>NW_024582363.1:226821-387970 GCF_018398535.1 Haplochromis burtoni
GGGGCTGCATGAAAAATTCAAAACGTTATAATATAAAATCCAGATGAATCATGAATGCTTAATGGGAATCAGGGCCGAGCATGCAGGATGTTGAAAGTGTTCTCAAAGATTCCTGGTGTATGTGTGTCTACTAGTGGAGCATGCACAACGAGGGACACGGCATGTTACGTTGCCTCTCTCAGCTGCTCTCTGCTCTCGATGGCAACAAAATGATGTGCTGAGGGACACCAAATAGAGGATGCCAGAAACATGTGAAAAGCTTTTAGGGGCTATAGGCCGTCTGTTACTGAAGTCTGGCTAATTGCCTTTATCCTAGCGGTAAATGCTTGTTGTTCTGCTTGTGGAGCGGACATGCACCAATGGTCTATCTGATGAAATATTAAAAAATCTTCACCAATGCGTGGTCTTCTCTATTGTGGTTTAATGAAATGCAAAGTTCCAAGAAAAACTGCTGCTATTATGAATAATAGAACATCCAATTAGTGTAACATCATCGTAAATGAGTTTGATGAAAGACTGGACTTGTGTAATGTTGGAGGAGGGTGAACATTTAGTTAAGTTATCAAAGCGTTTAAATGTAGTATCATTGCAGAGGTTGATTACTTATGGCTTAATGGTGATGTCATACATGAATAAACACAAGTATTTCTTTTGGTTAAAGCTAATAAGGATGATTTCACAGACAAACTGATGTTTGAATTCTTTACTTTTATTTTGTTGTTTGTTTTTGGTTTCACACAAAAAGGTTGGAACCATTTTTGTACATAAATGTAGAAACAGCACTGAGAGCCCAAGCACTCAAGTGATATCTGAAAGCCAGAGTTATTTTCTATGGTAAGCTAGTGATTGAAAAATGTTGTGTTACATGAATGTTGACACAAGACTCTCAAGAAGCTCTCAAAAGCCGGTTATCTAATATTGCCCCGAAGGCTGGACTACCAACTGGGTTATTGCCCTCAGCCTCCAGACCCAGAGCCCTGGGTTTAGTCTACTTCATTTATGTTCGTGTAATTTCTTTAACTGCAAATAATTTGTTACAAATTTGTAACTTTGATGAAGAGTATGAACTATTACATCATCACAGACCTCGCAGCACCACTTGTGCAATCTTGTTCAGAGACCTTATTTACTTTATTTAGTAATGAACTCATTTGTCCTAATGATGTTTCAAATCAAATTGCTTTATTTTTTTTCCTGTTTCTGCAATTAACACACAGAAAACATCTCACAAGGTTACATTATTTCTTTACTGATGCATTGTATGCGTCTTGTACTTCTATGATGACATTAATCATTTTTAAAAATGCATTGTTCACTGTGTAAAATTAGTAATAAATGGCCTAATTTACATATTCAAGAAATCTGGCAAATGTTCACAATTTGTGGCATTTTTAATTACTTGAAGAGGATGGATTACTTACCAAGTTGTTTCTTTGTCAGATCAAGAGTGCCGGTTGGTTTCTGGGTAACAGAGAAAAAAGATAAAGCGAAATAATTAGTAGTTTCAGCACAAGCCAACAAGAATCTTTATGCCCTTGGGCACCTTAAGAGGTTAATTCAGCCATAGTTCCTTCTCATTCAGCATCACAGTAATATCATCAAGAAGGTTGATTGTTTCATTCACTTCTTGATTAGATTTAGGCATCATGAGATACTTGAGAACAAAAATCATGGTTTTGGTAAATATTCACAATATCACCCCTGAATGTAAAAAGGGAACTTCTGATTAATTGCCCAAGTGTGAGCATGTGATGAGCTCAAAGTAAGAGCAGCATTGTTTATCCCATATTATGCAAAGTGGGTGTCTTTAATTTTTTGTCCTGTTACCTCAGTCATACTGGCTGCATCAAAGGAGTTGGTGCTTTGATTTCTGCTTCATGTGGTCTGCATGTCAGAGTCCTCGGATAAGATACATGATAAGGAACGTGCTGCATGTATATAGTAAAAGTATTGTGTGTGTGTGTGTGTGTGTGTGTGTGTGTGTGTGTGTGTGTGTGTGAACAGATGAATGTAGCTTGTTGTGTAAAGCAATTTGAGTAATCAATAAAGCCCTATATAGATGCAGTTATTTTTATTTGTACGTTACCCTGTAATTGAATCCTTACACAGAGGAACAAATGAAGTGTTCAAATGTCAAATAGCAGATGGGACTGAGAACTGGTAACAATTTCAGCCCACTAGCAGGGTTAGCAGACTGTGTGGTCAGTGAAACTGAAGCAAAATTAGCTTTACTGGTCACCCACACAGAATTTGTACATATCAAATGACTGAATATTACAAAGCACAACCAACAGTGTATGCACTCTGGAGACTTTGTTTGTCTGTAGGCAACAAAAGCATGCTATATTATCTAAATATAGCATGCTATATCTAAAATATCTAAAAGTAAAATTAAGGAATTTAATATTTTATACTGAGTTCTTATTTACATATGACGCTTTAAATGTTGGTAATTGTATATCAATGCAGAACCAATATGTCTTACAAACAGCTTGGAGCCATATGGGGCTTGGAGCCTGCCCCAGTACGCATTGGGCAAGAGGTGATAGTTTGGCACTATTACAGGTTGCCAATCCATCACAGTCGAACACACAAACTCTCTCACACACATAACACATTCACACCTACAGGCAATTTAGAATTTCCAGTTCACCCAACATACATCTGTGAGTGGAGCAAAGTCAAAGATGCATAGCAATTCAACTTCTGATGCTATCTTTTAGAATTACATTTTGGAAATTATAATTTACAACAAAAGAAAACAAAGAAGAAAAGAAAAGTAGAGAAGCTTTTTTCACATTTGTCATTAATAATTGTATTTGAGTAATACATTGAACCAAATGCATCCAAAAAATGTAGCAGCGTCAATAACATAGTATGCTTTGTGGAAATTCTTTGCAAGCATTGAAGAGTGAGACTAGAAAGTGCAAAGATGCTTTAAAGGTAACAAAAACAAAGAGCTGTGTCTTAGAGGGAAACCCCCCCCCCCCTCCTGAGATGTCTCTCCTCGACACCAAGAAAAAGAACCCTTTGCCAAATGGCACAGTGCCCTTTTATGTTACTTTCTCTGCTTTATTCACGTCACGAAACCGCATTTCTGCTGTTAGCTGATGAAGACAATGAACAGCTGTGGTGAAGCAGCAATATTTTAATGCCTCCACAGATCTTTGAATGGTTTGTCATTGGGGGAAACGACCTGGGCCAACCCCAAAATCATTGTAGCCTCCATCTGGATGGAAGCAGTCACACAGGTCCTCGTTTCTCTCCATCTCAATCTGTGCAGCCCTCTCAATGTTTACAGAAGCTGGGCCTGCTTGAACCACCACTTGCCAAGATGTGGCATGTTTATCAGCGTCACTCTCTGCACACAGTTACACGCAGACACATAAACACAGATGCACATGCAAACACAAACACAAACACACATTGTCTATGTGTCTCATTGAGTGGCCAGATAAGAAAAACATGACATTATCTTTTTGGTGTGCCCGTGTACCAATGCATGCCCACTCACACAAGCACGTTTCTGTCCATGTGTGAACACACAATGTGTATACTGTCAAAAAGCTAATGCCATATCTGCCTTGATGACCTTCTCTTCTTTGTTGATGCCCAGTGTTTTTATAAATACTGTGCTGATATCCTGGGATGTGTAATTACCGCACTGCAGCAACACACTGCCTCTTTATTAGTTTTCTGACAATGGCCTTCCTCATCACTGCTGAGCACTCTGTGGATGTGTGTGTGTGTTTTAGTGTGTGACAGGGTATTCTGTTGTCCTGTTTGCACAGCTGAATCCTATAGTACACTCGCAGTTCTCATGCTGCTGCTCTGTGGTTTAAGTGTGTGATGTTGCTTCTATTTATATGTCAGTGTAGCTCAACAATAGTCATAATATCCATAATATCCCATTTCTTATCCAGTTATTCATCTACAGGAGCTTCTTAGAAATTATCTCTGGGGATTCATAAATGGATCATATCCAGTCCAACACACAGATGAAAATAGGATGGAGGGATTTAACTGAGCAGATGTGTGAGTGTGCGGCATTGCTTCAACAAATACCACATCGGATCAAGATAGGATTCGGATCAGGTTTTATCAACACAAAATGTGTGCTAACATTTACAATGCAAAAATAGAAGTGGGTTTCCTGTCTTTGTTGCATCACTGGTGCGTAGGGAAAATGCATGTCAAAAAGGTCTATGTGAATACGTAATGGGATCTTGGTCTGCACTGGCTCGGCATTTGTCGATAAGGATCACACTCCCCAGGTTCGACCCAGGGGATTAGGGCAGAGGCCGTTTGATCTTAGTGGTTTTGCATAAAAATCACAAGTCTCCAGAATCCTGTAGCAAAGGAGCTGAGTTAGCTAATTGGGGGGGGAGTGGAGTGCTGCTACATGCCGGGTTGGACTTCATGTGGTGTCCTCAAGATGCCTTTGACAATGCTGCAATTACTGTAAACTCAGAGTGCTGTGTTAATGACGATTTCAAAGTAGAGGAGACTAGGGGGTATTTTGGGTCATGAGGCAATTTACACATTGTAACAATGATTTTAAATATAGCTAACAAACTATCTCAATACTGCAGATGTGTAAGCACAAATAACAACGTATCCCAATCAGACAGGAAACTAAACGTATCCATCATCAAATAAAAGCTGTGGTCAGCCGCAGCGTATCAGAGCGTATCCTGCTCTAAAACTGCATTCAGGGTCCCCTGCGTCCACATCGGATCCACATGTGCCTAAGCAGCCAACACAGCAAAAGCAGAGGGGGTGTGCCAGTTACGGAACATAATTGCTACTAATGACCATTAAGAGTTTGGTTTTCATCCTCCGGGGACTGCAGAAAAGGCCTTCCGTCTTATCAGTTGATTAGAAACAAATAGAGGGGGCCGGATCCTGCATATTAAGTAAACAGGGGGCTAAAATGGTGTTACTCTATCAGGAGAAAGCCTAATGGAGTTGCTGGTAGCTCATCCTCTGCTAATGTGTCAGCAAATGGACAGCTACTCAGAAACCCCCGATCCACTTGTCAAATATTGGTAGCAGTTTGGAGCTTTTTTTCTCCTGCCAGTTGAAACTGTATCTGAAAATAACTAAACAGCAACAAAAAAATAATTCCATCAGCTGCGTCTTAGAGTTTTAGTTTCCTGCTTCTAACAGTGAAATGCTGTAGACCTTTGCGCTGCTCTGTAGTAAAGACACTTATGTTTTTCCAGCAGCAGTGCTGGTATCCAACTGTCAGCGATGGCAGCAAAGTTGTTTTTTCCTCTCAGAGGATTCATTTGCATTATGCAAATGAACAATTGATATGGATCTTCTCCCCTCCGATGAACATTTTGCACAGCAATTTGCCAAGCAAGTAATTACTTATTGACAGAATGATATTACACAGGAAATTGTTGTATAAAATGGCAAACTCATCTCATTGAAATGGTGGCAAAAATAATAAGAATAACAATAATAAAATTAGAAGTCATCAGTTAAATGGACATGAGTTATGGGGGCTTGCACTCATCACAGCTCTTAGTGCGCTCACTTCACTGCCACCTGTGGTTGCACTCTGGGCTCGTGGCTTTGCATTTTAATTAATTCCAAACATTATTAAGGATACAAATTCACTGTCTCACTCGACTGCACTACGCAATGTAGTTGAGCTGCAGGAATATCAGCAATTATCCATATAGTGATGGAATATTTATGCTGTGTTTGTGTACCCTGCATGTCATATTGTGTTCTACCTGCTGATAACACTTTCTTTTTTACTTGTTGTAACATGCTAAAACTGGAGAAATGCAAAATATTTGAAAGTGAATAACAACTCTCAGAATGTGCATATGAAAAAGTTAAAATGAGACTTTTCAACTCTTAGTCACACCTACCTCTTTTTTTGACGGGGGGGCATTTTCTCCTGTTAAAATATAAATCAAAGACTGGCTTCAAAAACTATGAATATGTCCATATATCTGATATTGTTTTTTAAGGTTAGTGTAATATCAGCTCTGAGGGAACGTCGAAGCATTCATCAACAGAGAGCATTTGAACACTGTGACCTTTGATAACCTTGGTTGGAAAAAAAACGCTTCACAAAGCGAGTAAGGAGGGCTCTCTGGTCAGCAGGACAAACTCAGACTTCTTTTTAATCACCTAATTCATAAGGACCATTTATATTTCCTTTTTTCTGTTTCCACCTTTGCCGCAGAAAGAAATTATTTTTTCAATGCGCTTGTGTCAGCGCCATTCCAGCTCTAATATCGAGCATCCCGAGAGATTGGCACCTGGAGGAAAACAGAGAGGGAAAAAGAAAAAAAGAGGGCCAGTGTGCAGCTGCATTTTCTTCCTCAGTAATCAAATCCCTCAAAAGGGGTCCATTTTTCTTCATCTCCCCAGGTCCATAGGACCTTTAAACAGAGCAAGGCACCAAAAGAAGGCGCCATAGAACACAATTATAATTCCAATATAGTCTTGTAAAGAAAATGTAAACAGATAGCCAGGCTGCAAAGCTGCCCCCATTTTCCCAGAAGACTGGTAATAAAGTAGAAAAGATGTAATACTGGAAGAGGCTTTTTACCCCCTGTCCTTTTCTCACTCCAGAAATTGAAAAGTGTGGCTCTCTGCAGTGGTGCTAGTAGAAGAAGGGATGCTCCGAGATTTATGAGAGATTTAAAGGGGAGACAGAACCGGGGTAGATTTTACCAGAGGCGTTAATGTGGTTTTGCAAATGAACTTTAATGCATGAGTATTGATAAGAATAAATGCTGCTATGCAGCACTAGCAGAATGGTTTTTTCTAGTACAGTAACTGCATGTTTTGTCACAAGCTTAATTTCAGAACCCTCCAGACTCTGACAGGGGACACAAACAAGCCAACATCCCCTCCAGAAGTCTGAACAAGAGCAAATTGGTGGCAAATTTTGATTTGTAAGAGTGTGCAGCTTTCCTATTGGCAAATCTTGAATTCTCAGAGCGAGACATTTTTATCCCTTCCTATACAGTAGTTTCCCCCACTCGTGAATATTCTGTTTGTTGTGTGATGTCTTGGGGGTAGTGTTTGTTTTATGCCTGGTTTTGTTTTTTCTCCAGTTTATTCTCCAATCATTGGAATGCAGAGAAAAACAGCAATAGGCTACTTATGATAATTTCCTGGCAGCGGTTGCAACTGTTCTAATAATTATTACTGGTACTGGAAGCTGCTGGGGCACACAGCTCAGGGGTTTGTGCATGTGTGTGCACATACCAGGGACCAGTGTCTTTGTGTTGGACTCATTCAGAGCAGTCCTCAAACTTGAAATCATCCATCATTTATACTTCAGTAACAGTCATGTAAGATCAGGAATGTTCAGTCAGTAAAACAAGCTGGATGCTTAGACAGTGTTGCTGGATTTTCAGCTGTTTTAGGAAAAGTCTATTCTTATTATGCAAAAGAGGTGATGGCCGACATCTGCTGCCGCTCTTTGCCATATGGGCTGTTTGGTAAGATCCAGTGACGTGACCTTTAGCATTTCAGTGTGAATCCAGTCTTGTAGAGTTACTCACTTTGCCTGAGAGAAAATAGGCTCCAAGAGTTGTTTAGTGGGATGAATGTGTGGCTATGCAGTTTCCCACCAAGTGTAAATCACAGAGAGAAAGAGAAAGGCATGGATGGTTGTTCTTGTGAGAGTGTGCATGTATGAATATCCATGTACTTTCCTGTGTGTGTGTGTGTGTGTGTGTGTGTGTGTGTGTGTGTGTGTGTGTGTGTGTGTGTGTGTGTGTCTGTGCCGATCTCAGTCCGGGCCAAGAAACAGTAAGGCCCGGCAGGCTGGGAACGAGTGGAGAAGGGGGGTGTGACAGTTTTGTGTGAGAAGGGGAAATGGCATGGTGCTAGTGAAGCTAGTCATCCGTCTGCTGTGACACCCAGCATGCATGGGAGATGTCCCCAGGACTCGGCAAAGGCAGAGGAAGTGTGGTCTTACAGAAGAGTAGGAAGTGTCATTCTCTCTGTAAGTGTCAATGTCTCTGGTTCGTTGTCTTTCTGTTACACAAGGCCACCATATTCCTGATTAAGATTTTCCGTCACATTCTAAATGTCCAGCCTCTTTATTGTACAAACATTTATAACCTGCTGCACCCTGGACTACTCCCCAGGCCTATGAAATACATATCCATGAAATATATCGTCAGCTGTGACACTAAGTCTTATGAATGAAAGGACTGAAGGGTCCAGTTTGCTGCTTATTCTTAGATGTTAGGAACTATCACCACTTTTGCCACACCAGTTTTTCTTGCTGTGGGGAAATATACATATTTTTACTTATTATATGTCCAAAATTCTGATTCCTGTCTCCCGAGGACCCAACCAATTCTTTTAAGAGTTCTATTTCATTGGATTAAGGAAAATATATTCCACAACAAATTAGCTCTTCATGACATACAAAGTTTAATATATCTCAATTCACATTTTCAGTAAATAGAACTTTTAATGGACTTTTATTTTTAATGATGGCAGCATTTTGAAGGGAGTATTCAATTGCTTGTGAATCCTTGTGAGGCAGTAAACACTACACAAACATGATCATTCCAACTATTGAAGAGTGAAGGATAGCTCAAATTGAGAACACTTGTATAGATTAGTTTTTCAGATGAGAAACATAGGAAAGGAACAGAAGGATGAAGGTCCATGCTGGAAAAGCGTTGAGGATGTTGCCCTGTGTATCTGAGGACACTGCTCATAGAAATAAAGGTTTTACACTAATTGAATGTGCTTTTTATAAGGGGGGGGGGGTATTTGTATTTGTTTTTTGTCCACTCATACGTCCGTGGGCTTCCAAAACACACTATATATGTATCACTAACAGAACAAATAAGACAACAAAAGATTAGAAGAAAATAGTCTTAGGCCTTAGTACACAGAATAACTCATATGGTCCGTAATAGGTCTTAAAATTAAGTACAACCTATTTTTTACCTTATAAGCACAACCTCGGATGACCAGCACCATATGACATGTTACACTGTGCCATTATTTACTTAACAAAAATGACTTTCACTTCCATAGAAGGGAAGTGGCAGGCAGGTGCTGATAATCACATGCACTTCATTAACCAATTATCAGAGTGACCGCCTCTAGAAAAGCAGCAGTAGTTTGGAAAGATGGGAAATGATGTCAGCAATGATCTCAAAAAAGCAACTGTTGCTTCTCATCAATCTGGGAAGGGTTATAACACCATTTCCAAGTCCTTCATTCTACAGAGAGATTATTCACAAGTGGAAAATGTTTAGGACAGCTATCAATCTTCCCAGGAGTGGATAACGCAGCAAATTGACCCCATGGTCTGAACATGCAACCTCCAAAAAAACCACAAGAGCTAAATCTCAGGGTCTACAGGCCTCAATTAGCATGTTAAATATTAATGTCCATGATAGTAAAAATAGAAATTAAATGAAGAATAATAGCTTATTTGGAAAAGTTGCCAGGATAAATTCTCTTTTCTCTGAAAAGAACATGGCAGCACAGGTTAGCTTTGCAAAATTTCATCTAAACAAACAAAGACTTGTGATGTTCTTTGGAAAGATCAGAGCAGAGTGGTGATGTTTGGCTGTAATGCACAGTGTCATGACATATCAGCACAAACACAAACACCTCATTGCAGCTGTAAGCACAGTGGTGGGGGATGATGATTTGGGCTTGTTTTGTAGCCACGGGACCTTTGCACCTTGCAGTCATTGAGTTGACCATGAACTGCTCTGTGTATCAAAGTATTCTAGAGTCAGATGTGAAATCAAATCAACAACAGAATGACTGGATGAAAAAAGAAAAGAATCGTGGTTTTGCAATGACCCCGTCAAAGTCCAGACCTCGAACTGATTGAAATGCTGTGCCAGGAGAGAGAGCCGTGCATAGATTAATACACATAAACTCCAATGAACTGAAGTAATGTGAAGAAGAGTGGGTCAAAGTTCTTTAAAATGTGAGAGGCCGATAAAGTCATACAGAAAATCATTACTTGACGTTACTACTTTTAAAGGTGTTTCTACAGGCTACTAAATCACGAGGTGTACTTTTAACACCACTAACTGCTAACAACAAGATTATTTGCATTTACTTTATTTATTTACTTTTAGTTTCTCTTTTTAGACTTTATGTGTGCTTTCTTCTTACCTTCATTGTATATATTTGGAAATCAATACGTGTTTATTTATGCACTTTACCATTACAGTCATGGATATAGTTTTTTTTTGCTGAGACAAAAGTCTTTAAAAACCATGAGAGACCAGTGTCAGGTACAAGTCCTGCCTTTAAAAAATACACCAGTACTGGTGGAAAAATGCAGTTGAAGAATTAAAATAATTAATTTTGAAGATTTAAATATATCTGGTATATACATATACACACAAATATTATATATACACAAATATTTAATTTCAATTTTCAATTTCAATTTTATTTCTATAGCACATTTAAAAGTCACAGGTACAACAAAGTGCTTCACAGACGAGCCATACTTGCAGGTTTACAGCAAATGATATTTAAATAGTAATACTGAATACACTAGAATCTATCAGAAGAGATAGAAGTTGCACTTGTTCTTTCAGTAATGATCTGCTTGGTTCAAGATAAATAATTCTTCTTCTATGAATAACTTTAACTCATTTAATGTTTTTAGAAGAACAACCTATTACCTTCAGTATCACGTTTCTCGCAGGGCTGACCCAGTTGGGAGGGCGAGGGAGACAAAGAGAGACGGTGGGATTGAGAGGGGGGCCAAGGTTGCTGGGATTTTAATGGCTCCTGTCTGCCAAGTGTGGTCATGAGCCTCCAGTGCACAGACAAGTCCTAATCAAAAGTCTCATACCGTGTGAGTGACAGCATCAAAGTGCATCTGCACACTGAAGTGAATTCTCCCAACTTTCTGATTTCTTCACAATTAAAGTGTATACACGAATGGAAATGCACGCTGTGATGATTTCCTCCGCCTTATTTTTTTCAACCCTCTCTTTCTATTTCCTCTATCGCATCGTAAACAACTCAAGCGCTTCTCCCGTTTGCCTGCTATGTTTGTGTACATTATTTCCCAACCCTCAGGAGGCCCAGGGGAGGAGATGGAGAATTAAAAAGGGAGAGGAAGAGCTGAGGGGTGAAAATGCAGAAAAGACACGCAGAGAAACTGAGAGGAAGACGAAGAGAGGCAGTCAAAGCTAAGAGAATGTGAGAGGGCTGTATTTTCACACTATTACTGTTTGAAGAACATTTTAGCACCCTGAGAAACTACGCTACATCCCAAAAAAAGATGTGCTACTGCATAAAACATCTTTCTGGAAGACAACAGTGTGACCACAGCAACAACAGTTGACCAACAAACTATAAACAGAACTTGAATAATTTCCCATCTCAAAGACACGACACAGTAGCTTGTCTTTGTTCAGTCGTGTTCAAATTTTCCTCTGCTATTGCACAGTTTTCCATAAATATTTCAGGCAATACAAGTTCATCTAAAACATTTCTTTGAGTGGTAGGAAGCAAAAACTTCAACAGGATAAAATTTAGTTGTCAGGTTTATAGTTTCTAGCTCTATTTCCCAACCTCCCATTAGTGGATTGGCTACTTAAGTGCTGCTTCCTATCAAGGGAACAACAAAACCGCACAAACTAGAACGATGAAAATTACTTTCCTGGCTTCTATTTTTCTCTATGGCAACCGTAACATGCCTGGAGTGTATTTCAAATGTAATTGAGTTTGGTTCGTTCACAAAGGCGTAATAGTGTGCTAGTGAAAATCTGCACATTATTTCACTTTTGGATATGCTGCCAAACCTTTTACCCAAGTATATTTGCCTCCTTCCAAAATCCACCTGGAACTCGTTGACACTGTCATGTGGCTGGTTTTGTTTCATACCTGTGTCCTTTAGACCTTTCAGTCCACCCTAATCTCTTCTTCCAAAGTGACTCTAAAGCTCTTCCGGTTGGCTTTGATGTCATTACATGAAAAGACCTCAGGTAGCAGTGGTTATGCTGGCACTTGCTCACAGCATCACACTTGACAGCAGCCTTTGGGAACACACCAAATTCAATTTCTTTTACTGCCAGCCTAATGACGATGACGACCTCACAGAGTAAATGCAAAGTTAAACTTTTATTTATTACAGATTCTTAGAGATTATCCCTGATGCTGTGACATCCTTTGTTTTTTCATCCACCCGTACTGAGAGTGCAGGTCAATAGGTTTGGCCACCCGGTTTCTGTGTATGTAAGCATTTTTGCCAGCATCTGGAGCGACTAAATGGATATTGGAAGCTGTTGCCGGAGCCGAAAGAATGTTGGACAATGGTTGAGATTGATGAGTGTTTGGGCGCTTTCCCTGTGACCCCACCGCATCTGGCAGGAACAAAGTCAGGCAGGTGTGACAGCCAGCATCCATCTACTAGTCAGCTGTAATAGGGAGGGGGCATTTGTACTGGGACACACACATACAAATACACACAAACTAATATGCACACTACAGGCTGTGTTTTCCACACAGTTTAGCAAGCAAGGATGCACACACTTATGTCTCTGTCTCTCTCACTCACGCACGCACACACGCATAAAAAAAACAGAAAACAAACAAAAAGAAAGAACGGTAAATTGTGCACACATTTATTTAAGCACACATGCACACTCAGAGTGACTCACTGAGGAAAAAAAAGCCTTCCTGGCAAGCTTCACTGTGTGTCTTTCCAGGAAGGAGTCGTTTTGCAGTGCTGAGTTTCTTCAAATGTCTGCGAGCTCTCATGTCTTATTACGGGAGACAAATGGCATGTCGTACCAACGGCGCATCCCAACTGGTTAGCTCCGGACATGACAACCATCGCAACACATTTCACTTCACTATGTGCGCTCTTCTGTTGGTTAAACATCTGAAGCAGTCAGACAGAACACATGTTGGGATTCGACATGTAATCACTGAAATATATGCAGCTTATTTGCGGTTTCAGTTAATTAATAGACAATAGCATGTAGGATAGTATTGCTGCTTAAACAGAGGTCTTGAACCCAAGTTGCATTACATAAAATGTGACTGAAATGTACACCATTCAGTTGTTTTTTTTTTTTCCTGGAAATAAGGAGGAATAGATCATATTTATTCTGAAGTTCACATAACAGTCATCAATTCTGATATTTTTTTAGTACAATGTACACATTTTTTTAATATATACATTTTTGTAATTATTAGAATGATAGGTTCAAAAGGTTATCCTAGTGATAGCAACTGAAATATAAGTCCCTCACAGCTTAAATGGCACTATTATTTAGCTGTATTAAAATTAGGAAATGTGGCTCCACACTGCTGTATTCTACACATTTTCCTAATAAGGAAAAGAGCCCCAGTTTGATCCTGGGAGGAGACACAAATCCCGTGAGTGTTGTGTCAGGAAGGGCATCTAGCGTAAAAATCTGCCAAATCACATATGTTGCGCTACCTGCTGTGACAACCCCTCGTGAACAAGGGAGCAGCTGAAAGTAGCTCATTAAGAGTAGGAAATCATTTTGAAAGAGATAGCATTCTCTAATCCTTTGCCTAAAGTCATATTATGCCACTGCAAGAGTTTGGGGTAGCACTCACTTATGGATCCTAGTCTATTATACATGTCATGATTTCCCTCAAAAAATGCTAGAAAAAAAAAAAGAGTATAGCAGTATAGCAAAATTAAAATTCCTGCCAGTGGTTCTGGTGAGCCAACAGAAATAAATTCAGAAATGACTTACAGATGCAGTCCACAGATAAGGTCCATTATGATTTTCTTTTTACAGAGCTTACTCCATGTAATAGAATGTAACATTCAGTTTCAGGCTAGCTGTCTTAGCACACAAAAGCAGAATCAGCTCCCCACCAGCACTAGCAGTAAAACTAGGCATCCGTGTAAAGAGGTTACTTTAATTTTGCTCATAAAACACAACATTATGTAAACTTTTCTTAATATTGGAATCAAAGTAATATGACTTTCCAATTTTGTTATATTTTCATGATTCAATTAAGACCTGGAAAAAACTGACATAAACAATTTTGTAAAGCCTTATGGCAAAAGCAAGACAGTGTAAATAGAATACAATGAGAAAATAGGCAGAACTATGTGAGACAGTGCTACACTTAGTTAGTGAAACCCCTAACAACCACCTTGGATGCATCGGTTTGCACATGATGCAGTTATTCTTACAGGCATGACAGTGGGTGCAGTAAATGGAGTATCGAGACTCGTCTAGCATGGGGCCCTGATTTAGTGCGGTGCCACTTTGTTGATAGATATGATTACAGGTGTTCTACAAAATGTTTTTTCCATCTTTTTATTGAAGTTCTGAGACGTAACAATCAAACTATAATCCAGTTCCTCATCTTACCCAATTTAACAGACACAAAAACGCAGCAGGCATGAAACCACAACACACAGTTAATTTCATCCCAGAGGATCCACAGTGTCTGTGACTGGCTGGTGTGAGTTAGTATTCTGCTCACCTTATACCAAGTCTTTCACTGAAGGGGCATGTTTGGAAATCCAAAACTGTGCTCAGTATATAATCACTACTGTCTACCTCAGTTTTTAATTTACATATTAATTGCTAAATAATCGCAGTATTATTGGTTTGGTGGAGTGTTTACCATGCCACCATATGGCTAAAACCATTAAAAAAATTGCTGTGCAGATTTTTTTGTTTTGTCTTTTGAATATATCTAAAAAAATGGTCTACATATGAGGTAAAAACATAAATTTAAGCCATCGGAAACACAGTATATACTGATTATATGCTGGAAATAACTCCGTCAGCCCTGTGTGCTGTATAGGGAGAATGGTGACATTTAAGGAGGAAGGCCTGAATGCAGTCATGCTGGTTCCCTTTGCAGTAAAAGCATCTCTCAGCCGGGTGGTCGACGCCACTATTGTTAGAGTGCCTTACTGCGTCAAGCCCCAGGGTACTGGCTCCATTCACCCCCACCTCCTACTTACCCTCCACCACCATCACCGTCACAGCTCCCATCTCTCTGCTGGCATGGAAAATCCCCCATGAGCCTCTTCTCTGATGTAAATCACAGGTAGGGGAAATGTGAGCCTGGCTGATGCACCGGCACTGTGCCGTGAAATCTCTGTTGACATTACCGACGGGCGATTCCAGAAAAAGACACAGTGCGAGAGCAGGAGAGGAGGAAGAGAGTGATAAAGACGGGGAAGGAGCGAAGGAGAGAGAGATGTGAGGAGACGTGAGCATTTCAGAGAGTCACTTTTGACTTTCTTACTTTTTGACTCACTGTCTTGCCCACGTCTCCAAGATGATGGACTGAACTCAGTAGGCTGCGTGCTGTCAACCCCAATCTTGCATTGTGATTTGGCATCTTTAATGAGTTTTACCTTACTCTTTATAAGCTGACAGAGAGAAACTGCCATTTTTTTGGCTCTTAAAAAAGCTTCTTTAATTCAACTGCATCTTACTGTTATAATACCCTTAAGGCCTAACCTGCTTTCTTACTTTTTGCTAGGCAACCTTTTAACAGACAAAGATTGATTCTTTTTTTTTTTTTTTTTCCAGAGATGGTATCTTTGTTATATGATAGCAAGTAGTAGAAAGATGAGGATAACTTGGAAATGAAGTGAAGGCAACAAGGGAATCAGGGAAATGGGTTATGAGAGGCAATTTTCATGCCCACTCCCATCCTGTGTGCAGCGAAGGGAAGAGTAATTGACTTTTACTTTACTGTATAAAAATATTTAGTTGTACTTCAATGCAAGTGCAGCATTCTAGGAGAACCTTTGATATAATTTTTCTTTCTAGTTTGTGTTTTTGGCATGTTGCAACTAGAAGCAAAAGTTGCCCCCTTTTTAGCCAAAAGATTTTATTATGTAAGTGAAAGTCCTTAGCTGTTTGTTGTGGCAGATTAAGTTCGGGGATTTTGTCCCTGAGCGATGTGGCAATGCACTCGATGGTTGTTCGTGTTAGGTGAGTTAAGGCATAAAAAGAATGTCATTGCAATCAGCCATGTAAGACAACAGAAATGACTCTGTCTCCTTTCTCTTGTCTACTTTTTCTCTGTTCCTTGTGCCTTTGTTCTTCTTTCTCTCCCTCCCTCCCCACTCTATGTCTCTGGGTCTGTGTTCCAGACAGAGTGTGAAACACGTATAGTGGCATCATGACACACAGAAGGAGTGCTTGTTCTTGTAGCAGCCGTCCACTCCAAGGTGATCTGACATCTTAAAGCAATGCTCTGTGCAATTGCACATTCACTCAGACAAGCGTGTTGACATTGCTGCCTAGCCAAAAGACCCCTCCTGTCCTCCCTTACCAATCTGAAGCTGGCTGCCAAGTGCTTCCGCGAAGAGGATGGCTTAATTGTTTCTGCCACAGCCATGCCTCTTCTTCATTTTTCTCTCTTTCCTTCCTAATCCCATGGACGGGAAAATGGAGCTGTTATTTGCATGTCTAATGATACTCGATATCACAGGCCTCTCAAAGGAGAAGGCACAGATGATTATTAATATAGCCAACGAAGCCCTCATTTATACTGCCTTTTGTTCTTAGGTCTGTGCAAACACTGCTTTCCAGTACCTGCAGTTTTAAAGCCGTATCCCATAGAGAGATACGCTAGCTTTGAATACGGTAAAACTACAGCTGATAAGTGCAAAGCCTTTTTGTGACTCTATGAGTTTGGACTTTGTGGATCTCTTGGTAAATCTGGCATAGATTACTGATATGAAAAAAAAAGTTGCAGCTGCGATATTGATCCTGCTGGACATGAGATCGATGTTCCTATCCTTAGATGTTTTTTACACATGCATGATATAGTTTTTCTTTTTTGGCAACAGTTACTTGTAAAAGCTATTCTGACTTTATGGGAAGATTTTTGGCATTCAAAGAAGATTAGAGTAATTTCTTGCATTTATCATCATTAACAAATAATAAATCCATAGTCTGTGTCTGTTTTAAGAAAGAATAAAGATGAAATGAAATATAGCAGAATTTTGCTCCAAGTCAAAAAGGTGGTTAGCCAAGGCTGTCAGAACCCATTATTCAAAGTTACATAAAGAAAATGTATTGTATACGATACCTGCAGGAATATTCAACACCAGCAATGCATGCCTTTCCAGCAGTGGCAGCTGGCATTGAAACTGGCTAATTTGCAAGACTTCTCAGGTTGAGAACAATGACTTTGACAGCTCGAACAGGCACTGTGGAGCACATCTGCATTTTTCCACAGGAATAAGCCCAAAAGAATGGCTCCGACTCTGCGTGCCTTCCAATTATGGAAATCTGAGCATATCTACATATGCTATACATGAAACACATTTGAAACTATTTTTTCAAAATTAAAACTTTGATAATTGCACATTGCAGGTTTGTCCACTAATTTATCTAGCAATTTGTGGCTTTATTTCTTTCTTTATTTATCAAATATTCATAATCACGCTTATACAATCCTTAATCTGAATATGACTTGCCACCGTTAGGAGAGGTAAGTTTGTTTTAGTGTTTTTGGTTAAAGGATTGTACGAAAATGTTGAGGTTTTTCTTTTTTAAACCATCTTGTTATTTGAGTTATTTACCTGAAATGATGGATATCCGAACACTGTTACATTTGAACTGTTTCTACAGGGTTAGAAACAATTCTATAGAAATCTTTTGAATAGTTTACCACATAACATAATTCTATACGAAGGCTATATTTTCAGTTTATACAGATCGCTTTTTCCTGCTTTGCTTTCCAACAATTGAGCTCCAAGATCTCTTCCATAAAACTCACCAGCCGGCATGTGTTGTTTGTGACATTTAACAAGATCAGAGGATCGCAAGCTTGACAGATGAGTTTATGATACTTATCCACATCAGTACACATTTACTTGGTTGTTAAACGACGAGCAAAAATCAGAAAAAAAGAGAGTGAAAGAGAGAGGGTGGAAGGAAGAAAGAGAGAGGGAGGAAGGGGGAGTAAAATGTTGAAATATGAATTACAAACCCGAGCAGCACCATCTGGACCGAGAAAACACACATCATAGTGGAGAGCCGGCACATTGAATTAGACTTGCTACGGGATCCATCTGCACCTCGTGAAATCAATCTCATTCCTTGATTTGATTAGGTCGGCCACACAGAAGAAAGAGAAAACTGTTGTGGTCCTTGATTAAGCTTGTTTCGTTTAGCACCTCTCCACACCCACCCATTTTCGGCATGCTGTGTATACCGATAAGTTTGTGGCCCACAGGTAGGGTAATGGCAGCAGTTGAGGTTAATGTTAAAAAATCTCCCTCTATTTAACACTCGGCATGTGTGCCGTAGCCCTGTAGCTGAGCTCATTTACACTTTTTCACACACTGTCTCTTTATTGTTCACAATATTTCTTCCTCGTTTTTTGTTTGTTTGCTTTTTTGCAAATCACAGGTTTTTCTCACAAAGGCTTAAATCTGACTGCTGAGCTCTTCAGGGGCCACATGTGGAGCAGCCATGAATTGGACAAATGTGTTATATCAGAAGTCGTGTTGCTTTAATTTACCTTTGTTTTCTGGTTATATCAAGCACACACCAACCAACAAAGTGATTGTCCAGTTCTCTCTTGTTCTAACACCAGGATATAATGAGCAGGCGGTAAAAATCTATACTGAAGATTACTTGCATACAACAGGTCTTTCTTGAACTGAGAGCCAATATTGCCGACAGCCTGAATGCATAATGTGCCATTGTTTTTATTTTCCTGTTTCCCATTCTCATTGCGGTGACACTGTACCCCGCTATGATTAAAATGCATCCTCCAATGTATCAACATTCACAAACAAAAGGCTTTTCATGGGTGGCTTAATCTAATTGTGTTGCCCTCTTTTACTAAAGGTAGCTGCTTTGACTTTGACTTATTCTCCAGAAGCAATAAAGTGCCAGTGGCAGTGAATGGAACACATGTGCCATTGCTCAAAGTGCATGGATAGACATGAAACACATTAGCCCTGATTGACCTTGGTACAGACTGCGCACAAATGCAGTACAAATTGTTGCCTTTCTTGTTTGTCTCATTAATTCATTGTTGTCTGGGAAAAAAAACTAAAGCAGAACGAAAGCAAAAGGTGATAGCTTGCTGACAATTCAGTTCTGTGCATGTGTGTGGAGGGGGTATAACACTGGGAGACTCTTTACTGATTGTAATTACTCTACCTTTTCTGTGTGGAGTTGGCTTCAATTACAGACCATCACCTTTCCCTGTATATGGGTCATGACACCATCTCTCTCTCATTGTCTCAATAAAGCAAGAATGTCAGCAGTAATAATAAATGAAGAGGAAAATATGTGAGGCACTCTTCTCTCTTTTTGGCCTCCGTGAATACTGTGATTGACCTCTGAAAAAAAGCAATATTGATTATTGTTATATGGCAACCAATGGCTACAAATCCCAAAGGAATCAGTTCCTTTGTGTCATGTGCAAGGGAGCAGCAGTAGATAACGGATCCTTTAAAACAGTTTATCTTGATTGGGGGTATGTAAAAAAATCTATATTTGCTCACCACAGAAGTAAAAATGACTGAGTCACATAGCATCTGAACGCATTTACTTAACGCCTTTAAATTTGGCCTCATTTGTGGTGTAAAGAATTGAAGAGCTGACAGCATTTCACGTTATGATATTTCTGAATTAAACTTTCTATTTCCAATGCCCCAGCATCACAGAGCTTCACTATATGATTTCCTCCAATAAAGTCTTTTGTGGTTCACACCAGAAGGGAACTTTTCTGTCCAATTTGATAAACCGCTACGTGCCATGAGACAGACTGGAGGGAAAATGTTTCCAAGAATAGCTAAGTGTATCATATATCATGCATCGCACCATCTGTTCCGTACATTCAAAATGTTATTGCAATATTTAGAATTACAGATTATTCATGTAGGTGTAATTAACAGAGTCAAAATCCAACAAATGGGAGGAAGCTACAATTAATTCCAGACATGTTTGAGTAGAATCTATCTGGAGTAACTATTTAGGCTACAGTTGCCTGAGGGTGTACAGATGGAACAAAAAAGCTCTAATTTTATCAGTGGCAATGAATTACCCTCTATTGATCCCTCATTGCAGTATGGGGCCCTCTCAAATTAATTCTTTGGATTTCTTCTGTGAGATGGCATTACACTGAACAGATGAGGAGAACTGGGCCATATTAACTGACTGAGCTGAATAGAAAAAGGTCAACATCTGGCTCTTACAAAAGGTGCTATGCGAACTAGTTCATGCAGTGCACGGCCTTGAGGGGTTCGTATACATTTTACATAACAACATGCCGTCGTCTCCATATTTAATGGTTAACATGGCATTTCTACTCCACATTATCGGCCGGTCAGACCTCGCATCCTCAGCTAAACAAACCCACATCGGGATTGTGCTAAACATGACATTTAGAGTCAACACAGTGATGCATTATACAGCACTTCTTCATGCTGTCCTGCACTTTTGGCAGTGTGCTACATTAAATGTGTTCAGAATGCTTGTATTATGTAATAACAGTGGAAAGAATCTAAGTGCTTTTCCTGAGTTAGTGGGCAATTTGGGGTAGTAGTACTGTATTGGTACCTCTTTCTGATTCTTGGAGTTTCTACTCTTTGATATTTTAGAAAGGAATGTGTTGTTTTAAATAGCACAGTATTTGAACTGTTACTATATATCGTATAGATGGATTACTTTTCAGCTTTTCAGCAAACTGTAGCTACATACATTTGTTTTTCAGCAGCGGCAAAACATGAATCTTCTGTTCAGATTGTTTGCAACTGTTTAATGGCTGTAAGGAATAAAACATTATATATATATATATATATATTTATATATATGATATATATAAATATATATTAATATATATCATGCATATATTTTTTTTTTTTTTTTTTTTTTTTTTCTTTTCAAATAGTGGAAAGATTAGAGCATGAATAAATTTGTCGTTTGTCGAGTAACGGAATGTAGTTAGTTATTGATCATATTTATAATTTGTTAAATATCATTCATTCTTTTTTTGGCAGAAAAAAATGATTTTACTTTTCCTGCTTTCGTATATTTTGTGATCACTGTGATTCCATGTATAATATTAACTGCAGACCTGGAACCTTTTTACATTTTTGTACATTTCCGTAAACAAAAGTAATGGATCTGACTTCTTCCACCACTGATAAAAAACCAACACAGTTGCAGCTCGAATTCATCAACCTCTGACCCTTACTCCAACTGAAGTAGACTTTGCAGAAAGCAATCCGACGTACTGTGTGAAGTCTGTTCTTGCAGACGGTAGCTGACAAGCATCACAGTGACAGTATCTCCTCCCTTTCCCTCTTTGTGTCAGTCTTTCTCTCTCCCTCTACAGTCCTACTGGTACATACATAGGAGGAGAACATGTCCTATCTACCATTTGGCCTGACAACTAGGGAAATCATTAGTTCCTTCTGTAGGGCTACACTTAAGCATCAGGAGCCCAGGCCCATGGCGGGGGTGGGGGATATGTGGGAGTAGAATCTGTAGAATCTTCCTCATTAGGACACAGTGATTGTTCAAGTGATTGCCATAAAAGCTCATCTTCAGCAGGGACTGACATGTTTCCTCCTCCGCTGACAGGATAAGCAGTCCCATGCAGCCCCTGATTGGGAGTTGCGGTTGGCAAATGGAGGTGTTCAGTACTCTATGTTTATGTGTGTGTGTGTGTGTGTGTGTGTGTGTGTGTGTGTGTATACTGGCAGACATCAGAGCACACAAGTATTGCCACAGGAAAATATCTTCTGTCACCCAAGTCTTTTTTTCTGAACTGGAGCTTCAAAACATATGGATGTCTGTCTTTTCAACAACCTGACCTACAGCGGCTAAAGCCAGAGATATAATAACTTCCAGAGCCTGGATGCACTTGCTGCACATACAGACAACGTTATTTCTTCTTTGTAATAGATTTAGTTAACGTTCATGGAATAATGCAGTCGATGCTCACTTTAGTTATGAGAAGACTGGACATACACATGAGAGCAGTAGTATGTTTGCGTATTATTTGAGTTTTAGCAATGCGTTGACTCGATGCCAAGACAGATGCTAATATCGTCAATGCCATTCTTACTGAGCCAATACATAATCAACACAGACACGACAGACATTGTGGTGTAAGCTTTCCTCACCCTGTGCTCAGAATACTTGTTGTTTTCTGACACCAGTGTAGCACATAATCATCACAACTACAGTGTTGTTATCCATTATCTGTTAGTTTCCTGAATGCCACAGTCAATGTCACTGATTGTTGGTGCTGTTTTAGTTGCCCAGGCAACTCAGTTAATGACAGGGACCTGTGACAGACTTTTTTTTTTCACATAATTGTACTCTTTGATGAGAATTTGTGCACTCTAGTGTGAAGGCTGTGTACGAAGTGGGTTCCCAGGGCATTTAGAGGAGACAGTTTTGAGGATTGTTGTTGGTTATAGCTAGCTCAACTCAACCCTTCGTGAATTTAAAGTCAAAAGTGGCAGCTTCTGGGAAAATGACTGAATGTGTGACTTTTCTTTTTCAAAAGAAACACAGCATGCCTTTCTATAAAGCTTTTATTCATCTTCTGAATTTTTGTTAGGTTTCTGTGACAAGGCAACATTGCTCTACCTTGAATCTATACAATGGTTTAATGTCATTTTTAAAAAAAAGAAGAGAAAAAAATGCTTATAGAAGCTAAGAGACAAAAGATTTAACCCCATCTTAGCTCAAAATGTGTTTTAATCAGTAGTACTCATCTTTAGTGGGCATTAGTTTTTTTTCTAAATGTTTTTTTTTTTTTTTTTTTTTTTTTTAGATTATTCAGCTTCAAAACTGTCTTTGCTATCTTATGTTTGCTGGGTGGGAAACAGGGGTTAGGTGTTTGACACAGTCTATTTAATTTAGCAACTTAATTTTAATATTTTTCATTATGTTTGGTTTCTTGGTTAATTAATGAGGAAAAACAATCTGACATGCCATGTCTCAAGCATCCATGTGTACAAGGTGTTGTACAAGGCGCATCCTGACCAGCAGGGCCGTGCAGAGAGGTTTAAAGGGGCGGGTGCTCAAAGTTAAAAAGGGGCACATTGAGCCAGGCTGAATAACAACAACACACATTCATCAAGAATCTAATATGGGCAACAAGGCAAAGCAAACGTAGCCGATGCTTTATCCGATGGGTACAATGTTGCTGTTGAGGGGTTGCTGTAGATAGTGCTGGAGGGCAGGGCTGTGCTGATCTGAGACTGTAGACATTAAAAAGTCCACAGGAGAGATGGTAGCTGATTAAACAAGTGTCATGAGATAATAACAAAATGCAAAGATTGGTGACAGCGCTTGGAACCATAAGGCAACAAAAAACTGTGAGAAATAATTTAGGCTCTGCCTGTGAATCACTCTTTGCTTCTCTTCTTCCTTCCATCCCATCATTTCATATATCACTCTCCACTTGCTGTCTATCTGAGAACAAGGCACAACTTGCTATTGCAATAAACTATAATTTAATTATCCACACCTAACAACTCTTGCACTTAATCTAAATGATGACAGAAAAATGTTATAGCCCTGCCTTTAGTAGCCTCACACAGTTCCTGCTGTTTCCTCCTCATGTCCTTACCAGGCATGTCTGGACAATGTTATATCATGAGTAATATTTTTTTTAAAAATCCATCTAAATAAAACACACACATTAATAAAATAAAAAAGGACAGGTAATGTTTGTCACGATGTTGCACACACAGCATGCTCGTTTGTTTCAGTTCGTCAGCTGCAACAAGACAACGTGTACATAATAAGCTAATACTCCTGGGTGCTATACACTACAGTGTACGCTGTACACCTACTTACTGGTTTTGTCGCATCAGTCTGTGTCTCTGAGTTAACTTGTGTTTCTCCTACAGCTCCGGACCGCTAAAATGCGCGTGCTCTTTGTGAGCTCGTTCCCGGCTCGTAACCAGCGCGTTCTGCCGTCAAGGGCGATCATTGGTTAAATGTGATCATGTGACTGATGCAAGCCAGATCCTTTTATTTAGCAAAACTGTGATTAATAGTTAAATATTATTGTTGAGGGGCACAGACAGGACTCCGCACGCACACACACAAAGAAAATAATAATAATAACTTTTTTTTTGAAAAGTTGCCTCAACAAAAGGGCACTTTGGGCACCCATCAGGAAAGGGGCGGGTGCTCAAGCCCCTCTAGCCCCTCCCTCTGCACGTGCCTGCTGACCAGTACGTGAGAATCACAGACAGGCACCAATATCCATACATCTAAAATCGAATTTAAAATCAGCTTTTATGATTTAACTGTATGTGAGAAAACCACAGTATCTTATTTCGTCACATGATAATACTGTAGGTCGTTTCCAGCATGCGATGAGTTTATAGCATACAACCATGGATAAGCATTTCAGAGAGCAAGAATTAATCTCCACACTCATCACATATTAAGCCAGTACTGGGACCATAATACAATACAAACTTGTTTATTTTTAAATAAATATTTATTTATTTAAATATTTATTTATTTTTACTTAGGTTCTATTCACTTGTTTATTGAAACTATTTAAGTGTCATGAGGTTGTAGTAATTATAGCACTTCGCAGTGTGATTTTTATGGTGTGGTTTTTTTCTTAAAATATTTTGATTGCTTTATAAGTTGCATGTTTTGTTGTTGTTCTTTAAAGTAGATTTTTAGACACTTTTTATTGCATTTTTGTTTTTGAAAATGTTTAAAATTTCTTAAATACAACTCCACAAAATTATCTACACCTGTGCAAGTCCTCTGGGTTTAATAGGAGAACAGGCACAGCACAGATGTACATGGCAGTATGACTCAGTGGAGCGACCTCCAGCTTGGAATAAACATGGGCCGTAATTTTATTTGAATTTTATTTGGGGCAAGCAGGCAACAGTGGGCTTTATTTTTAAGACTCTCAGACACTGAGATGGAGGCAGGGGAAGACAGACATGAAAAGTGGTCCAGTCCTCAAGACAAAACTAGCAGACAAGCAGGATTCAGCTTGCCTCAAGGCCAAATTATGGTTCAGCGGTGGTAGCACATTTGAAGTCCCTAAGCAGTGTGTGAGCAGCTATTGCCAGCTTTCTATCTGGAGAGAGCAGGTAGTGGGGCAAATGGGGTATTATTAAAATATGTGGGGGAAGTGTCAAAAATATACAACCAGTCTTTGGGCTACTCTTCTTTAAACTGTTTTTGGTCCATCAGCCAGCCGCAGAGAAGAGTGGGATTATAGCAGACACAGTACTGAAGTGAAACAGAGTGCTAAAAACAATAAAACAGTGTCCACTGCAGCCCCTGCCTGTACTTTTATATAGAGCAAAGTGCAGTTGGATGACACCACAGAAGCACGTTTGCGTTGGTTGAAAACGTCTCTCTGTAAGCTCTCTGTGGGCATTACATATGGAAACAGACACAATCACAGTACTATAAAATCGCAGTATTGCTCTGCAGCTGATCAAAAAGGTTTTCTTTTTCTCTTTTTTTACTTTACATAAGTACAGAGTGAAGAAGTGGCGCGTCACATTGAAACAAACCAGGATTAAATCCAGGATGCTTACCTAAAAATATTTATGATTAATGAATAAACCAAAACCAATATGCTGCTAAAATAGTCAGTTTGCCTCCCGTTGCGGGAAGCACCAACATGCAGTCATATATGCTGAGCTGCAGGCTTTAGACTTCACATAAGTAGTCATGCATGGGATTTAAAAAAACAAAAAAAACAATGACAGACCATCATTAATTTGAGCTCATTTAAAGAGTTTCTCAGTGTGCAGGATGTTGCGAGGCATTTGTGTTAATGAGCTACATCATTCATGTGAAATGATGGCACAATTAGGAAAACAAAAGTGCAAGGTGTGACAATTTAAGCGAATGTGCTTTGTCAGTGTCTGCAAACAACACCTCGGAGACAGTATATGCATAAAAGCCAGGTTCTGAAAACATTGCAGGGGGTTTAGGGGTCTGTAGTCACCAACACATTTCTACCTTGCTATTCTATACCCTAAGCGTGCTCCCACAGGAACCTCTGTTGAAACGCCGTGGCAGGGAATGAAATTAAAGCTGCTGAATACAGATGTTTTGATGTATGACTGTGTACTTGGTCACGTGTGTGTGTGTGTGCATGTGTGTTTTTAAGAGACGCATAAGTTGACAAAAATACAAACTGAAAAGAAGAGTGCTGCCAGCCATGTCCCAGCTATATTGTTGGATTTGTAAATGTTGCTTCTCCTCCCTTCTGAAACTCACTCACTTTAGGATTCAAGAGGCTTATATGAAAGGTGACTTTCAAGTACAGGAAATGCTCTGTCTCTTTATAGGAGCAAAAATTAAATTCTTTGCTTCTTTTGAGTCAAAAGGCGGCTCTTTCTCTTTTTCCCTGACCTCTTTGTGTCCATACCATTGTATCCTGTGCCCTTTCAGTTGACCCTTTTAACGTGAAACAGCAGAATATTTTGCCTGCTCTTCTCAGCGCAGATATTTGAACAGCTTCATGCCGCATCGTCAAATTCATTAGTTATACTCAGCCCGTGCAATGAGTCGGATCCAACCACTCAGCCGGGCATGCAGTTCTAGTGAACTAATGAAACGGTAATTACAAAAATAATGAGAAATATGAACCATCGTCCAGTATCTTTGGGGCTAGTTTGAGAGAATGCATCATTGTGTGTAGAGTTTCCTGTTGAATTTTTAATGGATTTCTTATTTTTCCAGCGTAGTACGATGAACATTGAAAGGACATCTAACGTCTTTGTCCGGTAAATTTCATACTGTAGGGAGCAATATACCCCATAACACATGTTTGTGTGATGTATTTGTGATGTATAACGAGGAACAACCTAGACTAAGGTCCATTTCCTGTGCAACTTATAAAGTTATTGTCCCCAGCGGGCCTCATTTAGCAAAGTGTAGGCTATGCTGAGCTTTAGTATCTAGTTTCCACAGAGTACAGCAGTGCAAACAGCGCATTATGGTCATACTGTATACTTAACTGCATTTATGTGGTGAGAACTTGTAGAATCTGCTGAGCATATCAGCTTGCATTCATTAAAAGCTCTTCACACCCGGCTCCCTAAGTTTGTCTTTACACTCTGGGAAAAAAACTGAGAACTTTGTAACAAAATTGAACTTATCCTTTATTTTTCTTCTCATTTTAATTGCAGCTTCACACAGACAAGGTGGACAATGACACAGCCAGATACAGCCTTTCAGGTGAGGGGGCAGGCACCATCTTTGCCATCAATGAGAAGACAGGTGACATCCACGCGATGAAGAGGTTGGACCGCGAGGAGAAGGCTGAATACACACTAACCGCCAAAGTCACTAATGGTATTACAGGCCAGCTTCTGGAGCCCATGACTGAGTTCATCATCAAAGTCCAGGACATAAATGACAATGCACCAAAGTTCACCGAAGGCCCGTATCATGCCGCTGTTGAAGAAATGTCTGCTGTTGGTAAGTCACAATACAGACAGAGCTCATTTCTGCTCCCTGCCTCACACAGCAGCCTAATCAGTCTGTGAGATTTCCGAGACGGCTGATCTCTAATGGGCTATTGCATAAAAATAATGAGTGAATAAGAACAAGAGGAAATGAGTATGCCTATTTACACGCTTGCCTGCTATGAGTATTTTTCCACAAATGAAAATACAAGAATGATAAATCAAATCAAATCACTAGGACTTCACCCACAGCTCAGTGCTGTGACTGAACATCGAGCGTCAATGTCGACACACACTTAGGGAAGGCTCTCAACAAACAGCTCACTTACAAAGAACTAACAATATGGAAACATGAGACAGATATTAGATTGTAAAATTAAATAACTCACCACATGTGGCAAGCATGTGGTGAGTTATTAAAATTTTCATACACAATCAAAATTCTGCACAAGCTGAAAGGCACCAGTGGTACATTTCGGACAGGCTACAGCAGCATATGTAGATATTGCCTTAGG
Organism: Haplochromis burtoni; assembly: GCF_018398535.1. Lineage (NCBI taxonomy): Eukaryota > Metazoa > Chordata > Actinopteri > Cichliformes > Cichlidae > Haplochromis > Haplochromis burtoni. The sequence continues at coordinate 254,761 of NW_024582363.1, forward strand.
GCATAAATCTGCTATTCTCCACTTTGTGTAGGTCAGGGGCCATTTTTGGGTTAATTTTTTTTTGTGGGGGGCGGGGGTATTGCACTTTCTGTCAGTTACTGTAAAATTATTATAGCACACTATAATAGATGTTTATCCAAGGATTTAAAAGTGCAGAATATAATACTGATTGATGTTGAAAGCAATGGCAAGGAGATTAAGAGGGTGAACCTCTGTGGACTGCATTATTTTGTGTCAAAAGCATTTACAATTAGTCTTTTTTCCCATCTTTCACAACAGTAAAGCCTAACAGTCCTCAAAGTAGAAAAGGCTTGATATGGACGGCTGTTACTTCAAGATTTAAGCATTATAATAATATCATGGTTGAGAAACATGTTTGCATGTGCACCCATAAACTGTCAGTTAGCGCAACAATACTGACGGACGCCAATTGCAAGCTACTATTCCTCAAGCCCCCTCAAACTGGTACGCAAAACTTTTGCCCTTGTATGCTAATATATTCATATATTCTCCTTCTTATTTCATCCATGCATTTAAATGACCACTGCATGATGATAATGCAGCTCATCTAGGACAGACAGAAGCCTGCAAGTGGATTGTTACACTGTTTTGAGACCCTCACTACTAACCCCGGCGCAGCTGAGTCTTGTAGAAAAAAATGCTTCCATCAGTAGCAGGAAGGAGATCAGAGTGTGTCTTTATGCTGTGTTGACATTGCAGGAGTTCAGCAAGGATGCTGGGGTCCGTTGTTGGGTGGTATACACTTGTTATTGTGTTTCCTCAGTGAGCTTCCTCTTGTTACCTGTCACAAAGCTGACATAACTCGCCAGGACAGACGGTGTTAGGAGTGTAATGGAGTCTATTTGGTACACCCCATAGGATGCAGTCTTTGCATCGGGGAAAGCTATATAAATATATATTTCTGTGCAGCTTCTCATGATAACTGTATCTGACTCTTATTAGCTGTTGCTGTGGAAGCAAAAAGGAACAAAACACAATGCAAAAGTATCCATGTAAACACAAAGTAACAGTGAACTGTTCTTGTCTGAACTCTGTTACTTGATCCCTGCTGCTCAGCTTTGGATCTCAAATGAAATGTACTGTAGCTCTCCAAGGGTTTTGTCAGTGGAGTGCGGTAACAACCATAGTGATAGGGTAGAGAGCAAAGTGGTAGTTGACAGCACTCTGTGATTTGCCAGTGGGAATAATGCATAAGAAATGGAAATCGGCATCTCTTTGTTGATTGTTGTTCCCTTTTGTCACTACTGATTAATTAAACATTCATGAAGGCTCAGTTGTTAGCTTGAAAGGCTTTTCTTTTAGCAACTGGTTTCCTTCTTGTTAAGTTTTCATGTGCTGTGGTGTTATGGGGAGAATTAAGCTCTCTGGACAAACAAACAATAAGTCGTCTCGCTCGCCTCATATTCATAAATCATCGGATTCTTTACAGTAAATTAGAATTTGCACATGACTCGGTGGATTCCTGCGTTTTGAGTGGCGCATAACTAATAAAGTCCACGGGAAAGAGAGCAGAACAGAGATGAAGATGGTGAAGTCGTATGAGCAAATCTTCACAGTGACAAGAAACTGGGAAACAATAAAATGCAATATTGCACATGCTAAAAAACGTTGCATTACATTTGGTACTAAGCTGAGACAATGCTGAGTGTGCTGATGAATTTCTGCTTAGCGTGAACCCACCTGTGTCAAATAATCAAAATCTAATCCAGACCGTAACAGCCTGCTTCTCCTGACGATGTTATCCACTTACAGAGCTTGTCAGTTCCACTTCAGACTTCATCAATGTCTTCGCAGCTCCTTGCTTATCGGGAGTGTATCCACACAGTATCAGCGAGACCAGGGACAAATATCAACACCTACCTTTTATCTGTCAAGGACTATGGCTAGATAGAGAATCCTCGTACTGAATGTCACCATCCCCCATAGGAAACGGTCCCCACAGCCGCATGAGATATGTGACACGGGTCACCGAGGTCGCCATGTATCCTGTGTGCGCAGGAGCATAGAGGTTAATGGGAAATGAAGGAGAAATACCTTTTGTTCTTCCTTTAAAAAGGGCCAGTCGGATAAGACGTGTGGCTTTCTGTGACTTTTGTCTGACTTTCATTTTCCTGAATAGCTGAAAATGGAGGTGACTCACATTTTAATTGTTTAGTGAATTGTCTCTGTAGGTACAGTGGAACAATAAGATGAAGGGGAAAGCAAAGGTTTTAACTTCACTAAATCTGCCAAATCTGTCAGAACACATTTGAAACCATTAGCATAAGCTGCTAGAACTTCTGTGAGTGCATTACATTGAATTGTTTTCTAGGGGTAAAATGCTTCTACAAAATTTCTTCAAAACTGTGTTAACTGATTTTTTATTTTTTATTTTTCTGGGCTGCTCAAACCCTTTATGAATAATTCCACTTCATTTCCCATTACTGTGGCTCATACTAGCTATGAACTCTCCACCTAAAATTGATAGATTTATGATTAAGCACAATAAAAAGTGAATATCTGAGCAAATCACGTACAGCTTTCTGAAAATTAAATTTTTCCTAAACTCATGGTAAAGTTGGCAGATCACAAAAATGGGCCACTTTCAAAACTCAATTTGCTTTCGGTATCATCTTTTCTTTTCTTTTGTTCGTTCCTCTGCGTTCTGGTTTGAATGGAATCGGTTGTCAACAATAAAACGACTGCACCTGAAAACCCCCCTCCCTCAAATTTCACCTCTACCTACTGTGAACATTGTCTTATGTGGTGTCCCCTGAAAACTTTATTGTAATTCAGTTGTCTTGCGCATGACTTGTAGTCTTCCTATATTTTTGCATTTTTATTTACTTCGACATATGTGCCATATGTTACAAAATTGTTGTTTATTTCTTGATATTGTATCTTGTTGCTTGTAATTCCTTTAGGGACTATTGCTTTAACATTGTGAGCAATCTCAATTCATCACTATGAGAAACCATACCCAGAATACTCATGCTAATAAATTATCTTATAGATTTAAAAAATGTTAATAATTGCCATTTTAATAATGGATACTAAATATAATCTGGATAATTCTGTTTTTTCTGTTTTTATAATATCCTCTAATCCTCAGACAAATAGGGTGCAAATTATTATCCATTCATTTGATCCAATGAACAATATACGTAGGTATACTACCTCAGTTTCTTCATTACATTGTAACTGTTTTAGTGTCACTTGAGGGAGTTAGCTGCTTATTTTTGCAAGCCGGTCCATGATTAGAATTTTAATTCTTTCACATGGATTGCAAAGAGCTCACAAGATTAACAGATTTTGTTCTCCTGTTAATGGGGTCTTCAACTTTAAGGCCAGTACAAGCTGACAAATTCCCTTGTATGTCTGTCGACCATATGCTGGAATTATGAGGCTCTGCCACCCGTCTGCAGCTAACAAGGGGGTTGTGATGTAGTTGGAAATTACAAAATCTGCTTGAAGTGACACAACAGGTAATTAGGAGGAGGTTGCTAGACCCTCCTTCCTGTGCTAAGGGGGGGTGCAAATGACAATAATTGCCACATTGCGAAACAAACTTGCTGAAAGTTGTTTTGCCGGTTGGAACTCATGTGAGAGTTGCCCCAGGAGTGTTGGGCTGTGAGTTCGCTTCATTATCAGGGCGATTAATAAACGGGCACGTAGACAGATGGCCCATCTCCTCTTTGCATGGGCCATGCTCTGTGAAACCTCAGCAAAATGAATACCTGTATGAGAGCACAGATCCCTGCCAAATGTGTCAAGATCTGCTAAATTGGAGTGTAGACATAAAATTGAAGTGACATTAATAGATTACCTGGAGTTGATTTGCATTTTCAGAGTTATTATGGGTGCGGATAAAAGGACTAACAGGCACAGCCATCTATGTAGGACCTAATGATGTTTCTGATTACGCTCTCATCACCATCGGCAGCTGGGAAAATAAGTAAAGGCTTGTCATCTCAGATTTGGACGATAAATGAGCAGACTTGATCAAGGGGAGACGTATGGAAATGAGCAGTATGCAGACCTTTATCAGAGCTGATCGTCTCATGCTTCCAACATACAGGAGTACACTGTGATCACAGCTGATTTAATATGCTTGCAGTTTTCAAAGTGATCCACAGATACATAACCTCAACGAAGCGTAACGATATTAAATACTGCTGTATATTTTGTCATAGCTTGTGCCTTTCTGTGTGTTCGAGCATATCTATCTATCTATCTATCTATCTATCTATCTATCTATCTATCTATCTATCTATCTATCTATCTATCTATTCGTCTCATGAATTTTTCTGCACATTGCAGTTGGTCAGATCAATACAGGGACAGCTGAGATATTTTCAGACCATTTCATGCTTCACTTGGGCCAGATGTTCTATAAAAATCCTCTTTCTCGATATACCAAAAATATCATTGTTCTGTGCTGATCTTGCAGTAAATCTTGAACATATCTTGCTCTTGGAAAGTATGGCTCTGAATGCATTAAAAACAGCTTAACTTGAATAAACCCTAACAGTATTTCAGGGTCACAGCAACCCACATAAGCAAAAGAAGCCCATTTATAGTGCATCTTTTATCTGGCATTTCTCAGTTGAGCTTTGAGCTGAGAGCTGAGAAAGAGGGTGTCTGGTGTTTGTGTCTCTCTTCTCTGATCCTAGGCTCTGGTCTGCAGCTTGGCAGATGGGCTGAGTGGCAGGGGGCCCCTGGCCCTTTAACATAGTGGGCAGCTGGGCCAGAGCTAGGCCAGGGCCGGGCTGGGGCACATCTGACGAGCAGGCTCCTGGGCTGGACAGGGATGCGGCAGACCGGGACCATGATGATGGTGGTGGGTGGCTCACAGGCTGAACTGGGGTGAGAAGGGGTCAGAGCAGTGAACCTGGCCAAGGCTCTGACTCTCTCAGGCCTGTCTAACTGCCAGGAAGCGTCCATGCCAGCCTGCCCTTTTTGTGGCCATGCTAAATGGGAATAGGACAGGCCTCTGAGGCAGAAAGGATTTAACTGACATGGAGGAGTTTGTCTGTAAATAACCTGCTACGACTATTTATCTCACCTCATTTGGCACTAGCATTCTGCATATCTGAGTGTATTTACATGCTTGATTTGGTTACTTGTGATACCAGTTAATTGCCCAGTCACTTCTTTTTTCCTTTTACTGCTACATTCTTTTTACATTCGCTTGTATGTTATTAACTTAGATTTCTTTGTTTCAGACTAAGCTGCAAATCACATGGTATTCAAGAGTTAAAATAAAAAAATAACATATAGCTGTTCAATATTACCTACAAATGTGTATTACTAATTCATCAAATATTGTTTATTATCCAATGCACCTCTGAATTATGCATGTAACATCATCAGTCATTGGTCCAGATACAGTAATATGAGCCTTTTAAAGCCCCCTGGGGTATGTTCTCTTTTTGAGAATGCACAAAAGGCATCCACGCACATACACACATACTAAACTGTGTGTTTCACACGCACATACATCTCTAACATGCATCTCTGTTAGCATGAACCCACAGTGCAGATGTAAAGATGGTGTTGTTCAGGTGTAATTTGTCCCTTCTCCCCTGTGTAGCCTGCAGAGATGCACTCTATTTGCAACCCTCCACACATATTTTTCCTCCTGTTCTGTACCTCTGCTACCCTCGCACTCTCTCCCTTTTGCTCACCATTGCTTTCCTTTGCTAAGCTAATGCTCTCCTTCACTCTTCCCTCGAGGGAGAACAAAAAGTAGCTGGCTTCTAGGTAATGAAGCCCTTCAATGTGATCTGCATAAGATTGCCTCCCTTGCTGGACTGGCTGCCTTGCCCCAATGAATAGCAAGAGGCTCTCAATGAGAATAAGGACAAAAAGCTGCCTTCTCTTTAGCCACAGCATCATTCCTCAAACAAAGTCTGACTTCTTTTTTTTCTTTTTCCTATGGAGTAGAAAGAGAAGAAAAATGAAAGGCAAGGAGGATAAATAACCAACAAAGTTCATGAAAGGGAAGGTAAATGAGAGAGAGAGTGCATGTTTATTTATGTGTGAGAGCATGTGCAGTGGCTCTTGTGTGCATCTTTTTGTAATGATGGGGAGACGGATGTGAATAACTGAGGCTGTCATGAGTGTCACCGTCTGTGTTGTCGCACTGAGTGGATGTGATTAAATGAATTTCATGCAACAGGGTCAACAGTAGTACAATGGGACATGAGAAAATCAAAGGTTAAATTTTAAATTTGTTTGTCTGAATGCTCTTTTTTAAAATATTTATAAGGCTGTGGTAAAGTTTAATCACATAGAACTAACCTGTCACATTTCCAGGTTTCTTGCTTTTCAATTACCGGTAAGTATTAGTCATGAAAGTTTTGTTGCTTTGAAATTGGATGATTTGTGGTTGTCATACTATCACACACTGCTGTTCATTATTTCAAGGTCAGCTAATTATTCTGAGAACAGAAACAAGGACGCAGCATCCTCAATTCAGCATCAGTGCAGAGTAGGAGAGGGGCTGATTCAGTTCAGTGTGTCATCTAAAGATAGTGTAATGTCTTCCAATGGCCACTGGTGGGCATGCAGACTAACTGAGAATATTGCATTGTACAGATTAATGCAATACAATTTACACAAACTGATGCACCAGTAACTAAGGGTCAAAAATATTAGTTAATTATTCAATGAGAAGAAAATGAATCAGTAACTAATCTGGTAGTCGTAGTTTTTTATTATTGTTTAAGCCATTCCTTATTCTACGAACAAATTTTTAATCGATTAATGGATTTTTTAGGAGAATAAACAGATGATGAATCAGTGATGAAATTGCTAGCTGCAGTAGTAACTCTAACCATCGCTGTCCTTTACTTGGATGGTTAAGCCTTTGTCATGCATCAGCTTTGAATTGGCATGCTTCTGATGCCAGCATTAGAGACGGCTTATGCACAATGAAAGACTCATTTAATACTGTGAATGAAACACTTATTGAGATGGGTACTTCTCATTATAAAAGGCTACTACAGCCATGTAGTTGGCCTTCCTGCCATTTCCCTGGAGTTGGAAATTTAAAGACAGCAAAATAATAAAAAAATAATCAGAAGGAGGGCGAAATATCCTAAATACTGTCTAAAAAGAAACAAAAACCCCAGATCCTAAAACTCCCATAACCTCACTCCATAGAATGCATACATTTTTATTAGTTTTGAGCACGATCAGCACTTACAGTACACAAGGCTAATCATGTGTAGCCCACAGTGCATCCTGTTGCGAGCATGTCCAGAAATGTAAGAAGATGTGTGCAGACTTCAACAGGCTGCCTGGATAAAATCCCAAATCAGTATTACATGACATATTCATTTAATTTAACAAAACTATATCTTTCATGTAAAAAAAAAAAGACCATATCCAATAGGGTGTGATGGTCGAATAATGCTAAAACAGTAGCTTTAGTCTGTCATATTCACAGCTATGCTAATCCATGTACATACTTTCCAAGGTCATTCTCCCTGTTGTCATCATTTTGTTAGAGTAATTTTGGTAAAACAGCGCTTAAGTTCAACATTTATTAGCTGTAAATCCCACGCGACTCATCCAGTTCATTTGAAAGGCATCTGAAACACTTTTAAGTCTTACACTGCATTATAAAACCATCACTGCCTCCTAGCCTTTTGGAGGTTTAATTACGAAACACATTAATGTATATCTGTGGGGAAAATGACAATTTCCTTCCAAATGACTTGTAATTTCACATAAGTCATGTAAACACTCAGTCACATACACCTAAAGACCAGTTGGCAACCCCCTGGCAACTTCTGGTCGCTAGGGAAAAATGTGTATTCCCTGTCCAGTTGTAAATGGGCTTGCAACCTTCACCTGGCAGCAGCCAGCTGGAGGCTGCTGGATGCTGCCAGGTTAAATCAGTCATCAAGAGGGTGTTTATACAAAAACCTCAGTGTGATTGCTTTGCTAGCAGATTGCCACAGTTGTCAGAAGCTTATATGGGAGATGTCAACTGGTGCTCTGCAAGCACACACTGTTTACTCTGTCAGCTGTACTAAAATTTGAAAAAGTACGACACAAAATATAAATGGTAGTGATGGATACACCTTTTCCCCTCACAACCACTAATTGCCAGATGCCAACAAAAAGTGTTTCGGCCTGTGTGACCAGGGCCCAGTCATTGTTTTATTCGGCACATACATTAAAACATTAATTAGAGCAATGTTTAAAAACACATCTGATCAAATATTCTTAGAAAGAAAATATAACTGTCCCAAAAAGAGGAAAATTTGAATCGCCCAAGTAAGCCTTCAGTTAGTGCATGTGCCTGTTTTTTTTGTAGACTGTTGGTAGAGTAACACTTTAAATAACACTATAATTACTGTTAATGTAAAGGGGAATAGTTCCATTGTTTAGATCAATCAACTACTTACTGTATCAGCTTATATTCAATCTGTTGTCACTGATGCTGCATTGAAAGCAATAGATGTGATTGTCGAGGAAGATTTGTAGCATGGCGATCAATCTTTAATTACCCTTTAATGGACGTGACCTATTTAATGTAAGGGTTCTTTGTGTATGTGTTTTACAAGTTTGTTACAACACATCTGCAGATGGTGGCCTTCTGCTATTGTGCATATCAACTCTATCGATGCCACACAGGACTTTGGCACAGCCTTGAGTGTGTTATTGCTTTATGCAGTACTCAAGCACTTGTAGCCACAGACATGGAACCTCTACAATACTGAATATTATATTTAACCTTTTGTACCACAATATTGCAGTGTATTTAAAACTATGGAGGGGTTTTTTTTGTTTTGTTTTTTGCCATTTTAGCCTCTTACTAAATACGCTAAAGCCTTATACTCAGTAACAGGGAACCAACTAATATTAAGCTAAAAAAAATATACCTTCAAAAAGCAGTACTGCAAAATAGTGCTTTTTACAGCAACAAATCTTCAAGAAAGCAATAGCATCTTTCGTGTGTGAAAGAGAGAGCGAAAAATAGGGAGATCTGATTAATGATTGATAACTTGATGAGTGTATTTCAGAGAAAGACCTGAATAAATTGTAAAACTCAAAATGAGTCCTGTAAGCACCTTGAATGAATTCTGTGTATGGGAGAGATAGCAGGAGTATGATAAATGACTGATCAGATAATCAGCGTCTTCTAGATAAAGATAGAATTGAAAACTGTACAGCCACACAAAAAGCTGACTGCCCCATTTTGGGTTTTTCTTTTTGGTTTTTTTTGCTAGACTCCCACAGAGAGCTGTAGCATAATCAATGAACAAATCAACTAATAATTCAAACAGAAAATGCTGCTATCTGACTTACTAGTAATGCCGGAGGTGATTTCAAATGGGAAATGGTATCAGAAAGGAAAGCTCCTTCATTAGGGGGCTTTTCCCCTCAGCTTCTGCAAATTTGCGCAACAATAAACATAGAAAAACAATTTTTACATTAAAACAGACAATTTTCAAGTGTCATTTTGCACCCATTTGTGGTAAATGTTTCATTAAACACAGTTTCTCTGCTTCTCTTTTGGACTATGTCTACTTTGTTACTGAGTCTTTTTGCTGTTAAAATATGGGCCAAATGTGCAGGGGTTTAGAGAAATAATTGGGCACACAACATGTTAAGTTATCCATCCATCCAACCAGATTCTTCAGCTTATTTAGAGTTTTGGTGGTCTAGGCAGCCTATCCCAGCTGTAATGGGAAAAGAGACAGGGTACAACCCAGACAGGTTGCAAATCTATTACAGGGCTAACACAGAGAGACACGGACAACTTTTCACACTCACTGTCACATTCACACCCACAACCAATTTAGAATCATCAATAAACCTAACATGCTTGTGCTTGGACTGTGGAAGGAAGCCTGAAGTACCTGAAGAAAAATCACCCAGACATGAGGAAAACATACAGTCCTAGCCACTGCACTACTGTGGTACTGATGTAAAGCAAATTTCTTAAAAGAATCATTGCACTACGCTAACTGTTTTTAGATGTAGTTTGGCCCTACCTCACTGGCTATTCCAGCCCCGAAAAAAGAAAGAAACTCAGTGGCATCGCCCTTGAATCAACAGGTGTAGCTGACAGTACTAGAATTCATATCTTCATCCGAGATCTGTGAAGTTTGCTGTGGATGCCATCAGCTACATTTATTAAGCAGGTCACATCTTACTGGAAATAGATCTGGTATAGCTCAGCTGAAACAGTCATTGTCTTACACAGCCAATCCTATACTTGCTCACTAATTGCCTACAGACCCCCTGCTCTGCAGATAACAGACTGAGATGTGACCATTTGCTGCACATTCTCTGCTATGCTGAACTGTACAGTATGTTCTTTTTTATAATTTTACACGGATTACACGTTCATTTTGTTTTTGATATCTCTTCACTTATAAAAGCATAAACACAGTGGGGAAAAGTTGATTATTAGCATGTAGATGTAGATTTTCTTCCCTTTTTAAAGTTTAGATCTGTTATTTCTTCAATATCACACTTCAAAAGTTAATTTTCAGATATTTTTGATGAAATTTAAACACTTTGTGAATGTGTGTATGGGTGTGTGTGCATGTACCATGTTTACATATCTTTATGGGGACCAGCAGTCCTTATGGGGACAAATCCAAGTCCCCAAGAGGTTGAAGGCATTTTTTAGGCTCAAATGCAGTTTTAGTGCCAGAGTTACAATTAGGTTGTGGTTAAGTTTAGGCTAAGGGTTAGAGTTAGGCATTCATTTTTTATTGTTAGTGTTAGGGTAAGCAGCTAGGGAAAGCATTATGTCAGTTAGATGTCCTCACTAAGATATTAAAAAAAAGTGTGTGTGTGTGTGTGTGTACTATCACCTGTGATACATAACAGCTGATATAGACTGTTTGAAGTCATGCTGGTGAGTGGAAGGTCTTTTCTACAATACTGCTATAGCATGCAAACTGAGGATGGTTCCAGATCGCACCTTAAACTTGGCGCATGCTTACTCATATCTGCTGAGATGCCAGAAAGGTTTCTACTTCAGTACACAGCCATGGCTCACCTTTTAATTATTCAAGAAGAATGTTGTGGATTTTTAATGTATTGTTGTAGGGCCTTTTTTTGGTGCAATTTTCCTGTGGTGTGTTCAGTCCTCTTTGCTCCTTTGTGTCTATTTCCTGCTGCATCTGGCACTGCGTCCGTCAATCCCACTTACTTTTGTTGCTTCAAAAACAGCAAGGATTTTGCTCACTGGTTTTCCACTCAACATAGCGTGTGCAGGTGTGCGTGTGTGAGTTAGATGTTGTGTGTGCATGTTTTTTTTGCATCTAATTTTACAGTGATGAAAAGAAAGAAAAGAATCCCCACACTCTCATCCCTCCATGTCTGCATTATTAATTGTCTGAGCTATCAACTATAGCTATTTGGACCCCGCAGGCACCCAACAGTCAGTACCTAAAATTAAAAGCAGCAATTGCTTCCCAATGAATGCCATAATAACACTCTTTAAAGTTACATTTTGCTCCCACAAAAGAGCGTAGACTTAATTTAACTGCAGAAGAAATAAAGCAGAAACTGCATAAAGAAAGACAAAAAGGAAGTCTTAACAAAAATCTTTATTAGCTGTTTGTGTGTGTGTGAGTGTTCATGTGTGTGTGTGTGGCTGCATTAAGATTTGTGCAGCCTACTGTAGCTTGTAGTGGAGAGGGATTGGTCAATGCAACATAAATGAGGGTGGAACACATTCATCAAGGTGGCAGAGATTTGAGACTAGAGAGTCCCATCCAATCACTGGTAGAGAATAAAGGGGAGAGGCATAAAAGTCTGTACAGCAAGGTCATTTGAAAAAGAAGCTGATAAGACGAAAGGATCAAATCTCCAGTGCGGGCGAGGCCTTACTCTTGATGTCTCTCCCCATTAACTAAAGCCCTGGCTTGGCACATACAGTCGTTGCCACGGCTCAGCTGTCTGATACAATGATGAGAAAGTAGAACATTAAATAAATCAAGTAAGTCTTTGCAGTGTTTGTCATCAAAACATATGTCCCTGAAAATTCATATTTCAGTTTTTATTTTATATTTTTGTTCACGGATGACTTTAAATGATGAATCTTTTTTGTGGTTTTTTGCAAAGTGATACAAAATTCCACTTGTGTTACTGTGTGTTTTACCCTCCTGTCTTACTATCACACGGGCTGCTGATTTTTGGCATCAGGCAACCTTGTTGAGCTCTACCTTTTTGTGTTTTGGAGCATTGGCAGCTGTATTGCTCTCAACACTGCAGTATGGATTTAGTCAGTTTGTAGTTTTACCACAGTCACAGTCTGGTGTACACATGAGTATGCACACGCACGCGCACACACACACACACACACACACACGCACAACCAAATACACAGTCAATCCTACAGCAGGTTTGCTATGTCACACTGGGGGCTGCTGTGTAATTGGGTGAATCTGCTCTCCAGCACGCAACAGAGATAGCCCTTTAAAATTTCACTTCACTTCTGGGAGTGTAAACAAACCTTGGGATTACTGGGGTTGTAAATCCACATTGTACCTTCTTTTCTTCAGTCATCCCCCCCCCCCTTTTTTTTTGTTTGTTGGCCACGTCCTTTTGAGAGTTTATTGCTGTGCTGGATGTTTGCTCAGTATTTGGAAAGGGTTTCTGTGTGTGTCACTGTGACTTGTGACATGTTAGCAAGCATGATAACAAGTGCACATCTGTGTGCCTATACGTTCATTATAGATCTGCATGCGCATCTTTGTTGGCACGAGTCAGTAGGCGTACACTCTAGGCATGTATTTTAGCATGTCTTATGTGCGGACACTTTATGTGGCTGCGTGCAGCTTTCTGTCTGTGTGTTCTCTGTGATGGATTGCTTGTCAGATGCCAGCATAGCACCGCTCTTACCGGCTGATGGAGACATTAAGTCACCAGTCACGTAGATGTAGTACGTTTCAAGATTCCTCAGGGAAAATGCTTTAACCCTTCCCGCTCCAGGACGGCTGTCAGACGACAGTGTATGTTACTTAGAAGGTGCTCCCTGCAAAGACCCACAGTATGGCTGGATTCAGTTGAGTTTGGTGTCTTAATGCAGTTGTGTGTACTTTTAGATGGGCCAGTTGCTTATGGGCTGCAAACTGTGTACTATGACTGTCCCTGAGAGGCTTGAATTTTTATTTTATTTTATTTACCTCTGCAAGCTATACGAATAGAAAATATGTAATCGACAGAGAACATCCTCTAGTAGTGGCAGCCTGAGGGAGTCGTTGCGGAGGGAGGGATTTTAATGCCCCCCCCCCCCCAGTTCTGTCCTTTGTTTTTAATGCTATATTATTATCACTGCTGCTGCTCTCCCTAGAATATTAAAATAACACACTCTGAATGAATGTCAATGTTCACGCTGGCAACTAAGGCAAATCAATTTTTTTTCATTAGAAAAATCTAAACTAAGTCTATTCATTTGCAAAGGCTATTGTCGATCAGTATACTATCCAGTTTTACAAGAACTTGAGTGTTATTATAAAATGTATTAATGCATATAAAAATCTACTTTTTGAAATATTTATTTTTTGCTTTTAGATTAAATTTAGCCTTTTACTTACTTTTAAGAACATTTGAAAGATTCACCATCATGTGATTGACGGAGGCCTGGTAAGATAATCAAACACCTGTGAACTGTCATCCCAGTCACATTTAAATAAATAAATCTGTTGTAATTCTGATCATTATAACTGACCCCCACTTGCTTCAAAACACAGATAAGAGGACAGAAACACACACAGACACACGCACACAAACCCACACTCAGAAATATCTCAGTGAAAATAACCCAAACAGTCAGACTTCTTTATGTTTATCTAGACTAGGACTTCAAAACCCGTAATAAAAAGCTTGCAAGAAAATGGTTAAAGAGCCTTTAAGCATAACCACAACTGAACATTAAGAGACATAACTCATTGAAGGAAAAAAAATCTCATTTTCAAGTTCCTCTGGCTTGGTAGTGCTTTTTCCTTATATTGAATCAGCAAGTCTTCTTCATGTCTGCACAGTACTGTCTATTTTCTTGTCTGGGTTTCAAGGGAACCTTGCTGAGTTATCTGCTGCTCTTTTTCTCCCCACTGATGTGGCCTGATGTTTTTCTGGAAGATTTGATCCTGAGGACATTTGCTGTTAATGCACTGTGAGGAGCTTGAACTTGATCAGTAGGGAAACCGCACAGTTTGTGTTTGTGTTTAAACAAGGATTTTGAAATAGGATGTTAGACTGTGCAATATCATGCATAGATATATATATAAATATACCATATTCCAATAACTGTGTTATTCTACTGTGGCTTTCAATTGATAGGATGCTTATAATACTGTCCGTGGGAGCATGTACAGAATAAATCAGCGTACACACAGGGATTTGTCTTCCCTGGTGTTCTCATGACCACTGAGCAGCTCCGCTGGAACAGTACAGGGCTACATACACTGTTAAGGGTATTTTAGGCACAATGTACACAAGCAATTCATTTCTGATATTAAGTAATAACTTTGATCTTTGGTTTCCGCACTCAGGAGCTGGTGGTAAAAATATTAACCGCAAGTTCATTTCCTACCTCAGTTTTGCATTGTGCTGAAACATGTTTTTTTTTTTATTCTTCCATTGAGGAAGAATAATTCACATTAAACACCCTCGCCCCTGTGGCAGAGTTCCCAAATTAAGCAACATTTTGTTCATTTACCCATGATAAAGTTGTTCATTAGACAATATACTTTGCCTTATTCTTTGTTATTACCTTGCCATTGTAAATGCCTTGGGAGCAATTAAATATGTGAAGTGCCCAATTTTCCGTCCTCGACTTCCAGTCCTGAACTCTATCTGCATGTTGCACACATTTCCTATGAACTAATTAAAGTGAATCAATGACACAACCCTTTAAAATGGCGGCATATGTCAGGGCCATCAGTGGGGAACAAAAGACCCTCTTAATTATTTTGTTCCTGCCGTTCCTGTAAATGGCTTGTCAAGGCAGCAGACTCAGTAGCCGACTACTTGAAAAGGAGATGTCATGTACACACAGAGACACACGTACCAGCACATAAACACATACACAAACACTGGCTCCGGTTTCTCTGTGACGGCTCCCTCTCTGTCTTATAAAAGACTAGTAATTGTACTACAACAATGACAATGTAAGTGCTTAAGTGTAACGGTCCCCATACTCTTCAAAGGTGCAGCATCCCTTATCCATCATTGGCTCTGGGGAACTATTTCTTGGATGCTGACAACCATATCTTATCTTGAAAAAAAAGAAACAAAAAAACAATCTCACCCCTCAAGGGGAATCTGCTGAAGCCACTCTTCCAGTTTCAGGATACCCAGGTACTTCTAGCTGTCCCGTATATCTGCTATTCTGCCTTCTGGAAACTCCACTCGTTCAGTCCCAATCGCTTTCCCCTGTGTTTGTAATCGTTCAGCCAAACCAGAGTGATATCATGATTTCCTCATCATGGATCACTGTGAGATGATATCTCGTTCACTCTTGGCATACAGGTTGATGATCACTCCATTTCTAAATCTATATCTGTATTCACTGTTAGTGATAAGATGGCGACTTGTGTCATTGCCTTGGAGTTGGCCTCCAGTGTTGCCTTCCACAGTCCTGCTGAGTTTATGATGATACAGCTGGAAACTGTAGTGGCAGCATCACTGTTTTTGCAACATTAGGTCAGGGTTTGAATCCCAGTCAGGGCATGCACACTAGATACCCAATGCTACCCAAGCCTACCGCGGAACATGAGCGAGAGACAAATAATTATAGCCATTACATTTTTTTAAAGAAAAAATCTGGTGCAAGTTGTTCCTTGCTGTTCCTCATTCGTTTAACCCGTTCTTCACCTGCATGCTGAAGCCCTGCCTAAATATGCAGCTTACCATGAGTATGCATTAATTCTGTTATAAACACTGATGTGTTACAGGAGACTTTGTTTTTTCCCCTTTTCCCCTGCTTTGCAATTATTAACCTCACCATCCTGCCTTGTAAAATACTTACATCTGCCTCATATTAATGTAAATCATCTTAGTGAAGATGTCTGGGCTGTAGATGAGTGAAAATGGTGACAAATGAAAGCACAGGAGTTGTGAGGCTGCACTGGTAAATGAGAAAAATTCTCACATGCCAGGTGTTTATGAGCATGCTTATTTGTTTAAGGGTTTTTCTTAATGCCCATCTGCATTGTTGCCATAAATGCCCATCTGTAGCCCAGGAATCTCAAAGTGGCTTTGACTACTGTCAGAAAATCAACTGGCAGTGCTCCAAGTATGTCATCTTCTCCTCTGAGAGAATAAATGGACGGGGATGGTTGGATGGATGAAAGGATGCCTCGACACGCTTGTTTTCTCCACCTCGTTACAACCGTTTTCTGTGTTATCAAGAGCTTTGGCCTGCCACACTACAGCACCGCGCTACACTTTGTGTTTGACAATACTCTGCCTCACAGTGCTAATCGCCTCTTAATTCTTGCATTACTCCCCATCCGTGAACATGAATTTCAATTGCATAGGTGGTACTGTCCAAAAATAGTGCTTGCAGCACTGCCTGGAGAGATGGGCTGTCAGTCTACCTGTCTGATCATGAGCTATTATCCTCTCTGCCCACAGACAGGAGGGAGAGCTACACCAGTGTCTATGTGATCATGATCAATACATAATCACTTTCCTGTCACTGCAATGGTGGTATCGGGGGACAGTCCAGCCTCATAGACAAGCCATTTCACAAAAAGGGATTTGGCAGACCATCGTTTTTGACCTAGAAAAAAGGTTCGGTTGTTTTGTGTGTGTGATGGTGGTGGGGGTCACAGTGGTTGAGGCTAGGTCGGATGGCTAAGTGAGGGCTGGATTCATTTAATCAGTAAATACTATGTAGTAAATACCAGTAAGATTATTACATGGTCAGTATGCTTGGATAAATTGCACAAGTTTCATGCTTATAAGACTTTAAACATAGTTTCTGAAAAAGACAGCGTCAATAAAGATATTTACAGCTACAGTAAACATGCAGTTGACAATTGTCGCCAGTTACTCCATTTGTTGCTTCCCTATTTCATAATAGATTTTAATTCATTTAATCTGCACTCCATAGCTGAAAGTGTATTGCTGATAGTAATGAAATAATTCCTGGCAGCAAGCTGGAAAAAAAAGAAATTTCTGTGAAGAGTTTTCCAATACACTGTCAAATTGTCTGAAATCCAGAGGGACTCAAAAGTCCCTCTGGATTTCAGACAGATTATTTAAAACTATTATAATGTTGCAATTTATGAAAAACTAGCACATCATCATATAGCTGAGGGAAACAAAGGGATTTAAAACATGATGTAAGATTCAGAAAATATTTTGTCAACAGTATCTTATTCTTGTTTGGAAACACACACACACACACACACACACACACACACACACACACACACACACACACACACACACACACACACATATATATCTGTACACATACTGATTTAGTTACGTGATTACATTACTTTTTACATTACAATTTTACTTTCGCACTGTCCAGAGCAGCACATTGATTCAATTCTGTGCTGGTACAGCTGGCATCAATCTGCTGATGTAAGTATACGGGGTGTAATGATAAATACAACAGCACTTCAATGAATTGAAGTATCCCTTTCACATTTTTCTTAATCGTGTACACTGAAGTGACTGATAGTTTTGCTTGCTGCAAACATATAATACAGTAAAATATAGACAAAAACCACACATCAACAGTTGTGTTTCAGATGAGAAGATGAATGCATGTCCAGTATTCAATCTTGTTTAAGCTCTACTTTGCTCCACTATGGTCACCACCTGATTGGCAGCTTTGAGTTTGTGCTTTTTGGTGCTGGGCAAGATTTATTTATTCATTGATTGATTTAGTTTCATTTTGATAAAATTAGTTAGTTGAGCAGATAGCTAAAGAAAATCAGACAGCTTTATAGCAAACACACTATAGCCATTGGGAGTTAACAAAATCTTATTAAGATATTCAAATATTTAAATTTTCAAATACGACTTTTTAATTTTTCTCCTCAGAAAAAGGTTGTTTTAATAGAATTAAATTTTGTTTTATCAATTTTTTTCCTCAAAGAAAATATTGTCATATCAGTGTCTAATCTGCATATTAAGCAACAAGCTATTTAATCTTCTGTGCACCTATGTGTACGCCCATCTTCTTTTCTGTCTATCCATCCTGGTTTCTCTCTCTCTCTTTCAACACCCACAGTGTAAAGCCAGTCAGACATAAACAGTATTGTTTTACCCGGGTAGGGCTCACAGCAGGGCACTGTTAGCACCACGCCTCATGCAGCCCACAGCTCTCCCCATGCCTCAGTGATATCCCTTCTCCATGGCTCAGTGCTTGCATACATATGAATGCCCCCTGTCTTCTACCCTTCACGGTTCTGAGCTGGTCCAAGCTGAGAAGAGCTGAGATGTTACACAGCTGCCATGCTTGTTGGACAGACAGATGTGGAGGAGAATTGTAGCATTCCAGTGTTAGTAAATGAACTGTAATGACACATTCTTTGGAGTGATTATAGGTGTGATGGTACTTGAACTCAGGAGTGCTTTCCTGCGGTGCGATTTGCTGAATTGTACTAAGCATGCTGAGGGTGAATTTGGGGCAATAAAGGAAAAAGAGGAGTTTATCAGTTAGAAAATGCAACCAGTATGTGTATGCAGTAAACATTATAATGAAGACTTAGTGCAGTGTCAGAAACTGGGCAAAGGTTTTTGTACAGCAGCTGATCCTACAGTATATCCTAGTTGTGGAAAATGAGCATAATAATGGAACTTAATAATGCTTTCTTTTTGACAGAAATCTTGTGGTTTAAAAGTGAAGATTCTGCTGACAGGTGAAATAAAATCTTGATTCAAAGATAAAGCTTCAGAAGATTTTAATGCTAAAACTTTGTCTTTTTTCCTTGTTCTGCACAGCAAGTTTTACTACTTTGGTCTGTTTGATTATACTTATATTTCTTCTAAGGAAATAAGCAAACTATACAGATCAAGCTGTGTTACAGTACAATGTGTTATTGAAAATAAGCCGCAGCATCCTTCCACAGCCATTGTGTGTCACACTGGGCTGCATCTCCCAATTTATCCCCTCTCTGGTTCAAGAAAGATTCCTATTGATTTCCTATCACCGAGCCAGTGTACAGAGTAAATAGGAAGTGTGAGCCCTATTATTTCTGTCGCTTGGTAAAACATAAGGATAGACCCCCGTGTCTTTATCACGAGGAACCTTTTAGCCACCACATGCCCTTCAACCAAAACACTACGGCTGTAAATTTTCACACACTGTACAGTAATGATGTCCTTTGAGAATGAGTTTGTGTTTAAATTATTGGTGTGGTATTAAATCCTGTGAACTTCAGAACATGATTAATGAGATTACACTTAATGTGGGAAAACACCCGTAAACGCAGGCTGTATTTTCATACAGGCTTAATGTGCTTTCCCTTGCGGGCCACTGCCCAAACCAATAGAGGGAGATTTGCTTTCCCGGGAGAAGCTTCTGTGCACTCTTTCTGAGTATTTGCATGTGCTAAGCAGTAGGAAACAGGTGAGACAAATCCCTTTAGACACCAAATAGCGCAATTACACGTTTCTTCCATATATGTAACAGGTCTGACCAAGAATATGCAACACTTTTGAGGAAGAAAGATGTGTGCAAGACATTCCACTGAATAGTTTTCATATTCCATTGTAGGCTTTTTACATCCTTAATCCGTTCCTGCATGTTTTTTGTTTTTAGCAACCATTCATATTTTTCATCCCTGGACATTTATACTGTAGGTGTTGTGTTGCTATTATTGTAGTCGCCACAATGCTACAGGCTTCAAATAAAAGCCAGAGACAATATTCCTCCTACAATTGAGTTTCTGTGCCCATTGCCTGGCCTACAGCTGCATCCATTTCTGCAGTGTCCCTGAATTCTCTGCATTATCAAGGGGAAGGACGAGCTAATCTGCACTGATTTGAAACAGGACCAAAACACTGGCTTTCCTAATCCCTCATTTTTTTTTATCAGGGGTAGTGAGGAGCATTTTACCCCTGTGGGAGGGAAAGAAAGAGGGAGCTATTTCATGCCTCACTGGTTCCACTGTTTTTATGAAGATTTTTTTCCTACCCCTACTTCCCTACTTCAATCCATAGTGTAACTGAATTTCTAAAGCCTGTTTGCAATAGTCAGACACCTTTTAGAAGTACGAAGGTACTTTTCATAATTAGGGATGTGTAGATGGCTGCCTCCTCCCTCTGCAGTAGTAGTAATTTAACTTTAAGGCAGATAAGGCTCTGTATCTCTGAAAAAGGGAGGTGCAATTTCCTTGCTGTCTTTCATTTTATTCATTTGACAATTGGCAAACACCTATGGCACGCAGGATATAATTTGCTTCCTGAAAATACAGTACGAGCGCTCCAATTTGGATTAATGCACACATCTGTGAGATATAATTCAAATAATTATGTTTCCTTAAATTCTGTCAACCAATTTATGTAATACTTCATTCACTTATGTAGCACGTTTGTTGGAAATTTCCACTTTACATCAGGTGCTCTGGCAGGGCTGTCACATAGAGGCCCTCATACTGATTTTTCTTCAGTGCACATGCAGTTTCTGTTGAGTAGAGTTTGCAGCATTAATAGATACTGAAATGTGAAAAATTTCTATTTAATGTAGACTGAGAACAGTTCATGTGAATGACAGTTTCAGCAGATAAAAGCAATGCATCTATTTAAGTGTATTAGCAGCTGAAACTCACGTTGCGCTGGGTGCTGTTGTTTTTTTGTTTTGGTTCTTTTCTTCTTCTGTTTTTTTTTTTTGTCAGTGCTAGTGCAGTGAGCAGAAACAGAGAAAAAGAGCTCATTGATCTGCTATGATCTAAACACTGCAAAAGGCATGGGGTGTAACAAGCTCAGGAAATTTACAAGGTAAGCCTTGGCAACACAACAGCACGGGTCATCATAAGACTATGAATTACTGGAACACCTCAGTCTCAGAGGACCACTTGAGGTTCTCTCACTGTGAAATAATTGGGTTGCAACAGTGAAACTGCTACACCAGTTAGAGTGCAAAAGGGGGCTTTTGCTTTGTTTTGCTGTTACAAGACCGCAGACACGGCTGTGACTATTAATCAGCAGGTGACACGTGTAGCTGACGGCATAAAATGGGAGATAAGATCAAAAACTGCACCACATGGATGCGAAAATCATCTTATTTGTAATTTTTTAACCCATTTCATTTTGCAGTTGGTAAACACTACTGAAGCTATTTGATGTGAATATTAAACATGTATTTTCAGATTGTTTGAGTCCTTATTGGTTAGAAGTAGTAAGTCATTATTGTTGTGCACACTGGTGTGCAGGCTTGATGAAAATTGTTTCGGTGCTTGTAGAAATAGCAGAAGATGATACACCAACAGAATACAGATGTCTGATTTGCAGGTTACACTTTGTAAACTATGGAACAACTGCTCATATTACATCTGGCAAATTTATTTTATTTTTTTATTTATTTTTCGTTATTTAATCCATAGCCGAACATCTGAATCAGAGTTCTGGAGCCAGAGCACTTAACTTGTCACAGGTCTTTGCGCAACAAGCATTTTCAGTTGCAGCGGACAGATTTAGGTGCCTGTGGCAGGACCTCCGCCGTCTGTGACTGGGGACATCTCACTTTGTTGTCAGAACACCTCTAAACATCTTTCACAGAAACAATTACCATACCATCTGTAGCTTTCTGCCAGCATGTTGCTCACTGTCAGCACGTCGGGTTCTTTTCTCTTTTTTCTTCTCAAATGCTTTCCCACACCCTGAGACTCATGAGGAGTTAGGTCACTTTGGATTAAAATGGATGATTTTAATTACGCGAATTGCCTCTTTATATCAATATTTTCAGTGCTCGTTTTGTCCCGATACCTTTTGATGGACAGGTGAATGGTGGATTGAATTGCCACTAATGTATTTCCTGATTTGAGCATTTGACTGACTTGGAATATTGATGAAAGTCCTTGGATACATTTTACTTATAAAGACCTTATAAAGCTGGTGTAAAAAAGAAGTTTATTTATGTTTGAATACTGATGGTGTGAAGGTAATTCTTAATTGCTGTAATTGATAAAGAATGCTTGATATCCCATAAGAATTTAAAAATACATGAGCCAACACTTACACCAACACAGCCTTTAATTTTAAACTTAAAAACTTTTATTTGACAAACTAAACTTAATAAACACGCTACTTTAATAGAAGGAGAAGTGTCTTCTTTGTGGTTACATCCAAATATCAAATAACCATCAACAGAGTAATACTTATGCTGTCTGCTGTTCTGAAAGATCAAAAGCTGTGAAAAAAGTAGTCTAATTTGCCCATACATGTCTGCAATTGCTTTGCCTGCTATATTAATATCTAACACACAAATATATGTCACTGACACACTAGATGCCACAGAAAGGACAATTAATTAACAATTAAATAACTTCTTTGCACACTTAACTGAAACTTTCATTATAAAATCTTCAGATCCATTTTTCATGCCATATTTGAGATCGCTGCAAAAAGTGCAGCCTTACCTAATGTCCACCCTACTGTTACTCATTTTATATTAAGATTTAAAAATCTAGTTGGTATTGATATGGTGAATAACCTTCAGTAAAAATAATAAATCACACAGCAATAGTACATTCATGTAGTTGTAAAAAGCATGATAATATATTAAGTAATCCAAAGTATTCAGAATACGTTACTATCATTGAGTAACGTAACGGAATACGTTACAAAATACATTTTGGGGCATGTATTCTGTAATCTGTAGTGGAATACATTTTAAAAGTAACCTTCCCAACACTGCCCACTGGCAACCTCTGGTCAAAACAGAAAAATGTTTCTGTTCGGCAAGTAGTTACTGGAGGTTCCTGGTTGTTGCCATGTGAAATCGCCCACAAATTGGGTGCTGCACCAAACACTTCCTTGTGATTGCTTTTACTGCTAACAGATTGCTACGGTTACCCATAGTTTGAATGGAATACACTGACATGTCTGCACACACTCATCCAATCCGGCAAGAGAATGTTTGCTTCCAAAGCAGAAATTTCACACTTTAAAATGTAGTGGTCGCAGTAGTAAGACAGAACAAATGTTATTTCCAGTTTGTATTGCAGTTTTCAATACTTGGCCAGTAGTGTCTGCAGACTAGTCAGTGTTTTTCATGTAAATTTTCCATGTAAATGACCACTTCAGAAATCAGCTACAATGAACAATTTTATGACAACAAGCAACCTCAACTAGGCTCAACTAGGCTAATGGTTGCAGAATACACACTTATATCTTGCAAAAGGTGGTTACTAGGATTTTTCTCCAGGCCTCCACGAATGGGCCTTTAGCAACTGATTTTAAAGCAACCACTGGCAACCACTTGCATTCACTAGGCTGGTTTCTAGGCCTGTGTGATTGGGGCCTTACGTGGAACATGATGGGATAAATGTGACTAGAGTCTCATCTGGATTCACTCAGCACTTAGAATTTTAGTTTACAGAGACATGGAGATCATTTCCTGTAGGGATGTTTATACATTTGTCTTTCTGCACCACAGGTACCTCAGTTATCACAGTAACAGCTACAGATGCCGATGATCCGGTGTACGGAAACAGCGCTAAGCTAGTCTACAGCATACTGGAGGGACAACCATATTTCTCTGTTGACCCCAACTCAGGTAAGTCTAATTTCTTGATAATTGCTGAATTTTAGGCTTAAGCTAAAGTATTAGTTTGATCAAATACTCCATTGCGTTCATGAAGGAAAAGCTGATTAAACCTCAGATTCCAAGTCTTGTGTGAGTTAACAATCATGTGGGTTAAAAAATTCATGCATTTAAAATATTTGCACATGCAAACTAGGGAATTTATTTTATTTTAATTACATTTCCTTTGTTTTTAGGAGCCATCTGTGCAGGATGACATTTAGTTGCATATTAAGTAAAAAAAAAAAAAAAAAAAAGGAAACATGCAATAGTTTATAGGTCTCGTGTAATCAGAGTGATTTTAAATAAGGAGAAAAAAATGGAGGGCACCTTTATGGAGCAGGCAAAGCCCTTTGTGCTGTTATTCATTGTTTGCTTGACAAAGCCTGACGAAGATTTCTGTGAGATCAAAACGTTGCTTCATTAAATTTAATGGGAGCTAATACAATGTGCAAGTCCTTTGTCTGCTTCTAACCAATGGAGAGCATAATGTATTACAAAATGCAATGAATGAACACGGCGTTCATAACGGGACAAAAAGGAAAGAAATAGGTTTTACAGAGAGATGGTGATTCCATCTAAGGATTATTTCATAAGTCTTTTTCTTCTAGACAGGGCCATGCACATCAGGCCAGAACCTTTTAGTATTTAAACACTGTCCTTTTTCATTACCTGCTTTGAGTTAGATAAATGAGCTTACAATGTCATCTCAGGTCAAGTTGTGGTATATCACTATGTGGACAAGTCTCTGGTTAAGTATGTCCAAATGACAGGAATAACTTTACCAAGGTCACGCTTATGCATAAATCTAAGTATTTTAAGGACACACCTGAACTATAGGGACTGCTTTAAGCTTTATGGACCCAACTCTGTATCTGATCAGCTATCAAAAAGATTGAAAGTTTAAACAAGTAACTGAAACATTTTGAAAGTTATCTCACTAAATAGCTGATAATATTTTAGAGGATTTAGGGTTACGCAGCACAAATTACATTAATACTTGACTGGATTTTTTAAGCCCTTTATAGTCACAAGGCTTAATTGTTTTCCCATTTAAAATCACTATAATAAAACACTGATGCATACTATGAGTTGATCCTGAACCCACTGCAAACCGGTGGCTGACTTGAAGTGGATTTTTTTGCAGTAAGGTCCATTCATGATATGAAATACTGTGAGGAAGCTCCCCTTTATTGTGTTATTTAGGCTGTATACTTATCCACTCTAAAATATATTTTAATGGAAGTTTAGTTTAGTTTGGAACCGCTCATTTCTAATGTAGTCGACTTTCTGGTACCTCATATCTATGTGCTGCCAATACTTGGGATTCAAATACAAAATAAATACTAACAGAAGAGCTGAGAGTGATATCCTGCTTTTAACGTGTGCACTGCTAGCAGGTGCTACAGGTTGAACTAATTCCAACAGGTGGAGATGCAACAGCTTCCCCACCTGCTTGCCCACCTGAGGTGATAGCAGTCTGTTGCATTGCATTTATGCATAAAGTGCAAACACCTTCTGTAAGGACTAAAAGAGGATATAGTCTGACACTTAACTATTATAACAAATGCTGTATGTCTGCATTATCATGCAACTTCAACTCTATTCAGCAAAGCTGTAAGGGACAAAATTACATGTCTGTAAAAAGGCGGCCTGACAATGTAATAGTTTGAAAAGTTGTGTAAAAACATCAGTTCTGCAGGTAACTCAGACCATCTGTTTTTTTTATGCTTGTAGGTTATTGCTACATGGGGGTGCTGTTAAATGTGGCTTCCTGGCTCACTCCCTTTTGCTACAATTCCCCTCTACAGCTGTTCATTCATGTACATTTATGTTTCAATATTTATACCATACGCAGTGGCAAACAAGTTTTTTTCCTGGGAGCATTGTAACTGTTCCAAGGGGTGTACAGATTTGATTGAAACATGTAATGGAGCAACTTGATAGAAATGAATGAAACACAAATATAGTCCACACACACTGGTTCATAATATATTGCATAACATATCATTTTGATTTAACAAAAAGACTATCTAAGTATGCAAAAATATTTTCATGAAATAAAAATAAAATATTGTATATTGGCAGTATTAATTAAGGGGGATCTTTATAATAAATTAACTAACCATGGCTTTTGTACTCAGTCACTCGGGATGGCACTGAACAATACTAAATGGACCTTATACATTCATAACCTTTTATAAAAGGAAGGATAGAATTTGCATGAATTTTCAATTCAATTCAATTTCATTTCATTTATACAGCACCAAATCACAACAACATTTCCCTCAAGGTGCTTAATGTTGGAAGGTACAGATCCTACAATATTATAAAGAAAACAGAGAAAACCCCAACAATCATGTGACCCGCTATCAGCAAGTGCTTTGGCCACAGTGGGAATGTATGTGGCTAAAGATACAATTCCAACTTTTTTCAGTGGATAAATCAAGCAATGAGGTTTAACTTGGATAAGTAACGTCAACACATTTGAACAGTGAACGGTACTGTACAGTTCCCCACGAGTTGCGTGGAATTCATTATTGAAACCCAAATGAGATTTATATGAGAGCTTTGCATCAGTGAGTTGCATGTTTTGCTCAGCTGACTTCAAGTCCTAAGTCCTAATGGGGCAGCACTCCTATGATGCTGTGGTCCATAACATCACTGGGTTATGAATTCCAAATAATGGCAATGATAATAATTACTTCTTCCTTTCACAAGGCAGACTCTTCAGCAGCGTCATGGTGCATAAAGTTATCTCAAAACATATTCTAGATTGGATCTTTAATTGCTTTTTCAGCTGACTTTTTAACATGTGTCTGTAAGCAATATGATTAAATAATGGTGAAATTACATTAATAAGAAATGAGATGGAAATTGACGGCTCACAATTTGGAAAACAACACACAATAAACAAGCTTCAAGAAAGGAGGACTCAAAATTTATGTACATAATTAGAATGAACTTTCATAATTTCAACACATAAAAACCGGGCTTGTCCTCACTGGTATAGGTGTCGTAATCTCGAAGCCTCTACAGCTGGACCTTGGGCTGTCGAGAAGGGGCTGAATGGACAGTTTAAGGATTAACATTCATGCTTTGTGTGATCGCTGTGCACATGCAGATGGCTCATTCAAGTGAGCCAGATGTTTTAATGAATGTTAATGAAAAATAAAAGGTAAGGGGAAAACAACCATTAGAATGCATTTGACACTTACAACACCACACTGGAAATGAAAAGCATTCAATAAATAAATAAACATCATGCCCCAATTCATCACTTGGTTAATGGTCGATGAAAAAAAAAAAGTTGAAACAAATATCTATGGAAATGAGTGTTTGTCTATCTTCCCTTTTCAGTGATTAGGAATTAATTTGAATAATTAACGATGATCAACAGAGATGACGGTGTTGCTTGTAGCAGGATGACAGAAGAGTGTGTGTGTGTGTGTGTGGAGGAGGAAAAGTAACTTGTTTGTGTAGCTCTTTTTCCTTATTGATTTGTTTGTTTGCATTTCGGATGGTAGGTCTACCTTGTTATTGCACATCAGAGCTCAGAGCTAAAATTAGAGAGAAGTAATTTAAAATCATATTTCTCTATATAATATCTGCCTATTCATTAAAACTGCAATGACTTGGTGATGCTGATGAAATGCTGGTTTTACACACTTCATCTTTGAGGCCATCTAAGGGTGTCCCATGTAAGAGAGAGTATATACATGTAACACAAGAGCTGTGTTGTTGTGTTACTTTTTTAAAAACAATTTCAAATAGATTTTCTGTAATTATTATTTCAAATAACATTTCAAATATTATAACAAGTGTGTCCTTGGTGTAATCATCTATAGCTCTATTCATATCATTCTACTTCACTGATTTAAAAAAAAGAAAAAAAAAGATTCTCGAATGTTTTCAAGCTTATTTTGTTGACGCGACAATACATGCGGTTCACTAAATGTACAAACATGTAGAAGTTTGGTTTTACCCAAGATACTTCCGCAATAATTTTATACATAGCATGTTTGTAACCAGTGTGTAACAAAAATAATAGACGATGGCCAAATCAGAAGACTTCAGGAATGTCAGGAGCCAAGAGGACGCCGCAATGAAAACACAACCATATAAACGATGAAGCAATGCTTAAGTTGTATTAGAAATTTTTGTCCACTGTATTATAACTAACAACAATAACCAAAATAGTGTGCGGACACAGAGACCCCCAACAAATAAAGAAAAGAAAGTTAGACCCGGATCTTTTAAATTGTCAGTTTGATCCAGTTCAGGCCTGTTAGGTGATCTGGGCAGTTTATTGGTGTGAGCTCAATCCGATGATCGATGTATGATTTGCACAGTTTGTCCTACCACAATTCAGGCAACCAGACTGCAAGATTCAGTTCCATATGGGCTGTGGCTTGCCATCCATTATAATGGAAGATCATTCTTCTTCTATGGATTTTCCAGAAGGTCTGTAATTCGAAGCTCTCTGTAGAGTCTCAGCTCCTTGATCTCCAAATCAAAAAACCTGACCTAAGAGTGAGGTCAGAGTTACTCCAAATGAACATTGTACATACTTAACTAACAATTATCCATAAACATTTCTGCTTCAGGGAAAAAGCATGAACAAAATCAGTTTCAAATTTCTGTTTCTAACGTGTTGTACAACTATCAAATTCAAAATGTTTTGCGTTACGTGGCAATGTAGTTATCACCAATCATAAAACTAAAATTAATCAGGTCCATAGATCTAATCCACACTGCTCCTAGCAGAAGAATCAATATACTCTCCTCCTTGTTAATTAACAGCAATGGTGAATAAAAATAACACAACAAAACATTTCAATGCAACAGGTATGCATGCTGTTTTTCTTAACCTACAATAGCTAATAAGTTCTCAGATAACAGTGAACAAACAGGATTGTGAGTTTAGATAGTACCCGCTAGCTACTTGCACAGGACCTTCACCGTTAGCATTTGTTTCCCAAGCGAACAACATCAACATTTCAGCAAGCCAATCAGCGGCTATAACAGTTCAGTTACTCACCAGTGCAAAGCACTGTGTATTCATAAAAACAGCTTCGGGTCTCCAAATCAGCAACCACGTTCCTCTTACAGGTGCAGCTATGGCGGGTGTGGGCTAAGCAGCCTTACTAGCATAACCAAACAGGAACAGTCAAGGCGGGAAAAACAATCCCATTGGTTAAGGACTGACATTGTGCATCCAGGTCAGAAAATAACCTTTGTTAAACAAAAATAAATAAATAACAAAAATAAAGTACATTGAACCCTTCAACACAAAATAACTAAATTTTATACAATTGTTTAATTAGAAAATGAGTTAATTTGAAATGTAAGTTTTATACTTTCAGCTGTTTGTAGAAGCAGGAAAAAAAGTCAAGCAGAATTACTGCTAATAAAACACGAGCAAAAATCAAGACATCATATTTGGTGGACAGAAAAATCCCATTCAAGGTTAGATCATGGGAGTAGTAATCAATTACCCCAGTGTTATCAACTGGTCCAAGTCACATTGGTCTTTCCACCCCACAGTCACTAAATGTATATTTTTCTCGTGAAAATAATAATAACATATTTGAAAAAGACTTCCTTTAATAAATTACTCGAACAACAAGGGCATTGTTTTTTTTTCAGTACAGTCTTACTGAAGAGGTGTCCAACTATTGTCCTTCATTTTCTCTTTTTGTTTAAATCGTCTGTGTCATGTGTGACCTCCAAAAGCACAACTGACCCTGAAATCTCTCTGAGGAAAAATCTATCTGTAGAATAAAATGCAGACACAGACAACATTCTAACCCCTCCCATGTTTCCCATCATAGCCAAGCATATTATCATTGTCTGAGGCAGCTCAGGACCAAGGCAGGGTGTCATGCCAAAGCCTGGCTTTTATGAGGGGTTTTATATTCATTTGATGATCCTGCGGGCCTCTGTTTCCTGAGTGGATTATCCGTATATGCCGGTGCTGAGCCCTTTTTATATTCAGTGCTGCGGCAGAGTCAATAAGGTCCATTCTGCATACAATATTCAAGATTATACAAGACAGACAGCATAATTCACACTCAATCAGAATACAAATGACTTCAGACGGTGGAACAACACATTCAAAAACAAACACAGCTGATTCTCAGTGCTGCGACTGGCTCAGTCGTGGGCACCTTACTACATTCACTCAGACTGTGCTTTTTCTGAGACTAAGCCTGCAGGGAAATCTTTAACCCTGCTGGGTATGGGGTTCATGTTTGGTAAGGTCATGGTCTAAAATAATGCATGTTATAAACTGGGGAATAATGTGAGCATGAAGGTGACTGCATGCCTTTTTTTCCTTGCGCTTCCTTACGTTTACTCACATGAGCATCATTACAATTATGTGCAGAGTATATCAGTCAAATTTATAATTGGGTGAATGTGTTATGAACTGTTTCCACCTCCAGCAACCATAAGAATTGCTCTGCATGGGATGGATCGTGAGATGAGAGAGGATTATCAGGTGGTCATTCAAGCTAAAGACATGGGAGGTCACATGGGTGGTTTGTCTGGAACTACTACTGTCAGCATCACACTACAAGACATCAATGACAATCCACCAAAGTTCTCTAAAAGTAAGTAACTTCATAACCTTACCCATCCCAAATTGAATAAAGAGGGAAAAGAAATTACTGCTGCTCTAAATGAGCATTTCTCTGATTGGTAATAATTAGGAAAAATAAATGTTATTTTGTAAATGTCATCATACATGCTCCTCAGAAATTAATTCCTCTAACTGTGAAATGTCTAATGATGATGCAGTAGTGTAATATGCTTCGGTAATTGTGCTTAATTTGATCAACGTTTCTAGGAACCAAAAAGCTGTGTCTGTTCATCCTCAGGTTTGTATGAGTTTGTGATCCCTGAAGACCTACCATTAGGGAAAGAGGGTGGCAAGGTGAAAGCAAATGACCGCGACATCGGTGAGAATGCCAAGTCGACGTACAGCATCATCGAAGGAGACGACCAAGGCGTGTTTGAGATTATTACGAACGCAACGACACAGGAAGGGATTCTACAGCTCAGAAAAGTAAGACCTAGATGATGTCAGGATAAGAGCTGATTGGCTTTTTTTTTCTGTCTCTTTCTTTTCTGTTTCTATAATCAATTTAAGTAAATCAGTTATTTTACTTCCCATACATATAAGTCAATACAGTATAAAGATTGATGTTTAAATCCCCTTCTCAGTAGGTCTCGTTCTTCTGTACTTCTTCTAGCGATTTTTTTTCATATGCTTTTAGAGAAGGCAGTACTCAACAGTACACCATCAAATATTAAACACTGAAGCCTTCCCCCTGAGTAGCTTGGAGGCTAAAGGAGCATTTTTTTAATACATTTCTAAAACCTACTTTTCTTTTATTCAGAAAAATCTATGAAAGAAGATAAACAGTAGGAATAAGTTTAAAGGTATTTTTTAACAATATTCTTTTTGCCAGAAGTAATGCAGACTGTGTGTGAATTGACATTAAGTTGGAGAATACGTTGGACTAAGAGTTGAGAGAAGACACTTTTATTTTGCATTACAGTCCATTCAGTTGTATTTCTTTTAGCTCAAGGTAAACTGGTACATATTGTAAATTTGTTCTCCCCACATTCAAAGTTTGCTCAAATTCAGTTTTGCTGGCATCATCACCATAAGAGCAGATGGACTGAACACAAAACTGCAGTGCGAAAGTTTGGCCCTAAAGTAACTTTAGTAAAACAGTTGCTTGTTAATCGCCTTGTTCAAAGGTACAGTTGCAATATTTTAGAGAAGAAAAGGCAATGCTCATTGTTCATCAAGATGTTTTCAGATGTATGGTTTTGAGAAAAATCAAAGAATATTATTTCTGTCACAAAATGTAACCTTTCACCTCGAGGCAGTACATCAGGCCAACAGTACAGCATATAAGACACATCCCGTGCTGCTAGTAGAACAAGTATCCAAGAATCCCAGCAATTTTCATACATTATTATACATTATTATACATTTTTAGCCACGGAATATCAATATTTCCTCCAGGTTCAGAGCTTGAGAAGTTTAGATGTCATCACTTGCCAGTAAACACTTAGAGCACCCCCTCCCATACCGTGCTTAATACCAGAGTATAATAAATTCAAATTTGAAAAGTACAATGCATTTTAATGACCTGCAGGAAAATCTGGATGCACCTGTATCACAAGGACATCTGTAGAAAATCAAACTGAGATTTCAACAATATCAAACATACCACTGCACATGCTATTTATAAATCTATTATATATGTATGTATTCTATATATTCAAAGTCCACAGAAGCTCAGCTTGGTAGAAGATATTTACATAGACTGAATCATACACATGATTGATGGAGGAGGTTTTTAAGTCTTAAGTCATGGTTGGTTCAGTGTCTGCTGAGGACTACGTATCATTCAAATGCACAATGCTTTTGCATTGTGATGTAAAATGACATTACCCCAAGGACATGTGGTGTGACTTTGTCAAAGTGTGAACAATGAACTGTGTGGGGGTGGAATGTATAAGAGCTAAGGCAATCTGCTGGGACTACAATTCATTGCCACTAAAGAAAACATCAGCGCTGCAGAACAAACTTGACACAAAGTCATAAAATCTCTAACTGTTGACAAAGCAAATGTCAAATGTGTTAGTCTTTTAGGCAACCTCCACTTCCATGTCCCACAGAGACACTCAGTCTTCCCATGTCTACTCAGTTTTCTCTCTGTGGCCCTGAGTTGGCTGCCTACATAACTGAAGCAAGATAGATGATAATGCACTGGGAAAGTAGCAAGACATTTGCACACTCACTGTTTTCTCATCCCTCCAGATGACAGTGTCTCAAGTTGAAAGGAATTTACGAAGCAGTTGTTTCACTTTTCTTCTTCTATTCTGTACCTTCACCACTTATCCACCATCCAGTGTGACAGATTAAACCTTTAACATAACGTTTTTTCCCAAACACGCCTAGTCTCTGTCAACAAGGGAACACGTCTATGAACTCCCATCTAATGCAGAATTAAAATTATTAAAGATACTTTGCGGCAAGGTTAAATCATATTGATCTGAGGCTGGAGAGGCACAAACCAGGGGAGAGATTCTTTTCTGTTTGAGTTTTAAGCTTTTTATCTACTAGCCCCCAGGCCTGTCGAGAGATGTTAGTGGGATGCTGAGCTTTCACCCCTGCAGCCAGTGCTGAACTTTGAAGTCTCTAAATGGCCTGTGTGTACATACTGATTTGATGCTAACGCTTGAGTGAGAAAGAAGAATGACACGGTGGGGTGGGACACGACAGCAAAGATAGTGTTAACACTGAAAAAACAGGAACGGTTCTTCTTTTGCTGTTTGTGCCTTTTCTTCATCTGTTTTAAATACTTGCAGATGTTCAATTAAGCTATGTTGTTTGGTGGGAACATTGGAGAATATAGCTTGACTATGCAAAGTTTGCTGCGTAATGTCTCGTAGTTCTACTCATTTGATTTTGCACTCATGAATCTCTCAACACTAGCTCCATAACAGTGCCGCCATGCATGCTAATAAAAATCAAAGTGGCTCTCCCTGGACTATTCAGTGAAAGCACTCTGTTTGTTTATTGAATTAATAATTTGAACTGGTCATAATATGACTTGTATTCTGTTTTCATGCTATTAAATAGTTTTAAAATAGAAGTTTGAATAGATGCTTTATTTGATTTTGCTATTTGTATCAAAAAATAATTAAAATTACTTAGTAACAAGGGTAATTAAAGAAGCTGTTTACAACTATGTTTTCCTTAAAGTGGATTTGGTATAATTAAATATGCCTCAAAGCCTCTCTCTTCCCCTTTGCTGTTAGGACACTGGAAACAAATGTAATGAGTTCTTTCTACATAATATCACATGGGAGTTATACTGAAATATGTTAGCAAGAGAAAAGCAAACCCATGTGAGTAGTAGTGAGTAACTATATTGTAAAGAAAGAAAATTGCTGTACTTATACCAAGTTCACTTTAATCTCAGACTGCAGCCTTATTTTTTGTTTCCTAGCAAAATTAAAAGTAGAATGAGAGGCAGACACATAAACTGTCAGGCCCTTATACTGTGGAACCAGCTTCCAGTTTGGATTCAGGAGGCAGACACCCTCTGTATTATTAAGATTAGGCTGAAAACTGGTAACCCTGAACTCTCCCTTAGTTATGCTAATTATGCTTATGTCCCAGAATGCGCTGGATGTTTCCTTTTCACACATTTTTTCTTTCTTTTTCTTTTTTTTAAACATTTGCAATTGCTAAACTCTCTCTCCTAAATTTGCCTCTTGTCCTGTCTCTCTCTCTGCCACCTCCTCTTTCCCCTCACCCCCAATTGTTTACAATAATGTGGCAGATAACTGCCTCTCCTTGTGCCTGTTTCTGCTGGACGTTTCGTCTTTTTAAAAGGGAGTTTTTCCTTCCCACTATCACTAAGTCCTTGCTCATAGAGAGTTGTGTGATTTTTGGGATCTCTTTGTAAGCTTGTTGGATCATAAGCTTGTAATATTAAGTGCCACTGGTGCTATATAAATAAGAAGCAGCTCAGAAAAGTACTTTTAAGCCTGCAATAATCACCATCTTTATAATATGGAATTGGTTTCTCAAAGTTAGACTCATATCATTTTTTTAACCTCAACAAAATTCTAAAATTATATTAACTAAACACCTGCTAAAGCATAGAATAGCCATTTGCTGAAACATAATTTAATTACATATATCTGTGTTAAATTTAAAAAAGCAAAATGAAACCACAGCTTTAATGGGCCAAAATGTTTGCTGAGATGATAATGATATACAGATGAAATGCCATTCCAAAAATAATTAACATTAAAATTTAGGTCTTCTCCATTTCTCCATTTCCATAGAATCGTTTCAAGTGTCCAGCCAAACATTATACAAGCTCTTACTCTCCACTACCTCTGAATTAAAGCGTAATACATTGGCTCAAGATCCAGCCACACTCTGTACTTTCTCAGCACAGAAGGCAGGATCAGTGAGAGAGAAAAAGAAGGGATGGCAGAAGAGGGTGGGTGTCAAGTGAGGAGGAGGGTGAGGAGGAAAAGAAGAGGAGGTTAATAATGAGTGTTCCAAAGAGCTCCTCCGACCGTGGAGAGGCCTCAGAGCCTTTGGTCTACTAGTGGCCTGATGACAGAAATGTAGAAGTGTGGAAGTCAGAGCCTCAGGTCACTTCCAGCGTCCCTCCGGCTCTTGCTGGTGTCTCAAAGCTGGGCCCCAAGACACTCCTCCACCCACCTGCACATTCTGGCCCCTGATCTCTCAGCACTGGCCCTCTAGGAGCTCAGGGGCAATTCCTCTTTCGCACTCCTACCTTCTCTAACTGAATACATTTCTCGTTTTGTTCATCTCTCTCTTCCAAGTCCTTCTCTCTCCCCCAAGCCAGCTCTTGTCCCCTCAAGCGGCAAGGCCCAGTTTTGATTTCCCTATAAATCCTGGTTATGGAGCGTGGAAGTGACTTGATCCCATTATTCTAGTAGTATGAGAGCGACCAGAGGTGATTCAGAATGAAATTGTGACAGTCTGGGGTGCCCTCAGAGATGCCAAGAGAGTAAAATTGTTACTATCCTCTTTCTTTGAAATATTAATGATGGGCCATCAATTGAGAAAAAAAAAAAAGATTAAATAGATATTCGAGTCACACAATGAGATGTTCCTGTACAAAGTGTTTTTATTTCCCTTTGTAAAATTACTCCTTTCATTGGTAGTCTTCTATAAACACCTGTCTCATTTACGTTCTGTGAGCTGGTTGTGATAGCAGTATGAAAGTGCCAATAATCTACTCTAACTGAAAGCTTTAGCGATGAGATTTCTGTTCTTTCATGTTGATAATGGTTGAAAAATATTTTCAGGTTATATAACTCTGAAAATTGCACAGTGACTAATTGATGTGTTGTGATGTTGAAATAAATTCTGGCCAAATAAAATGGCTTGCTAGAATATACAAATAGCTTAGACATTATCATAGGCAGTCACAATCTCTTCAAAAATAATGTCTGTGTGCAATATGAATATGCTTAGAGCCGGTTAAAGCAAGTGTCGTTTAGAGTACGGTAAGTTTTTACACGCTGAGACTTTGAGTGTGATTTGCTGGTCTCGGCACCGATGCTGCCAGGGGTTTGGGGACACGTAAAAAACAAATATTACTTTGGTTCTCGCCACTTTAATGCTAGATAAATAGTTTGGGTTTTTTTGATATTGTGTGTGATTGATGAGATATGTGCGAGCCATTTTATTTACATTTTAATAATTTAATGATAACATTATTAGATTTTTGATTGATTGATTGGTACCTTACACCAAATACATTATTATTAATTATAATAATATTACGTATTAATTTTAACAGATTTTTTAAAATAATGTATTATTATAAAATTATTTAATTATTTAAAATTTTACATTTAAGAACATTAATAATAATGTTGTAGCCACAGCTGTCCTGGGACAGACTGAAAGAGCGAGGCTGCCATATCGCGCTATCGGTCCCTCTGGCCATCACCAGTAGGCGGTAGGTGAAGCGTCTTGCCCAAGGAACCGGCAACCGGCAACCTTCCGGTTACATGACGAACTGCCAACTCTTTGACCCACGATCATCCCATTAGAGAAATATACCTAATTATCAAACATAAAAATTTGTAGTAAACACTTTTAGACTCTTTTTATGTTTTTATAACCTGGCAGAGTTCGAGGTAATATTAATTGGATTGTATATAGTTAATTAGATTAAAAGGGTAAATGTAGGTTCCCTATAATCCAGCTCCAAAAACACAGGCTCTTACATGTCACCTAATAAAACCCACCATTGTCTTTCATTGGACCCTTACTGCATAGTGAACATCCATACCTTTCAAACACCAGCTGCAATTAAAAATTATTTTCAAAAGCTTAAAACATTATCTGAATACATAATATAACACCACATGTCTTGATCATATGTCAAGGGTGTTCAGTTTTGCGTTGAATGACAATCAGTATTAAAGTTATCAATGCCGAGGATATACAATCCTTAAACACTTGCACTCCACTCTACTTTTTACCCCTGGACTGTACATTACATTTTGGTGCAGGGTTAGTTAATTAAAATAAAACTTCTGTTTCATCTTCTCATTACAGCCTTTAGACTATGAGAGCAAGAGAAACTACACACTCAAAGTTGAAGCTACCAACATCCGCTCAGAACCCAGGAGTAATGGGCCCTTTAAGGACACAGCTACAGTGAAAATTGTGGTTGAAGACTCAGATGAGCCTCCTGTTTTCTCCAAACCTATGTACTTATTAGAAGTGGATGAGAACGCGCCCATCAACAAGATCATAGGCACAGTCACTGCCAGGGACCCGGATGCTACTGGGAGCCCTATCAGGTAAGATGCAGTTAACATTAAGCCTGTGACAGAATTTCCACCTTTGCCTCAAAACTATTTGCTGTTAACTGACCACAGCAGAATGGTAGCAAAATCTGCACACACACACAAAAAGTACGTTGACTTCAAACAGTGGAGAGAAGGTTAACAAAATGAACCTTTTCAGGCTATAATGACTTGTTTTAATAAAATGGTTGACAGTGAGCCATGCAATTAAACCGCCTCATGTCTTTGACCTTTGGAGAATGTGGTAGTGTCTTCTGCAGTGAGGAAGGGACTCAATGATTGTTCTCATTTCCACAAATGTACAGAAAAAAAGTAGATTATGAGTTGAAGGCCGCACAACTTTATCTTTCATTGTATGACCAGGCCTGCTGTACTCTCTTCTAGTGTGACTTAGTCTTGGAAATACCACAAGGGCACCTTGAGGATAGGTTATACAGGCAATTTCTCTCCCTCCATCTTGGCATTTCATTAATTCTCCAGTGACTTGCTGACCGCATTCCCGGGACAACACTCAACAGGTTGTGTGTAATTGCATGGTAGAGAGCAGGCTGGGTTTCGTAGATTGGCTGAGGTTATAGAGCAGTGGCCGTTCGTTCTATTTTTTTTTCTTTTCTGGTGTCATCCTCATGTTTAGTGATGAGATTGCCAGGAGGAATTGAACCCCACAGATGCATGTTGCTTCCCTGGTAAATAGAGAAGGATATTTCATATATAATGACATCCTTGGCCTTAAAACTCAGTTTTACGTCACGGTGCTCTTATGTTTTTTAGTGAAAGTCTGTGTGGGGGAGAGTGACAAGGTAGTCTATAAATTAGTGAAATTATATTCTAAGTGTGTGAAAGTCCACTTCATAATTAAATACAATAATCTCATAATTGCATTTTACTCTGAAGTGGGTGTAGCTTTAATAGCTAGTTGTGTTCACATACTTTTGCTATTTGCTCTCTTCAGTGGATCATTATTGAAAGAAAAAGTAATTAAATAACGAATGAGTGTGGCTGCAGATGGCAGAACCCTGCTGACATGATCTCTTTGGCCATTTGTTGCAATGGAACTGTCCACATATCAACACATTCTTGGCACAGTCTTGGCACATTTTAACTATTTTGAACATGAGACAGTGAAAATTGAGTGATTGACTAGATCATTTCTATATTTGCAATTTATATTTTATTTCTCTTTCTTTATTAGTTGAACTTATTGCAGAAAAAATCTCTAAGCTCTTAATCACTAATTTAATATTTTGCAGTGAAACGGTTGCATTGCTTCAAGATTATTTTTTTTAATAAAGCTAATTTTAATCTAAAATAGAAAGCAGAAGAAATGGTGACCAGGTCATAGAATGCAGTAAAAAAAAACCTTTATGTGCCATTCTTCATGGGAAACAAAATACAAACAAACACCAGGTTGCATTTTGCCAGAACAATTTGCTTTAAACTAGCACATTAAGGTGATCTGTCTGGTGAGATGGAGCAAATTATTGTCATGGGGTCTCAGTATGTTGCACCACTCTTACTAAAGACCACTGGATTTCACTTCCAGCTCTGGAGTTTGGTGTTAGCATGTATTGTGACTCTGAGCATTTTTCTGAGAAAATAATTCAGTGAGTTTTTAGTCCTTGTAAATATATTGGCTGACAGAAGGTTATAACTTCATGCCTCATAAGAGATCCCAAGTCTTTTCTACAGTACAGAAAATCTAAACAAAGACTTATCATACAACAAGTCAAACATTGAGTCGTCATTTGGTCTCAAGAATATCATAGAAATCATAAAAATGTTAGAGGTGTCTTTCTCAAATTATTTACTTTGTCCAATAAAACCAAATGAAAGCTCAGTGACTCACAATGATAGAAAACTGAACCAAAGTAGAACATTTACACACCACAGAAGCCATGTTTTGAAACTGGAATGATTGATAAACATTAAATGTGCAGTATGCAATTTATTCACAGTATCCAATTTCTTCTGCTGGGGTCCTCTCAATCAAAATAATAAAATAGATAATTTAATGATGTTTTCAAGTAGTGTGAGAATATTGCCAATTAAAATCTGTCATACCTCAGGCAGAAATCATGTTCATGAACAGGGTGATATATTGGTTTAACACACATTGTGTTTGGTGACACATACACCCACACATTTTTAGTTGGGGCAGCTGAGTGGTCAAAGCAATAAAAAAAGAACTAAAAATGAAAATTGAATGAACTAAATCTTAATGAACATGTTGAACATTGTTGTACAACCAGAAAGTGACAACCATTGTTTCCATGAAAGTTAAAAGTTATATATACAGCATGTTTTAAACAACCTCTCTTGACCAAAGTGCTGTACAAGTTATACAAATTATACACTAAATAGAAACAGTCACTAAATACAAAACAAATATATGCTAAGTAAATATTCATAAATGTGGCTTCAGCCCAACTGTAAGTTGACTGCAATCAAACACACTATTCTTATTGGTGAAAATGTAATTTTTTTCTTCTTGAAAATTCAAAAAGTTCAGGATAATCTAAATTCCAAAGTCACCCTGATTGTTTCAAAGTCTAAGCTCATCTTCTCAAAGAAATGGCATTGACAGAGAAACCCTCTCTACTTGCAAGATTAGGTTTAAAACTTTTCTTTTTGACAAAGCATATTAGGTCTGGATCACGTGATTCCAAATCTTCCCTTAGTAATGCTGCAACAGGCATAACATGCTGGGGGCCTCCCATGATGCATGGAGTGTTTCTGCTTCAGTCACATTTTTTCACTCATTACGCCCAGTTAATCATTAGTTCTGTCCTGTCTTTTGGTCTGTCTTCTTCCTCTCACCCCAACCACTCGCGACAGATAGCCGCCCCTCCCTGAGTCTGGTTCTGCCAGAAGCTTTTTCCTGTCAAAACAGAGTTTTTCCTTCCCACTGTTGCCAAGTTCTTGCTCATAGGGGCTCATCTTCTTGTTGGTGTTTTCTCTGTATTATTGTAGGGTGTTTATCTTACGATATAAAGCGGCTTGAGGCAACAGTTGTTTTGATTTGGGGCTATCCATCCATTCATATCCGCTTATCAGGCTTGTCACAACTTGTCAGGCTTGTGGGTGTGCTGGAGACTGTCCCAGCTGTCTTAGGGCAAGAGGCTGGACAGGTTGCCAGTCTAACACATAGGGACAGACAACCATCCACACTCATATTCACACCTATGGACAATTTAGACTTACCTATTAACCTATCCCCACTAACTGCATGTCTTTAGAATGTGGGAGGAAGCCATAGTACCTGGAAAGAACCCACACAAACACAGGGAGAACATGCAAAATCCACACAGAAAGACCCCAGCCTGATGGTGGAACTGAATTCAGGACCTTCTTGCTGTGAGGCAACAGTGCTGACCACTGTGTTACTGTGCCACTGTGATTTGGGGCAATATAAATAAAACTGAAGTGAATTGAACTGAATCCACAGCAGTCAACTCTGATAACAAATGAGGCTTTATGCCATCCATTGACGATGGCCTATTCAAGTAGATTTTGGTGCTTTCTTTATAACATGAGAAACTGAGAGGTCATCCTTCCATCTTACAGTGAGGTCCAGCTGGCGAGATGTTTTTAGTAACCATGTCCTGACTGCCACACTTCTGGAAAGAGAGGCTTTCTTCTAACACTGACTTGAACGCTTCAGTCAAAGGTTTGGTGCAGCGTAGAGGAAAAATACTTGGCTGTTGTTCTTGCCTTTGCAGTCTTGTTTACTTTCCTTTGAAACGTAATATTTTCGATTGGTAGGACTTAATGTTTATTACCTTTGACCCTGTGGAAGTATATTTGGGGATTACTGCAAGGACCTTATTGTGACCCCACCTGTAACAGCCGTCTCTCAGAGCTTTGAGGCAGCCAGTTAATACATGATTAAAACACTGGTTTAAAATATACACTTTATTAATCTGTGTTTTCCTTTGTTCTTATCTCTTTGTTTTTCTCTTCTTAGTCTCTTAATTTCTCCGGTTTTCTAAAAGAACAGGTTCCTACAAAAGAAAGTCGGATCTATAGCTTTGGAGTGGCAGCAGTAATAGCAGCTTTAGTTAGACGCTCTCCTGCCATCATCTGAACAAGCTCCTGATTCGACCCCTCTGATTAGAATCACTTTCTGTCTTAATCCCCCCCTGCCAGACCAGACCAAACCAGTTTGAGTCAAAACCACTCGAGGCGAGTGCTCTGGTGGGCTGCCATGTCCTCTGCACTCAGGAGACAAACTACCCCTTAGCTGTACTTAATGCATCCAACCAATAACATTTCAGGTGCACTCCATGAAATACTTCCTTAGTACAGCTTTTCTCTGGAGCCTGTGCTCTGTCGTTTTCTACCTGACTGATCACAAATAAAAAGCAATGTGACATCTGGCAGTCACTAAGGTTGTCTGACACAAACTGTTTGATTTCATATAATATGTGTAGTTTATATCGGAAATATTGATACAGTGACAAGCATTGGCAAAAGATTTTAAACATGTTTGATTTTCATCTTTTTGTTCATTCTTGTTTTGTTTTTTTTACTTTTACTTTCACTTTGAAGTAATTTACAGGAGCATAATGGAATTCTAAAGAATGTTTGTTTATGCCGGCTCAATATGTTACGGCACAGCTGACAGCTGGCATACTATGTATGGTAATACAAGTAGTCAAGAAAAGGAGATGGTTTTGAAACAAATGGAAATGTAATGTCACTAAAGAAAACACCTTCTACTTCACAGGGATATTTTCCTATATTTTTAATATTTTGTTATTTATACTATATATTATTTCTAACTCTCAAGCAAATCACCATCTCCATTAAAAGAACTTGGAAATGAAACTAAATAAGATGTTGTGTTCAAACATAAATGGTCAGCATTTAAGAGTCGGGGAAACTAATTTTACCCCTGTGATCCTCCCAGGGGAATAACTGACGTAATAGCAAGCAGGATTATCAGGGGCATTTTGTTTTTCCGGCAACAAAAAAAAAATATATATATATATTCTCAATCTTTTCACCTTATAGTCTTCCAACTTGTACAGACGCTCAGTCACTCACATTCACACTGTAATGGAGATAAAACCCCAGCCAGTCAGGGGTGTGAAAAAACACAAATGGACATAGAAACCTTTCCATGGCTGCTTAGCCTATAATAGATAACCACAGGTAGACATACATATCCGCAGCACATGTTGTGTAGCATGCTTATATGATATATCGGACGCTTCCATAACGATACATCAAACAATTAGCGGTAACAGTTAAGTGGGAGGCATCATGCCTAGTTTGGCCACAGTAAACCACTCATGTATGTCTTTCATTTTGAAATAAGAGTAATAAGAATTCTTCCATAACGACTAAATAACTTTTTTGAACTTTTAACTCTAACCGATTTGAACTAATGAAAACTTTACAAATGTTTCATTTATTATTATCATAACATTTTCTCTTGGTTTTTCATTGTATTTGAATATTTTAATTCATCGTACTTTATAATACTCCCTCCAACATTGCCAAAGCCATATGTAAAATTGTTTAATTTAAATTTTTTAGGAAATGCTTCTGTTTTATGTGTACATTTTTTTCCACACACATATAAAATTGGTTATAGAGAAACTGAATTAGAGCCTAATTTTGGGAAAGGAAAAAAACATAATATACTCATTTTATAATAGAATCATTAGTGTCATCTTAATGATTCATTTTGCACTTTATGAGTAGGCCCACTGCACAGCAATGTGAACAAAAGCAAACTTAACTCTTTTGTTCCTTTAACACATAAAGAATTTTTTTTTAATAATATATAATATGTAATTAGGTTTTGTTCCTAGTCTATGTTATTGACTGAAGAAAATTTTGTGACAGAAAAGAGACATTACTGTGCATAGTAAGCATGACCAATGATAGCTAGCATGGCAAAAAGGGGCCATCCTCATAAACTGCAACAGAGAAGTCCCATCCTGGCCACACTGTTTGATAGATGACACTCTGTGAAAAATGCAGTGCATCAAAGTTCTAATTACAAAAAAACAAACAAAAACAGTCTAATTATAGCTTGTAGCTATTTTGCTATTTGAGCTTATGTTCCACTAATGTATGATGATGATGTTTATAGTGATTCTGAATATTTTTGGATGTCAGCTGCAGCACTTATAAAATATTTGGCACAAACAACCTCAACATGATGGATAACTGTTTGACCTAGGCCCGTCCAGAGCCTTGGAAAAAAAAATCTTCTGAAACATAAAGCAAAGCTGAAATGATGTGATAGAAATACACGGACGCGTGAATACATTTGCACCTGTTCTCACATCACACTCGGGAAAGCTGCGAACGTATAATGTTGGAGATCATTTTTTTTATTTGCTTTTAATTCTTTTCACATCACATTGTCAGTTTGAGTGACAGGTGGCAGAACATTTCAGGGTCTGTCTCCTCTCTTCCACGTGAGGCTGTCAGACTTTGACTGGGATCCACTCAGTCTGCAGGAGAGAGGCTGCTCCCAGGTGGGTTGCTGCTGTCTGCCTGTCTTGAAAGTGCTTTGCGTCTGCAGGCCAAGAGAGAAAGAGAAGGAGCGGTGGGGTGTTGGTAGTGGGGGGTGGGGTCCTTATGGACCTCTTCCAGCCTGGCGTCTAGAGGATTTTACACCATTTCATCTCAAAAATGGAAATGTCACGGCTCGGTACATCTCCCCAACAATTGGAATCTGGGCCAGTGGTTTATTTATTTCATTCCCTACCATTCTTGTATAAGCAGCAACCTTCTTCATATAAATAGTTATTGTGACTTTGTCTTTGCCATTTTCTGGTG
The DNA here is from genome assembly GCF_018398535.1 of Haplochromis burtoni. Lineage (NCBI taxonomy): Eukaryota > Metazoa > Chordata > Actinopteri > Cichliformes > Cichlidae > Haplochromis > Haplochromis burtoni. Next base: position 298,718 of record NW_024582363.1, read on the forward strand.
CTCTTTTTCTGTTTTTTCTTTCCTTTCCTCTGCATTCCTTTCCATTCTGTCTTTTCATTCATTCTCTCACATAAATACTATAGACTCCCTGCCAACAGGTCTACAGTGATAGGGATGAGCAGTTCCAGTGTGAGACAGAATGAGACCCAGGGTGAGGAAGGAGGAGAGACAGGGTGAGCAGTGTGCCTGATGGCCGGGATGTCTGTGTGGGGAAGGGGGTTTGCTCAGAATTGGATAGGGGGATTGGATTAGTAAGAGCTTGTGACCCAGCTGGATAGAAAAGGAAGAAAAAAAATACTTTTGCAATATTGTGGGTGGGTAGGTGGGGTACTGTGAGGAAACAGAGAGAAAGTAACAGGGACAATGTGTCCTGGAGGTATGGAAACCCTTGTGCTGTGCAGTACATGTAATTAGTTCACGTGAATCACTGCAGCCTTGTGTTTTGGGTGAGTAGGATGTTTATGACAGTCACACATAATGGCAAATGAAATGTGTGAAACCAAAGATGACCCATAATGACAGATTCTTTTTTAGTCAGTTTTGTGTGGGCTTGTCCCAAGAATTGGCGCTGTGCATGCTGCAACATGAAAGAGCGATTTCACAGCTTCAAGTGGCATCAGAAAATTCTCTTTTATGTGCATTCCAGTGCTTCTGCTTTTTTTTATTTTTTGGGGTGGGGAGTTTTATGTGTTGCACTATTTTTTTTTAAACTGGAAGACTATACAAGTCTCAGTCAGTGTGTCACGGGCAGGGTCATAGATTAATTTCAATCTGAAAAAGGACAGCTTGACAAAAATACGTAAATAAAAAATGAATAAAGCATCTCCTTCTACTAGTTTAAAAAGAAAAAAAAAATTGCTGAAATCGGACAAGGGTTCTTAATAGGCAGGTCACTGTTTAACTCCTGTAATATTCATTACCTCCCCACCCCCATGCCCCTCTGTTGTTGGTGTTGTATGTGACACAATGCTGTCCTAACTCATTAATGCAAAGCCTTTGGGAGCCATTGAGTGTTGACAGATCCCAAACAGGGTTAACAGCACCACATCTCTTACCCTGACATAACATGTACTAATGGTCTTTTTTGCAGGAAGGAGGCATCGCCTAGATTGGGGGGAGGGCTTCTAGGCTGTAATGCCCCCTGCTGTTCATGGGGAGGCAATAATTATCCCTCAGATGATAATTATTGATTTCCAATTGTTTTTAAATGAATATTGATCTACAGGTTTCTCCTGTTAGGCACAACACCCCAAGGATTAGAAAAGATGCTTCAGTGGTGCTGCCGCAACAGTGTTTTGGCTCAAATTTCTGGTGTTTGTTTATCTTGGTAGGTACTTCATTGATCGACACACAGATCTGGAGAGGCAGTTCAACATCAATGTGGACAATGGCAGGATCACGCTGGCCAAACCATTGGACAGAGAGACAGACATGTGGCACAATATTACAGTAACAGCCACAGAAGTCAGTAAGTAACATTTGCTGGCTCTGTTCTCCCCTGCTGTGCACACTGTCCGTAATGATTTACCCCCAAAGCTTTAGAAAATAAAGCTCTGGGTTTTTTTGTTTTTTAATGGGTAACAGCAGAAACACATGTATGCTATCTTACTCCTTTGAACAACTTTATGGGTGTTCTCAGTCAAAGGAATCACTGACCTGCTTCACAAAGTTCTCCATTCAACAGTATAGAGCTGCTTTCTAAACCAGCACTTTTAATCGCTCCAAGAGTATGGCACAAACAATTAGCATTTGAATCCACAGAGGCATTAAATACGTTAATTTGCTGAGTTTTGATTGAATTAAACAGCTCAGTAGTCAATTTGTGAAAGTGCAAGAACATTAAGACGTATCAAATAAACAGTTTTAAAGACATGCTCCAGAGTGGATTGCTCCAACGCCAGCATCCATTACAGATTAGAGAACATCTGCGAACCGCAAAACTCACTGACTATGTAGAAAATCTTGCCGGCAGAGCTACAAACAGCTCCAACCATATGTAAGGCTTTATTTGCATACAGATTGTTTCAGGGGGGCTGTATGTTGTGATAAAGCTTAATGTACCCCTTTAAGCTATTGGAATAGAAATTTACACAGCTTGTAACTTTTTTTCTGTCCGATTCGTCTCTTCTATCTCTTCCTCCTCTCTATGTCTCACCATCTATCTGTCGCTTTCTTTCTTTAATCAAAGAAAACACATATTAATTGTCAGAAAATAGAAAGAAAAAAAGTCCGTACACTGTCGCAATGTTTTGGCCATGCGGTAAAGACAAATCCCACCATCGCAGCAGCCTATTGGAGAAACTGAATGTGTCTCATTTGATAAGCTGGTTCCCTTGTCATGTCGTGCACCCTTACATTGAAAGCACATTTTCATGCCTCTTGGCAAAGTAACTGTGGCTTGAGATAGTGGCATCTCTGAGAACACCTAATAGGAATTTGCCAAAATAAATACAGCAGTTTTGCTATTCTTCACGGATGGGGAGGAGAAGCCGGTGTCTTCTCTGGCGTGAAAAGCAATAGATGTGTTCCCAGTTCTATCCCGATGCCATTTGCCACCCAAACTGAGGAACGTTCTGCTGCCTCGCACCAGTTGACATCTGACTAATCAGATTCTATTCCCTGTCTGCTACTAGGGGGAAATCGCTTGCGAGGGGAGGGCACACTGTCTCCCCTCCCTCTGCTCTAATCCATCTATCACTGTCTATCAGACTGTCAATTTCCACTCACCTCACTGCTTACCTCTTTTTCAATTCATCTCCTGGAAAGGCTGAAGGCCCTGAGTTTCTACTGCGTCTACTGCTTCATTTTAAGGTTTTACTGACATTATGAAAGAGAAAAAAACCTAATGCTTTTATGCAAATAATTTGGTATTCCATGCTCAGAAATGTATATTAATGTAATCCTCTGTGACAGTGGTTTAATTTCTTCATAGAAATGTGACAGTGTAACTTTTAAAGACAACAGCTGTTGGAATGGCGGGACTTATCCTAGAACATAAGCAGTGAAAGGCAGTCTGGCACTTTTCACGGCACTCAGGATTTCTGCTGCTGCAGCTTCACTCTGTCTGGTATGGCCTGATGTTTATAGCAGATAAAATCTGAAAACTCTGGGAAAATGCGATCACATATGCTGACTTTATGATGTGGTACCTGGTATACAGCATAAAGTATGTTGCATATAAGCATGTCCTCAGTGTAGCTAATCTGTAAAAATGAAAGGAAATTACAAAAACACACGCACGGTTCAAGAAAAATGTAGTGTACGTCTAAAATAACATTGCAAAGCATTCTCTTAAATTAATAATTTTCCAAATCAATAAAAATAATTTAAACAAAAATCACTATTGTCACTGGCCATGGTGACACAACCCTCTTGGGTCCACATTAATAGATAATTGCTTTTAAAGTTGGCATTTGCACCACTGATTAATAAATACACCATTCACAGAGACTCTCGAAAGCGACTGTCAATTACCAGTGATGAATAATTCCAATCAAAATCTAATCTAATTAAACTGCCTTTTATTGTCTTTTTAGACTTCAGTTACCAATGACTCATTAATATGCATGTTTTAACCCTCATGTTTTAAACATTACAGTGTACAGGGGATTTTCAAAAGCACTTTGAATAGGATTTTTTTTCCATTTCTGTTGCCTAGAATCCTGTTTTGCATCGTTGATACTGGCTGAAATTTAGATTGATGTGGCTTATCATCTGTCCTCCCATCAGCCCAGGAAATGAAGGGAGAATAAAGATGGAAAATAAAGGAAATTAAAACTAGGTCACAGAATTTACCTGGGATTTCAAGTATAACATTTTTTCCATCACTGTCTCTTCTTATTTATTAATCTCCACTTTTCCTCTACATCTTTTGATTCCTTATGATTCTATCTATCTCTCTCTCTATCTATCTATCTATCTATCTATCTATCTATCTATCTATCTATCTATCTATCTATCTATCTATCTATCTATCTATCTATCTATCTATCTAATCAGGAAATCACAGTCAGATATCAAGGGCAGTTGTGGCCATCAGAGTAATGGACATTAACGACAATGCACCCGAATTTGCCACCGAATACGAGGCCTTTTTATGTGAAAATGGAAAGCCTGGACAGGTAAGGAAAGAAGACGCTCATTCATCAAAGCAGTTATCTATCAATTTCTTACTCTCTGTCCTTTTCTTTCTCTTTCTCCTCCTTTGTAATGATTGGCCACAGTGAATTATAGGCTATTTATTTCAGTGGGAAACTACAGAGGTGGGAGTACGGTCTTTTTTCTCCACAACAGTCCTCCCTCCACACAGTGTGCGCTGAGCAAAGGGGAAATGAGAGCAGTCAGGATTGATCAGAGTGGATCATAATTCAAGACTGTCTTTCATGTCCTCCTCCAGATGGCACAATGCTTCCCCCAGCCAAAAATCGTGGACAAGTACTTAGCATTCTCCTTTTCATCAATCGACCTCATTCACGGGACCTGTGTATATACCATAGGGAGTTTTATTGAAAGGAGGAGAGAGAAAAAAAAGTAAACAGAGAAAAGATGAAACTGTCCTGCCGGGCCTGAATTCTAATTTCCAATAAATCATAAAGACATACAGTGTGATAAGACCTATGATGACAGATTAACAGATAGAGCCAGGAGCCTGAAAGTGTGCCAGACTAGACAGGACCTCATTGATAATAATCTCAAACTCCAGGAATGAATAGGGCACATATTTCATCAGGTATGATCCAGCCACTATTACACTGAGGCAATCTGCGGTGGCAAAAACAGAGTAATGAATAGGCTGCCTCCTCTAATGGCTTTGAGCCCTCCTCTGTAAATCTGCTTTTCTATCTGTTTTCAACACAGGTGATCCAGACTGTCAGTGCGGTGGACAAAGATGACCCAATCCAGGGCCATTACTTTGACTATCGTTTAGTCCCTGAGATGCTAAACAACCCCAATTTTACCATCAAAAACAACCAAGGTGAGAAGCAGGTGACATCAGAGAAAAATAAGTCTTTTGTGGCAGAATGACTGAAGTTTCTGCAAATTTTTTCAATGGCTTTCCAGTCTAATCTCCAACCCACGGCACGTTAGCCATACTGGAGATGAAATCTGGTGGATCAGTGTAGCTCACAATTAGCAGATGTGAAATTGTCTGGACACCAGCTTCTTTTTACTCCCCAGCGCGTTTTGAGGGAAACTAAATGAATGGGATCCAAATGGCTTTTCCTGGTATTCTTTCAGCTAAATGTAGGGTGACTTCCTAGGAGCTGTTGCAGTGTGGCAGATGGTACTAAATTTATTTGCTAAATACTCTGAATGGTTTATTTGCCATTTTCTCATGTTTTTTATTCCATTCCTCTTCTCTTGCCTTTCCTTCATTACCGACTCTGAACCGACTGTGTTCACCATGAGTTGTGTAATAGTTTCAGCTTGGGGCAGAAAGATCTTCATATGGTACTACCCTTCTGTTCCGATGTGGAAGCTGTAGGCAAAGTTACTGCTACCTCTCTTTGATGCAAGATGAGTTTGTATAAATCAGGTCAAGTGGGCTACCATTTTTTTTATTAAAATATTTTTTAACAAACCTTGCGCTTCCGAACAGCACTGGCAGGATATGTGCATAACATCCCAACGTGTTATGAATAAAAGGCTGCATCAGCACAGACTTGCTTCAGATTATTTAGTCTTAACTCTGGATCAACTTCAAAGTTTATAAAACATGCATGCTCCTGAATCCTGTCCTTTTGTGCAGAGGAGATTTATTAGTTTCTTAAGATGATGTAACAGATAAAACCTCCACTAGAAATGATTCACCTCTAAAAGCACAGCTCTGTGTTTGACCAGTGAACAAAAAGCCTCCTCTCTTCCTCAAATGCCTGAAACAAAAGTAAATATGTGTTGTGGTTTGGTTCCATATATTACATACCACACCACAGCAGCCACTTGTCTATGGTAATGTTAATTCTAAACAGAAAAAAGCCCATTGCACCATATTCCTCTGCACTTGAGTGACTATTTCTATCTGAGGCGGCAGCTGTGGGAGACACTTCAGTGAAGAGCGCCGGGCTCCTGTGAGCCTCTGTGTGCTGCTTTTGTTTGTGATGATGAGTCTAATTGTAGGGAATGCACAGTGAAGAGGTTAGGGGTAGCCTGCCATGGGGAAAATGGCGAAGGTTCTGACCAGCTATATAGAAGATACTGAGCGTCCTCACAACTGAGTATTCAGTAGGCAGGATGCAACAGAGCAGGGCTTCCCATCCTTGGTAGCTGAGACAACATACTCACCATGATGCAAAAAATGTAATTCTGCTGATAGACATTATTTTCACACTAACATTTGTATGAGGAAATAACACAATGTTCCTTTTACAAATGAAATGTTCAACACATTAGGAATAAAATGTACTGTTGCTAAATTCATTATGCTCAAGGGTTTTACCGCTACAGTTTATGGTGGCTAATGTCAAATAGTCTTTGACAGGTACTACTTTATCGTCATTAATAGAACAGAATCATCTCCTTTCAATTCTACATCACCTTTTAGCATTATCTTTATACTTGCGACTATTCGGAGTGATCCTTGTTTATTAAAAAAATTAAAGGGTCCATCAAAAATTTAATTCCTACTTGGCAACACTTTTTTTCCTGGGTGCCTCCAATATTTGAGGTTCATCTCTAGGTGCCCTCCTATTTCCATGACCATTAAGATATATTATGAATAAATGTCATACATACATGCACCGTACATGTGTTTATCTGCTTTTGATTGCCAGAGTGCCTGCTGCACACACTCTACATATGCAATCCACACAGTATATCCAAATTTAAACTGCAACCTTGTAATCCAGGACCTAATACAGTTAGACAGACAGTTAGATGCTGAATAATTTTCTCTAAAATTGCTCCTTCACTTTACCTCTACTTTTTTTTTAGCATCATTGTGAGCGGGACAAGTAGCACTGGCCAGTAACTGCAACAGTCCATATCGCAGTTACTGGTTATGATACATTGCTGATAAATCGTCTCTTAAAAAATTAAATATAAACAGACTTTTCAAATAAGAGTGTAACTATTCAGACTGCCCAAAGTTTTGTCATTATGCCCCCTCTTTCCTCCTACAACACCAAAGAATTGTGTCTTTCACCCCGACTTGCTGAACCAGCTACAAGACAAAGGTTAGCAAAGGAAAAATGCTTGCTAATGTAATTTTGCAGGCTAATTAGCCAATTAGCTGTACACCGAACAGCTTCAAACTTTACCTGCAAGTGTCAGTCAGTTTAAATATTAATTGTTGTAGTCCTTATTCTTCATCACCACTGCTGAATGAGCCTTTACTGCATGTTAACACAAAATTGTCTCCGGCTCTATAAACAACATTTACTGCTGCATGTTAATTTTGTTAATGTTGTGATGCTGAAAAATTGTCAGTGAAACATGTAGTCTTACACTCAGATTTAAGGAAAGGCTCTTTTAGGGACTAATTATTAGTGTCTGTGATTATACAGCATACAATGACATGCCAATAATGAGGACACAATACAAAACTGTGACACAAACTGACACCCTAACCATTTCGTATATTTATTTCTAGGCAAATTTGGTCCTACCAATATGACCTCTTTCACTTCTTAGATCCTTTCATGTTAGGTTATAAAACATTTAATTTATGTAGGTTGTGAAACTTCAGAGGCATCGGGAATTTGAAAGTGTTTAGACTGTTGGTGTCACTTTTGCTGTCACTGCTGTCATTTGTAGCCTCCCACATAATACGTTATTTATAGCAAATCTTAATTTAAATAAGGCTTTGCTTTTGTCATAGTGACAATTAATATTTCAATGTACACAGTGTTCATCAGAACGCTAACAGTCAGTAGATGAAACACTGTTCAAGTGGCCTAATATATAAAAGGTAATAAAAACAGCATTGTTGTAAACCTAGTGAGTTCAGTCTGTTTGAAGGTTATGTGCACAGCTGTCTTTCTCTTTGAGTAGAAACTCCGTATGTCGATTGGCAATTCTATTTTTTACCATCAATAGTTGCTAGGAAAATGCAAATCATCTGCATATCAGAACATGCCCCAATGGTTTACTTCACTATAGTTTATACTTCTTACTATGCAGTGCTCAATGATCTAAATAAAAAGGGACATGTCGGTGCTCACAAAGCAGAGTGTATCACTTTGTGGCAGCACTCATAAGAAAATAAATCTGAGCATATGTTCACATCAATTACAGATTGTGCAAAGCAAATAATTCTATCATGAAGTCTTCCATCTTATGATTAAGTTTGCTCTGTCAACACGAATGTTTCAACTTGGCCCTTCTCTCTGTATCACCCTCAAGCTGCGAGGCAAAGGTTAGACTATCAGAAATCTTGTATGTTTTCCATAAGATCAGCAGGAGTAGGTTCTTATGGGACTGCAAGTGTTTGATAATGTGAGGAGGCTAAGGAGTGCCAGCTAATGAGCAGACAGCTTCACAGAAGTGCCATCAAAGAGCAGCTGGCACCTTTCTGGGTCGACATGTGCCATCTTCTTAGCCAGTGTCGCCTGCCGTGGTCCCTTCATTTCCTTCACTTTCAAAGAGGAACGGCGAATTCAGATTCACCTTTCTTCAGAATCCTCAAATTGGACTGTAGAGAAACGAAGGAAGGTGGTTGGAATCTATCTACAGCATTGGAATGTGAGAACGCTAAAAAGCCTAATGGCGATTGATGTGAAATTAGTTTACCCTCATGCTGCACTGATCTTCACACAATTTAATAATAGAACTTCAGTCTGTCACCACCATGAATAATAATGGGTTTTTCTCACGCCCTTGCAAAAATTCATTTCTGGCTTTACATCTCTCTGACAGACAATTCAATCAGTGTCCTAGCCAAGCATGATACCTTCCGACGACAGAAACAGGAGATGTACTTCCTGCCAATCATTGTGACGGACAATGGGAATCCGCCGATGAGCAGCACCAACACCTTGACGATCAGAGTCTGTGGGTGCAGTAAGGATGGCATTGTCCAGTCTTGCAACGTGGAGGCGTATGTCTTACCCATTGGACTTAGTATGGGGGCTTTAATTGCCATCCTTGCCTGCATTATACTACTGCTAGGTGAGGTATCCGTTCTGTTGTGCATCATTCCATTGAAGTGGTTTTAATGGATGTTGTAGACATCATAGATTTTTTTCCTCCATAAAAGATGTACTTGTACTAACACAAAAATCCACTTGACCAATCCTAACCTAGTTTCCCGTGTATTTTTCTACCTATTTTTCAATCTTTCTTTCTGACAGTAATAGTAGTACTATTCGTGACCTTGAGGAGACACAAGAATGAGCCTCTGATTATCAAGGATGACGAAGATGTGAGGGAGAATATTATCCGTTATGATGATGAAGGAGGAGGTGAAGAGGACACCGAAGCATTTGACATTGCCACGCTGCAGAACCCGGATGGCATCAATGGGTACCTGCCACGCAAGGATATCAAGCCTGACCTGCAGTTTATGCCACGGGCAGGTCAACATTCGGGTCCAAATGGTGTGGATGTAGATGAATTCATCAACGTACGGCTCCACGAGGCAGACAATGATCCAACAGCACCACCTTACGACTCCATCCAGATCTATGGATACGAGGGCCGGGGATCCATTGCTGGCTCCCTCAGCTCACTGGAGACAGCGTCATCAGACTCTGACCAGAACTATGACTATCTCAGAGAATGGGGTCCACGCTTCAGAAGACTTGGGGAGCTCTACTCTGTGGGTGAGAGTGACCGTGAGACCTGACCTTTGATTTCTTAAAAACAAACAAACAAAAAAAAAGACTTAAGATTTTTTTTTCTGTCCACATACTTGTGTATTGAACGCTAGGGGGTTTGTTGGCTTTTAGAAACTGGTGTTTAAAAAGAAAAAAAAACAGTTAATAACAAGGGAGGCCACCTTTTTGTAATCTTTTTAGAGTGAGGTATAGCAGTTGTCATCTACTATGTCAAGCGCATTATAATTGTTCAGCCAAACAATGTCTTTATTAGGAGATCTATGATTCTTGTGGAGTGTAACTTAGATTCCGTTGTGGAGTGTCTAGCAGTATTTTGGGTGTTAGTCATTTACTGTGACTACCAGTAGCAGAAAAACCCTGGCACTGCTGGTAGTTGCTCAGTGAACAGATATTTGTGGGTTCTCTGAAGCTTGAGCGGACACCATGCTCGATGCTCCATGGACAACAAGCTGGACTACAGAAGGTGGAGAGGGTTTCCTGTCTCCCTAAGCCACGCAGCTGATGGTGATTGCAAGGAACAAGACAATGACAAAGCAATATATGGTCTTCATTACAATGATGAATGTATGTATGATTTGAAAAAAAGCAAAAAGACAAACCAGTATTGGCTTTAAGGTGAATTTGTTATCATTTGATATGTTCTCTGGTGGCCACATTTATAAACTATCTAAAGCCCAGAAAGGCTTGCTTTATACAACTCTTTGTATTTACATGCTACAGGTGTGGGTTGCAAGCGTTACTAGCCTATAAAAGACTGAAGTGAAGACAAAAAAGAGAAATGTAGAAACTCTGAGGCCTTCTTTTTACAGAAGCAACATTAAATACAATTGTAATCTACTGTTTTTGACAAGAGATGTGTTGATTCTTCATTATTGTTCTGAGTTTTTGTATATCTGCTCCTAAGTCTTTTTTTTCTGTGCTGACTATTTGAAGTGAGTGTGTTCAGATTATTTCACATTCAACAGTTTTTTTCTAACCACTCAAACACTATTTCATAACAGCCAAACCATATCATAAACCTATTGCAGTTGATGATGTAGATTAGATTTAAGCAGGCAAACAAGACCTCTAGGTTACTGTAGCAATGCAGATGAATTCATTAATTGGGACTTCAGAAATGGGATCTTTCTGACACATGCTAATTCTGTGTAAAATATATTTCGTAATATATTCCGAGGTGCAGCGTCTGAGCACAATAGTCCAATTGAGAACTAAGTGACTCTTTTTAAACATCAAATCTCATTTAGGAAACACAGATTGTGTTAGCCCAAGAAAAATGAATTTGCGGATCAGGACCATGTGCATATTGTGCTTACACTGTATGATATCAATAAAAAGACTTGTACTGTACATAGAGTTACTGCTAACGTCATTAGCTTTCAATGAGGTGGTAGGTTTTGTCTCTGCACGTTAGCTCTTGCACATTATGAGAATTTCAATGGCACTACAGCTGCGTGCATACTCAGTTTGTACTGATACAGTATTATGGCAGTTCTCGGTAGACTAAACAATATATATGGAATAGTCCTACATGCAGATCATATTTTCTACTGTGCTTTAATGCTTATAAATGTGTATGTTCAATTATTTACTCCCTGTACTGTAATCTAAGATACCCTGTATTGTTTCCTACTTTGTGAAATATATTTTTATAAATATTGCCGAATGAGTGTGCTTTTCTTATACAGGCTAGAGGTCAACACTACAAAACGTTGAAGACAGTGCTACACAGCAAAATCTCCAGTGTTAAATTAACACTAGAGAGTGTCTACATGGGTCCACACCTCTGAGTGTTAAATACAACACTGTTGAGTGTTAAATTAACACTTTTGACAGTGTTATATGTTTAAAAGTAACCTAGTCAGTTTTGAAGATTAACAAAGACTAACACTGAGCAGTGCTCATTTTCTAACACTGGAAAATAACACAAAATGTTAGAAATATTCCAGTGTTAGAAAATCAGCACTGCTCAGTGTTAGCCATTGTTAATCTTCAAAACTGACCAGGTTACTTTTAAACATATAACACTGTCAAAAGTGTTAATTTAACACTCAACAGTGTTGTATTTAACACTCAGAGGTGTGGACCCATGTAGACACTCTCTAGTGTTAATTTAACACTGGAGATTTTGCTGTGTATGAAGATAATTTTCAGGTCAGCTTAGTGACACAAAGCACAGAGTCATCCTTGGGCAAATATTTGAAAAAGTAACCCTGATGACATCATGCCAGTGTCTTCAAGGTCATCCTTGCCTGGAGACTACAAATAGTATAGCAGAAAGCACGTTTTACAGACATAACAAAACAGGACCACGGCCATCAAATACTGATATTCTCTTTGGTGTCACAGGCATTGCTACGTTAGACACAAGTTGTACACTACTGATGGACTGCCCCACCACTGGACTTTGAGAGCTAATTTGCCATTTTTAAAGAACAAGAACGCGTACATTTGATTGCGATATTGTAGAACAGAGAGAAAGCTGGGGAGACAAAGTGAGGGAATGACATGCAGCAAATGGCCTGGGGGTGACTGAAACCCAGGCAGCTACAGCAACAACTAGGCAGCTCTGTCAGGTATGCTACAGGGGTAGCCCCACCACCTATGGTTTTCAATGGGACTCCTTCACGAACCTCTATATGTGATAAATTGGGAGTGAGAGACCAATCTGTAAGATACAAGCAGCTTTGACAAAATGTCAGTAAGACATCTGAGAACGGGCCAACTTGGCTGACTACTGAAATATTAGGATACCACTGTTGTTTAAGCTATGTTCATTACCTTGTGCCTGCAAGTTCCTAAACTCCCTGAAAGTAAGATTCAAGTATATAAATTAGTTGAAGAAGACCTATTTAAAAAAGCAAAATCATTTACATTTTTACACAAAAGTGCACTCAGATTTAAAGGAAATACACCAGAAGGGATACTGCAAGACATCAGCACAAAATAGCTCCTGCAATGTTTTGGATGTTCAAGAAACAGACAAATACAAAACAACAGAATCTAAGATCAGCAGACACAAGTGGACCCATTCTCCAAACACCGGGATGGCTGTGCTGGTTCTCTAAAAATGCTTCTGGCAAGATTGTGCATCATCAGACAGCATGATAAAGACAGAAGCTGCCCTGTAGCATTATATTTCCCACACCGTTCTTCACTTAGTCACCTAGCATACTTTGGCCCTGCGCTGCTTGAATGCTATAAAAGTCAGTTTTGCTGTGTTGTTGATGTTGCTTTGGAAAGCAAAAATGGACTTCTAACCCACTTGAATTAGTATTCTGTTAAAACAGTCTTAGACTAAACCTGCATCCTAAAAGCAGCATCAAGATAGGGAAATACATCAATAGAGAAAAAGAATGTCAGTGCTTATCATTTTCCCCTTTCCCAGTTTACTTTCCTTGAAAACAGCTGTCATGTTGAAGGTAACCTTTCATCCTTAAAAGTTGCCACTTACTTGAAGAAATTGTGCCGTCTTAAGAATTTTGTTTATCATTTTGACATTATGAAGATGGAATAGTTCTAGTTCTAGCGAGAATGCAGCCAACAGTGCAGCAGGACTGAACTTTGTACTGCTTTGTCATGCAGATTTGAATACAGCAGTCATTTATGGTTGCAGAGTCAGTGAGGGAAAGAAGGATAGAATCAAGAAGCATTACACATGTTGTGTGCATTTTTACACATTTGTCAATATCTAAAACATTTTGTTAGTCTTAACATTTAAACTGTGCCATGCCGTTGTGTATTAAACCTGATTTATTACTCCTCTCAGATATAAACCAGAGAGATTCTATTGTGTTACAGTAAAGCTCATCTGACCATGCTATTTATTTATTTATGTTTTTGGAGCAAGATCTCCTGTTTCCTGGCCTTTATAGCGTTATTTCTTAACGATATTTCCTTTTCTTGATGTCTTCTTTCTGTTAATCTTGTTGGAAGATTGGAATTTTTACGGGTTTATCTGATATCAAGGTTTCTCATAAATACAAAAAATCTTTGATAGTATCAAATACAGACACTGCCTCACTGAACTGAAAGACAAAAAAATCATGCTAATCTGCTTGCACATATGCCTACAGCATTTAAAGAGTGCACATGCACAGCCAATACTGCTGCAATGAAAACAATACAAATACTAGCTATAGTGATTAGTTACATTTAAATTAAAAACCAAAAAAAATCTGATTCTACACACTATTATTCACCACTTAGTTTTCCAAACTTGCCAGAGTGGTCTTAGTTTTTCAGATGCTATTGGCCTCTGGGTTTGGATATAATGTTAAGCCTGAAGGCTGCTATCTTTATGCACCTGAACCATTAGTCAAAATCAGCCATGGAACACATTTTAGCAACCGATATCTTCAGCTAAATGATAGCACAAATTGTTTTTTGGAATGTGCGACCCCGGCAGGTCAGCAAACTCATTTGTAGTCAATCTTCATGCTCCCCCACTGCTGTGTATTGCTGCAGGTTTGACAGAAGTTGCCTAACTAAAGAGTAAATCAAATTACCTTCTCACTTTTGTCACGTAATGGAAGTGTCCCTCGGGTGACAACTTTGCGCTCGTTGTTCCCTGCTGATATGTGCCAGATTTTATATGGCAGCCCTGTGGCTCCAACTCGTGTGGTGTAGAAACTGTAATTACTGTTGCCTGGCAGAGATGCCCCCAATTATAAACAAACTTTGGTGCATACAAATTAAGAAAGCTGCTTTCTATTCTGGCTTTGAGCTACAGATATCACATTTTTTTCTTCTTGTGTTTTTTTTGTTTGTTTGTTTGTTTTTGTGTGTGTGTTTAGTTTTTTGTGTTTGTTTTTTTTATTTATTTATTTCATATTCACCTTGGCTTTATTAATATTTACTGGTAGTGTTGGGACGGGTGAGGACCGCTGATGGGGGATTAGGGAAAATTGGAGGTGGTTTCCACTGATCTAATTTTAAAAGTGTCAGAGAATAGAGGAATGAGAAGTACGGTAGCCAAATGATTGCCAGCAGTCTGAATGGGAGGAATTCCTTCAGTGAGCTGAAGTCTTGAGTTAGGAATCATCTTGCTAATGCAAGATCATGTCTAACACTAAACTTCATGATAAAGCAATTAACCAAAGAGCTAATGAGCTTGAAAAGAACAAAGCTTGATTGAAACATGCTATACTGCTGCAGAACACTATTCATCCTATCAGCTATTGCTATTTTAAAAAAGTGTTATGGTTTAGAATTTCAGTAACAACAACAACAACAACAACAACAACAACAACAACAATCTTTATTTATAGAGCACATTTAAAAGCCTTGGGCATACCAAAGTGCTTTACATAAAACAATAAAAAATAAAACAGTTCACACATTAACATCAAATACATAAAAGTAACGGATTATGTTCACAGATAAAAGCCACCAATAAGAGTAAACTGCAGCACATAGGTTATAGCAAGGTAAGACTGTACCACCATGATAAAAGACACCAATAATGGAAAGATAGCAGAGAATTTAATACAATACAATACAATAGGTCAATAGGTCACTGCAAGCAAGCCAGCATTTAACTGGTAGAAAAGGCAAGTTTAAAAAGATATGTTTTTAGCCGTGATTTAAAAGAATGAATAGAATCAGACGCCCGGATGCCAATCGGGAGATTGTTCCACAGCTCCGGTGCAACTAGAGCAAACGATCGATCACCTCTAGATTTCAGTCGAGATCTGGGCTGAACCAACAGTAACTGTGAGAATGACCTTAAAGCCCTAGCAGGAGCATATGGGTTTAAAAGTTCCTTAAGATAGCTTGGTGCAGTGTTATTGGTAATTTTAAAAGTAAACAACAAAATTTTAAATTGAATGCGATATTTGACAGGCAACCAGTGCAGATCAGCAAGGACAGGAGTGATGTGGGCAAACTTCTTGGTTTTAGTTAGAATGCGTGCTGCAGCATTCTGAACTGTCTGTAATCTATGTAAAAGGGAAGAGTGGAGACCACAATAAAGTGAATTGCAGTAATCAAGCCTTGACGTTACAAAGGCGTGGATGAGCTTTTCTAGGTCTTTATACGGGATATAGTGCCTGGTCTTAGAAATAAGGCGAAGCTGGTAAAAACTGGATCTGACAACAGCAGACACTTGTTTATCAAGTTTAAATGAGCTGTCAAATAAGACACCCAGATTCCTAACAGTGTCAGAGAAAGAACTAGTGAGAAAACCAAAGGCATCCCGAAGTTTGGCACGAAGGGCATTACTACCAAAAATCATAATTTCAGTTTTCTTATCATTAAGGATAAGAGTATTTGCCAAAAGCCATTTCTTGACCTCACACATGCATTCTCGAAAGCTATTCAAAGACAGAGCAAGATCATCGTTTAACTCAAAATAGATCTGGATATCATCCGCATAATAGTGAAAAGCAATGTGGTATTTCTCAAAGATAGCACTTAAGGGAAGCATGTACAATGAGAAAAGGGTAGGGCCTAACACAGATCCCTGGGGGACACCACAGCAAACAGGTACAGCCGAAGAAGAGGATGTGGCCAAATGTACCAAAGAGAGCCGATTGGAGAGGTAAGATTTAAACCAATCCAAGGCAGCGCCCTTAATGCCTACAGTTTGCTCTAGTCTCGCCAATAGGATGTTATGATCAACCATGTCAAATGCCGATGAAAGATCCAATAGCACTAGGACAGAGGGGCGTCCATTGTCAGCCATTAGTAAAAGATCATTGAAAACACGAAGCAGCGCTGATTCAGTGCTGTGATGTTGTTTGAAGGCCGATTGAAATTTATCATTTATAATAAGTAATGACAATTAAAACTTTAACAAATCAAATGTAACACATCTCTGAAGACCAACACAGAGAGACTGAGGAGAAGCTTCTTTCCGCAGGCAATACGGTCTCTCAATCACACCACCACATAGCACTGACCCACACATATGGTTTTTACACACACACTGGACATTCTGGACATTTGTTTACACTAGTGGCCACTGCACAACTACACTGCGTGGTCACCTAATCAAATCACTCTATCACAAGTCACTTAAATAGATCACTTTTAAGCATATTTGCACTGCACAAGACACTTAAATATGTGGATACAACCCTGGACATTACATTTCTTTCATTACCATTTATTACTCGTACAGCTGCTCTTATTGTTCTATATTTCTTCATATAGTCTTATATATTTTCTATATTGTGTATTTTGTGTATTGTGTATTTTGTTGTACAGTTATTTTATTTTTAACTTTAATTGTTATATTTTATTTTATTCTTTCCTAGTTAAATTTACCCTACATTTTAATTTTCATATTTATTTCCTATCCTATTCATAGTCTTTTATTTTAGGTCACGAGCAGTTGTCTAAACATTTCACTGCATATCGTACTGTGTACGACTGTGTATGTGGCAAATAAAATTTGAATTTGAATTTGAATACAAGTAATATATAAATTTATCCTAATGTTCTCAACATTTTAGCTGCATATTTAGTTCCCAAAGTTAAATTAACAATGACCAACCGAAAGACAATAATTGTGCAGCTTTTAGTAGGACTTTCATTTGCCTATTAGTACATAATAATAATAATAATAATAATAATAATAATAATAATAATAATAATAATAATAATAATAATACCTCCGCGAACACATCGGACTACAAACACGCACATTACCAACTCCGGAAGACGATCAAAGCAGCCAAACGTGAGTACAGGGACAGGGTGGAGCAACAGTTTGACAACCCTCGGAGTATGTGGCAGGGACTAAACACGATCACAGACTTTAGAGGGAAAACCAGCACACCGCAGACCACGGCCTCTCTGTGTGAGGATCTAAACGTATTCTACGCTAGATTCGACACAGCGAACACCATGAGACCGGACAGTGTGCGCACCGCGGATGACGTCAGTGCGCACACTGTGTCTGAGGAGGATGTGCGGAGGTGCTTCAGGAAGGTGAACGCACGCAAAGCTACTGGTCCGGACGGGATTCCCGGCCGCGTCCTCAAGTCATGCGCGGCTCAGCTGGCTGGAGTGTTCACGCACATCTTCAACCTTTCCCTCTCTCTGTCTGTAGTCCCAGCCTGCTTCAAAATGGCCACCATCGTCCCTGTACCCAAATCCTCCACCATCTCCTCATTGAACGACTGGCGACCTGTAGCCCTGACCCCCATCGTGAGCAAATGCTTCGAGAAGCTGGTCAGGGACTTCATCTGCTCTGCACTACCCGACTCACTGGACCCTCTACAGTTCGCATACCGCCACAACAGGTCCACTGATGATGCCATAGCCCTGACACTACACACTGCCCTGTCACACCTGGAGAAGAGAGACACGTATGTGAGAATGCTGTTTGTAGATTACAGCTCAGCATTCAATACCATCGTTCCCTCGAAGCTGGACAGGAAACTGCAGGATCTAGGACTGAGCAGCTCCCTCTGCAGCTGGATCCTTAGCTTCCTGTCTGACAGACGCCAAGTGGTCAGACTGGGCAGCATCACCTCATCCCCCATCACACTGAACACTGGTGCTCCACAGGGGTGTGTACTGAGCCCTCTCCTGTACTCACTCTACACCTACGACTGCACAGCCACTAACAACTCCAACATCATTGTGAAGTTTGCGGACGACACTACAGTGGTGGGTCTTATCACCAACGGTGATGAGACGGCTTACAGGGAGGAGGTCAGCGCCCTGACCCACTGGTGTCAAGACAACCATCTCACCCTCAACGTCGCAAAGACAAAGGAGTTGATAGTGGAGGTGCAGAGAAGTACACACCCCCATCACCATCAACGGCGCTGCTGTGGAGAGAGTGAGCAGCTTCCGGTTCCTTGGTGTACATCTGGCTGAGGATCTTACGTGGTCAGTACACACAAACAAAACAGTGAAGAAGGCGCAGCAGCGCCTCTTCTTTCTCAGGAGACTGAAAAGATTCGGCATGAGCCCCCGCATCCTCAGGACCTTCTATCACTGTGCCATTGAGAGCATCCTCACTGGATGCATCACCACCTGGTATGGCAACAGCACCGCCTACAACTGCAAAGCTCTCCAGCGAGTAGTGCGGTGCTCTGAACGGATAATTGGAGGTGAGCTTCCCTCCCTCCAAGACATCTACAGGAAGCGTGCCTGAGGAAAGCGGGGAGGATCATCAAGGACTCCAGTCACCCCAGCCATAAACTGTTCAGACTGCTTCCATCAGGAAGGAGGTTCTGCAGCATCCGGTCCCGTACCAGCAGACTGAGAGACAGCTTCTTCCATCAGGCCATCAGACTGCTGAACACGTCATAGACACCTCAGCTTCACTACTGGAACTTTAACATTATGCACTCCATACTGTACAGTAACGCCACTGTTTTGCACATGTCACCTGTTTTTAATATTATATTGTACTCTATTAATTTAAAATGTGTACACACACACACACACACACACGTAGAAAAATATTTAGTATACACATCCAGAAATGCATATACTATTATATATTGTACATATATTTATTAGTTTCAGATGTAGCCATTCTTGTATTTTGCTTGTTTACATTATTGTATTTTGCACAACTCTGTTGCTTGTGAAGCTCGCACACAAGAATTTCACTCACATGTGCTGTACCAATGTACCTGCACATGTGATGTGACAATAAAAGTGATTTGATTTGATTTGATTTGATACCTCTCCGACCTTTTACACCTTCATATTCCATCTCATGCTCTACGATCTCAGCACTCTGGCCTTCTAAAGGTTCCTAGAGCCAGAAAAAAAAAAACAATTGGAGAGTGTGCTTTTTCTTTTCGTGCCCCGTTTCTGTGGAGGTTTTTTAAACTAAGTTGAAGACACATTTGTTCACCCTATCCTACATGTCTTAATTCTATGGCTTTTAGTTTTTAAATTTTTATTGTTTTTAACTTGTATTGTGTCTTTTACCTGTATTGCTATGTATCACTTTTATTCTATTTATCTCTTAGTTGTACAGCACTTTGTTTGAAAGTACTTTATAAATAGAGTTATTATTATTATTATTAGTAGTAGTAGTAGTAGCACATACATCCCCTGTCTTAGGATTGAAAATAACTCATAAAATTAAATATTTGTAATCTAACTCACTGAGCTGCTCATAAAGATATTGCTAAAAGAAATCATTAGCCTTCCAAATACATACTGTACATATTACTGTATGAAAAACTAAGCCCTGTACAGTTTCTCTTAAATACTTTTCTTACCTTTTTTCTCAATAAAATCCCAACAGAATTCACAAACAAACCTGTTTCTTTAGTCTATGAATTTATTCCTTCATTATGATTGAATTTATTCAGAGAAGATAACCTTAAAAGTAGCTTTTTAATTATGTTCCATCAAACAGTGTTTACATATCTAATTTAGTCCACTTTGATCTTCACTACAAAAGAAAATCAAAGTAAAAACTGGATTCAGGTACAGCGATAATGGAATACATGGATGTTTCTACACAAATGATAATAGCAAAAAACAAAAAACAGAAAAGAAAACACCCAACATTAAAGAAAAACTGTCTCTAGGCTTGTTTCCAGAATGGAAAGCGATTTGAAGGGATTAAATCCTACCAGGAAAAGAATCATGAGAATGGTCTAACTAATCTTGTGTTTTCACCACTGGTCACTGAACCGCCAAACCACACAAACACCATATGGTCCCAGCTGCTGGACTAATTCATTCTCCTAGCACTGTTCAAAGTTTTCTTGACATGCAAGACTGTGTGACCAAATCTCAGTCAGCAAACTTTGACATTCTGTTAAGATACAGTTGGAACTTCCATTCCTTCTGGTTTGTTGATTTGTGTCAGACGGTAACTAATAAAATATATATAAATAAATTTTGTGTTCCAAAAATGCAAAACAAAAAAAAGCTACAGCAGAAATCCAGCCACAAAAAACAGAGAATTCATTCATTCAGACTCTTTATTTTCTTTTTTTTTCTCAGTATCCTCAGCTACAAGCAGGCAAACATACACGAAACTAAATTTTTCTTTATGTGGATTTATTGTTCAAGAGCCTGGAAGGTAGTTTTTAGTCAGAAATGTATTCACAAATCTAAGTATATGTTAAATTATGGTTTTCAGCTGTAATCTATCTTTCAAAAATATTCTGGTCATTCCTTGGAAAAACATAAAGTCTCTCTTATTATACCTTTAATTCAGCACCAATATGTGTTTTTTTTGTTTGTTTTTTAGGTGTGTGTTTGTGTGTGGGCTCCAGTTTTAGCATCAGAGAGGATAGCTGTTGTTTTGATTCATTGGTCGCTAACACGGTGGTCCTAATCATGCACCATGGAGTGTATAATTGACCCCTCTTGCAATTAGCATTAATTAGCACCTCTGTTGGTGGATAGCACAGCCAGCAGAAATGCACCATAACTGTCCTGCCGTTTCTGTCATGCACCGTTTTCTCAGCTTCAGCCAAAAACCTGCTGGAATCCAAATTGGTTCCTGAGCAGATCGGAACCCTCACAGCTGCTCTTGGGATGAAAGAAACTTGGTCCTGCTGGAGTACAGTTCAGGTTTTATGAGCAGACACGTAGAGCTGGTTAGACACTGCGCTATTGAGAGTTACAGCTGTTCACACCTACATCTTCACATCTATTGTTGTTTTTTTTAATTTGGTTTATTTTCAATAAAAGCTACATAAAACTATTAAGCAGCCAGAACTGTAAATGACAATTGAAAATATGGGCTGAAATATGTATTTTTCAATGCTTTCCATAATGTCCAAATGGAAAACAAGTTTAATCTATGCACCCCTGTATTTAGTACTCTAAATCAGCAATTACCATAAACGTAAATATTTAACACAACTCAACTCTTTCTACACAATGACCAACCAGTACAGCACCAGCAGTAATGAACCAATCCATCTTTCACTTTCTTGTTCCACTCTCCATTCATTTGTGAACAAGGCCCCAGATATTTAAACGTCTGTTTATTAAGCTTTGTCTAAAGGGTGGATAGGTTCTCCCTTAAAGATAAGGTGAGGATCACAGTCATTCAGGAGATGCTCAAAGCAGAATCGCATCTCCTTATCAATGAGGTGGTTTGGACATCTAAGTAGGATGCCTCCTGGGTGCCTCCCAGGTGAGGTTTACAAGCATTTCCTAGCAGAGGCCCCTGGGCATATCCAGGACATGGTGCAGGAATTGCGTTTTGAACTCAGTTCCTGGCTCCTGGTCTCTGTTTTCATGTCTGGTGTGAGTCCATCTCACGTCTCCCATCTCCATGTTTAGTGTGTCTTTTGAGTTGCTCCATTTTTTTTACTGAGTTTTAGTTCATCTCTTGCATTGGTTAAAATAAATAAATAAAACAAATCATATTTTGTTATACAATCAGCCTGCGGTCACCCACATTTGGTTCATCTCCTCTTCCTGAAAGCATATTATTCTTAATAGATGACAGCAGCAGTAGATTAGGGGCATGGAGTATTTTACATATATATGTTTTGTAAATTCCAAATGTTTTTCCTTACTTTTAACAAAATAAGACTGTGGCATAAATGATTCTTATATGCTGATTTTTTAGTTGATAGTATTAAATACTAAATAAAATTTAAAAACAAATAAGTATTGTTCACACCCTATTTAAGGGCACATAAAAGCAGTCACTAATGGCCAAGTAATAATGAAGCAGTATTGACATAAACTGCACCATTTTAAAGAATGTAAAAAAATCTAATCTTAACATAAAGAAGTAATGATTAGTTATTTGCCATTTAAGCAGCAGATGCAGTGGTCATAATGTAGACATGGCATACATGAGTTAATCATTGTACACTGGTTCATTAAGATCTACTGCAATGCTCTCCAGTAACATGGAAAATGTTTTAACTTTTGATGTAGTTAATTACCTAGCAATTAAACTTTCTTTATCAGCACTTTTTTCAATGATGTATTAGCCTGTGTGGTAAGAATAGAGCTGATATAGTCAGGACAAAATGACTTACCACATTGTCACTTCAAGATGTGATGGAGTGAATTTATCAAGTTGTATCAAGAGACTCAAAACCTCAAAACGCCTTTTTTGCCTTTCATGACAAATTGGTGCAATCTGCTATGTGCTGCAACTTTTCCAGGTTGAGAAAGCTTAGACAATTCAAAGAAACTAAATGATTTTTTCCCATTATATATATATATATATATATATATATATATATAGAGAGAGAGAGAGAGAGAGAGAGAGAGAGAGAGAGTGGCTGGCTAGAGTGGGATTTTCATTGCATATTCTGCACCACATCTCTGTGCATTCATCATTTGTTTGAAGCCAGCTCACCTCCTGCAACCACTTTTCCGAGAATACGTGCTTCTTTTGCGGTTCGGACCCCTTTCTGACATTTCTTTGGAGGTGGAGGAACACCGAAGTAATTGCTTAAAGGAGCTTGCTTGCTTGCTAGGAGATCTAAACAAATGTCTGTCCTCCTCCAGAAAATCTTACGTACACAAACGTGCGTTGCAACTTCTTATCTGGTGCGCGTCTTTTATTTTGACAGCGAATGCGCACCTGCGGACCACTTATGTGCACCCCAGTGTATATATGTGTGTGTGTGTGTGTGTGTGTGTGTGTGTGTGTGTGTATATGTAAGGGGGAAAAAAATCTGTGTACTGATGAGACAAAAGTTTAACTTTTAGGAAGGTGTTTGGGATGGAAGGTGCCTGTGGAGTTCACAGGTACCTGTAACTGTCCACAATGTCCAGTTCAAATAACATTGCGATGTTGATGCTGTAGATCCTAGCGGAGTGGATCAGTGAATCGATGTCTTATTAACTCCTGGCATTCAACCTTAAGTCATCCATGTAGAGGAGATAGCTAATGACTGGCCTATTCTGTAGTTGGTTTTTGTAGCCAGTCTTGTCAGTGATCTCACTGAAGGGGTTCAGGCCTATGTAGAACAGCAGTGGGGACAGAGCGTCTCCTTGCTAAATCTTGCACTTGATGGTAACTTGTGCTATGCTATGATGCCTGCCAGGAGATACCATGTGGTACTGAGGCAGGTTATTTGGAGGTAGTTGGACGGGCCCGGTCCCTTTTGGGGATCATTGTGGATCGGGACTGTCCATTCAGGGTGAGTATTGTGCATAAGGAGCTTGTTTGTTTGTGCTCCTAGAGATTGATGAAGTGTAGTTAGCATCTTTAGCCAGTAGGTGTGAATCGCGTCAGGGCCTGGTACTGTCCAAGACTCTTTCTTTCTTAGCCTCTTTAGCCTCTTACTTAGGTTACTGTGCTCTTGGATCCATTAACTACTATATACATATATATGTACTCCATGGACATATGATACCCACATGAATTACTACGCTAATCTGACTCTACATGCCCAACATTTTATTTGACCATTTATTTTGTTGAAAATGGTTTCATAGGTTATATGTATATATTGATGTTCCCTAGCTTGTAATCCTGTTGGTTCAAATGTAATATTCTTTCCCTCCAAATGTATTATTCATCCTGTGAGTTGTTTTGATGTGGGAAATAAAAGAGTTGGCATGCAGGCCTCTCTATCCAAAGCCTCAGGTAAAAAAAAAGATGACTGCAGCTAATCTCCAGCTGGACTCTGTTACAAGCAATCAATACCATTATATTCAAATCAAAACCAAAGCCTCCAGATCACAGTATTCCATGAGTATGGTAAGTACATTAATCCATTCTCTCTCTTTCAGTCTTCAGAGACAACACACAAACCCTTTCACATCAACTAAAACTATTTTTAAATAAGTAATTTATTTGTAAAATTGCAGCTTTGGACAAAATGGTCCAAAGGCGCTTAGGGTTTCAAGAAGCACATAAACTCCAGGTTGTGAGCTCTTGTAGAAATGCTGCCTTGCACACCATCACCTTTGATCGTGATATGCATATTTCATGGCCAATGTAATGTCAATGAGTCCTCGACTAATCCACCTCAGAGCCACTGGGAGCACACCCAATGATAAGGGTGAGTGAACTCAAACAGACTGAGATAAATATTGTATTTTATGAGAGGGAGAGAGAAAGATGTGACAGGACCAAGGGACACGACGTCAGCGGGAGGTGAGATAGTGGGAGGGATAGTCAGAAAGAGAAGTATTTGAAGAACGAGACAAAGAGCAGACATGGAGATGAAGTGATAGCAGGCTAAGAAAAAATAGAAGAGAGCTAAGGTTATTTTAGGCCAAATGTTGCCATCTAGAGACACTCAACGCTGAATTAACAAGTTTTTTCAAGTTTACAATTTCTCTGCTCCACTGACCCTGAAAGCATACAGTATTCAGGTCAACACCAGCTTGTTTCAGATACTGTATTGACTCATCTCCGATCCATGCATCATTAAAAAATCTATTAAATCCCTCTAACAACCAGGAATTGATGAAACAGATTGAAAGTTCAAAAAATTGATTTGAATCTTTTATAACTGTGGCATGTTTTAATCATTACAAATATGTTCTCACCCTGAGATCATGTATTTTCCAATATGGCCATCGGGAGACAGATCTAAAGGCACCCTGCTGAGCTGGCAAATGGCTGGTACCTTCCATGCAACAAAACAGCAGGGGAGCAGAGGAACCGAACTGACAGCCAGATTTAAAACTCATTCATAGGAAGACAGGGCGGGCTTACTAATTTGTCAGACATATAGGCAATATGTCTGACAATTCACTTGTTTCATAAACTCTCTAGCGGCTGAAGATGAGAAAAAATGAACACCACAGTTAGAGTTTTTCCATAGATATGTTTGCCACTTGGAAGCTTTTGATTCTGACTTTTTTCTCTCTCTTTTTTTTTTTTTTTACCTCAAAGCATCTTGTCCTAGCCCTTTGCACATCCTCTTTAGAAGAGATGTGACACTAGATAAGTGATTATAGGGTCCTCCATCCCCCTGGCAGTGGAGGGAAGAGGTTATGTGTTAATACAGGAAGAGAGGTTGTATTTTATGTCCAATCATTAGCCTTCTTAGACCTAATTATGTCTCTGGGGACAATTGCTCTCGCCTTCTATGGTCTTCATTGCTCCTTTTTCCTTCCCTATTCTATTTCTCCTCTATTCTTTTTTTTGTTTTTCTTTTTTCCTTCTTGCTTAGACCATTCTTTTCTCTCTCTCTCATCTAATAGACACTCAAGACTCCCTTTTCTTTCAACACTCACATACCCTGCCCCCCCAATAACCCAAGTCAGCTTGAACTGTCTACAGTGGTGTTCATGAGAGAGAGAAATAAAGGTAAGGATAGGCAGACAAGCTAAAAAAAAAAACTTAAAAAAAAAAAACTAAAAAAAACCCCAAACCTCCATGAATGGCAAAGAATTTTTGTATTAAAAGAGATGAAGGAAAGGAAAGGGAAGTAAAAAAAACAGAAAAAGAAAAAGAGAAAGAAATGATTTCCACTACACTGAAACCCACTTCTCTTGATTGTGCATCAATCCCTGGCTATCTCTCAGCTGCAGATGGATGTGAAGGGAACCCGATTCCACCTCAGTCTGAAATCTGAATAAAACATGCTCTCTGCTTTACAGTTCAATGCCACTTTAAAGGCATACAGGCCCCTCTAAACTTCTAGAAGTAGGACTCCCACTCAACAGATGTCAGTTTGGCATCCTATCATGAGCAATCGGAGTGTGATGGCAATCATTGAGTACAAACATGAAACCTTTGGGGTAATAAACTGTGGTTTACTGTTACTCATTCAATACCTCTTTCATGAAAAAAATCATGTTTGAACAAAGTTTATAGCATTTGAAAGAATCAGTATATTTATTTATTCCTGTAGAAATAAATGAACTCAGCTTCTTTACCATGGAATAATGAAGCGGTGGCACAAGTATCAGACGAATAACAAACTATTCATCTGATGCTTGGGCTACTTTCCTTGACTTTTCATTGTGAGTAATAATCTTTTAACATAATTAAAGAAAAAGAAACAGAAAATCTAATATTAAACATAACAGTTACTGTGGTGCCAACATGCAGCTCTTGATGGCTGCCAGTAGCCTCGTCCAAAAATCCCCACATCTTCTAAAAGCCTCATTCACATCTATTCTGTATCAACCTTCGGGCAAACTGCCAGCCAGAACATTCAATACCAATAAAGGAATTTCCCATCATAGGTAAATACAGTAGAACTAGGTATTTGCAGTGAATGGTAAGCATTAAGTTGCAGCATCAGTGCTGCACTCGTGTAATAAAACAGCATGGTTATATTAATGGTCTTTTTTGTGTGTGATATAATTATAATGACTGCTGACCTCAAGCTTGTCATGTTTGGCTTACAAGACAACATCAGCAACAATGAACTATTCTCCAATGTGAAAAAAGGCAACATTTTTAAAATAAGCTAACATGCAGTCAGCTCAGAATGTGTTTACTGCTATCAGTGATCAATGCAATAGTCAATTTGAAACTGAGCTCTTCCACCTGCCACACTGACATGTGTTTGCCATTACCAGTACTAACTATGTTTTGCCGAACTGAACTAATAACTTGTGAATTATAATCCTATAAAGTTGTAGAAATAGGAAGAAAAAGAGGGGGAAAGCAACCCTAGAAATAGAAATGCCAACACTTTTTTTCAGATAAACTATAATGTTAAACTATAAAGAAACCTGGTCAGTTTGTTTTACTGCAGACACACCATCAGTTTATTGCTGTATGCACATTGACTGATAAATAATAAAAAAGACTAGTGAAAACAGAATCATGTGATGGATGTGAGGAACTAAATATATTCCTGTATCAACCCTCGTTAATTGTTAGCAAATGGTATCATTATATCAAGTTTTGTTTTGCTTTTTGTTTTCATTTAAATACAGCTAAACTCAGTATTGACTTTGAGAGTGTTTGCAGTCTACAATTGTTGACTTTTGCTTAAAATTTGTACAACATTTAGAGCCATTCATATCTATTTGGATTTCCTTGTACAGCAGAACATGTATCAACTCCCTTTCATGCTACCTTTATTCAGTTCAAATTGAAGTGAATCTGTGATTGAGTGGGCAAAACATCTTAGTTTGTGCATTTTTAAAAAGAAAAAATCTCATTTCTAATGGGTTGAATAGAGTAAAAGGGAAACATGCAACATTCCCCTGACACCAATTACAAGACATGAAGCTGTGATAATTGCAGTTGATTGCTTTTTACAGGAAATCTGATGAATCCCTTGATTTTGTCCGAATGTGAAAAAGGAACTCTGGCAAATGTTGATTTCACACTGAATTACAACATTTAACACTGTGATCATTTCTACAAGGGTGACACAAAGGAAAGCACAAAGAGTTTAACTCCACATTTAAATTTTAATTGTTTTCTTCTTGGTCTAAATGGCACACTATCTCCAAATGCAGCATGGGGAGTGTGGAAGGTGGAAGTGCTAACTGATTACTTAGTTGACGACAGAATGTGCCATGAATTGGTGCGCTGAGCGGTAGAGCAGAGCTGAAGTGAGCGTCCACTGATTGGCTAAGTATGCAAAGTGCTTCTGTCCCTGCAGTGTGCTGTGCTCCATAAACACTCATTTACAGAACCAGTTCGCATTTTTGTATAGTGTGCTTCTGTCTATTTTAATAGTCTAATACAAATTTCTGTCAAGGATTATAATAAAAGCTTCCACAGCAGGATGATATGGCAGAGTGTTTCTGATGAGCTGACGATTACGGTAAAAATAATAGGAAAGATTACACAAAATCAGGGGGAAGGAATTGCAAAACGCAAAATTTCTCCTTAATAATTTATGAAAAAAAAAAACAATCACAGCAACTTAAATCTCAGACAGAATCTATTTGTTTGGAGAACGTCAGAGGAAAAGACAGACACATTAACCCTGAATTATCCTTGCATGATCAATATGTCACAGCTTTGGCCTCGGCTTTAATGACTATACTGCGCTAGTATATTAGTGTGATGCATTATAAATCCTAATAACTTTGTTTGCCAGTGTGTGTTTGTCCCAGCATAACAAAACAGTGACATAATGGAGATCAGAATACTTAATCTTAATTTTCCAACTCACTGTAAAAAAAAAAGAAGAAAAGACAGAAAAATGTATTCTTAATATTCCTCTTACACACAGTTTGAATGTGTGCATGCCTTTTTTCCCGTCTGTCCTCTGCTGCTGTCTGTAATTAAATGGGGTGAAACGGCCTTGTGTTTCACTTTTATGTTTTTCAATTTTGTCAGCAAGTTTCCCCACAATGCACCCATCTGAATTTCAAATGATAAATGAAAATTCTGCTCTTAGTGAAGTAATTCCATTAAAGGTCCACATTATGGAAATAAAGACAAAAACCTACAGTATGTAATTCAATTTTCTGTGTTTGGTTTCTCATAGGGACCACAGTGGATGAGACCATCTATTGAATTTACTAATATTTAAGTGCCTTGTCTTCCCTGAAAACCACATTACTCTGTGCATTAATGAAGCATTTGCATTGAGCTATTCGTCTAAAATGTATTTTCTTTTAACTTTACTTAGCCTGCATGAATTAGATATTTGGAATTTATTTCCTCAATAACCAAATCACTGTCTCTTCTAGACCACATCTTCTTTCTATTCAAAGTTTAAAAGCTTATCGGATTTAATGGAGTCAACTTTTGTGAGTTGCAAACTAACAACCTTTACATAACTCATGAGATTGATTACACACATAGTGAATGTTTGAATAATGTGCAAGACATGACAGAGGGCACAACCAGGAGTTATTTTCATGCTCCTGGCATGTGTTTGGCTGCAGAGGTGGCAGCCTTAACAGGAATATGGATCCTGGCCTGGGGAGATGTCTCAGCCTTGCTGTGGGATCATTATTCCAATGGACAAAGCCTCAGTTATAAATAGGTTCATGAAGTTCTTGGGCGGCACACTCTTTGTTTCCAGACTGGCCCTATTTGTCTTATTGATCTGAATATGTGTGGCCACAAAGTTGCTGTTTGGAGGAATAGGTGAAAGGGTGTTTAGGTGTTGTTTTTTTCTACTTTTTTTTACTTCTGAAGTCTTTTTTTTTGTTGTAATTCTTTGGTATGTTCTTATATAGCTAATACTTGACTAATACAACTAAAACTAACCAGTAAACCAGTATAAACCTTCATTCACTTCATTTTTAATGCAATTTTAATTTATATAACAGCAAATTACAGTTGTCTCAAGATGCTTTATATTGTAAGGCAAAGACACTACAATAAAAAAAAAAACACTGTCAAGCAGATGACAGTGGGGAGAAAAAAACCCTTTCCTTTTAACAGGAAAAAATGTCCGGGAGAACCATGCTGAGGGAAGAGCATCTGCATTCTGCTGCGACTGGTAAATGCATCCATTTTAAGCAACATTACATGGTGCGGTTCATTATATACACTCAAATATTTGGACAATAAAAGTTTTGTAATTTTGCTACTGTATGCCAGCAGTTTCAAACATTTTCAGTAAAACAATCAATATGTCAATATGATTTTCAACATTAAAACTTTGGACTGGGTCGTTTTTTTGGACGTCATGTGGATGTCTATGACAGGTGCGGGAAATTTGCATGATTAATAAAAGCAATATTTTTATTTACAAATATCAACATTGTTATTATGAATATGATACATATGAATGGATTCTTTCTAAAACACGATTTGTTATGTGTGAGCCTATTGATTTATTCAGTATATGTGGATAATTTTTTTGTTATTTTACATTTTTTTGTTTTTGTTTAACTAGTTAATTTATTTCACTTAATCAAATTATTTGTTTGTAACCAGGTTAAAACCGTCATTTATTAAATATCAAAAATGTTGAATTCCATGTTAAAATATAAAATAATAATGGTTAAATTATTTAGAAAAATGTATGCTTTTAAAAGGAAAACAATGTGTTTAATACGTTTAAAAGAGCATTTGCATCTATATATATATATATATATATATATATATATATATATATATTAGCTTGTTTTATTGTGAAGAGCTTTGTATGAAGAAGGGAATGTGGTTGTGATCAGCAGCATGACTGAGAGAAGAAAGTACAAGAAGTTTGTGCAAGTGTGTATGAACTGGACTATCTGCTTGAAAGTCTTTGTCAATGTGCACAACATGAGATGTTCAGTAGACGTCACTTTGCACAGTGGGACTGTTTACACCTAAAAACACGAAGGTCACAACAGACTTTGTCAAAAACATTCCTGGGGGAAAAAATCTTTAGACATATTCAACCAAGATTAAATTTTACCAGAGTAATGGGAGAATAAAATATGGGGAAAGAAAGGTACAGCTGATGCTCTAAAGCATAACACAACATCTATCAAACAAAATATGTGGCATTAGTGTGTGGATGCCAGTGGAACTAGTTCTCTGTATTTACAGGGAGTGCAGAATTATTAGGCAAGTTGTATTTTTGAGGAATAATTTTATTATTGAACAACAACCATGTTCTCAATGAACCCAAAAAACTCATTAATATCAAAGCTGAATGTTTTTGGAAGTAGTTTTTAGTTTGTTTTTAGTTTTAGCTATTTTAGGGGGATATCTGTGTGTGCAGGTGACTATTACTGTGCATAATTATTAGGCAACTTAACAAAAAACAAATATATACCCATTTCAATTATTTATTTTTACCAGTGAAACCAATATAACATCTCCACATTCACAAATATACATTTCTGACATTCAAAAACAAAACAAAAACAAATCAGCGACCAATATAGCCACCTTTCTTTGCAAGGACACTCAAAAGCCTGCCATCCATGGATTCTGTCAGTGTTTTGATCTGTTCACCATCAACATTGCGTGCAGCAGCAACCACAGCCTCCCAGACACTGTTCAGAGAGGTGTACTGTTTTCCCTCCTTGTAAATCTCACATTTGATGATGGACCACAGGTTCTCAATGGGGTTCAGATCAGGTGAACAAGGAGGCCATGTCATTAGTTTTTCTTCTTTTATACCCTTTCTTGCCAGCCACGCTGTGGAGTACTTGGACGCGTGTGATGGAGCATTGTCCTGCATGAAAATCATGTTTTTCTTGAAGGATGCAGACTTCTTCCTGTACCACTGCTTGAAGAAGGTGTCTTCCAGAAACTGGCAGTAGGACTGGGAGTTGAGCTTGACTCCATCCTCAACCCGAAAAGGCCCCACAAGCTCATCTTTGATGATACCAGCCCAAACCAGTACTCCACCTCCACCTTGCTGGCGTCTGAGTCGGACTGGAGCTCTCTGCCCTTTACCAATCCAGCCACGGGCCCATCCATCTGGCCCATCAAGACTCACTCTCATTTCATCAGTCCATAAAACCTTAGAAAAACCAGTCTTGAGATATTTCTTGGCCCAGTCTTGACGTTTCAGCTTGTGTGTCTTGTTCAGTGGTGGTCGTCTTTCAGCCTTTCTTACCTTGGCCATGTCTCTGAGTATTGCACACCTTGTGCTTTTGGGCACTCCAGTGATGTTGCAGCTCTGAAATATGGCCAAACTGGTGGCAAGTGGCATCTTGGCAGCTGCACGCTTGACTTTTCTCAGTTCATGGGCAGTTATTTTGCGCCTTGGTTTTTCCACACGCTTCTTGCGACCCTGTTGACTATTTTGAATGAAACGCTTGATTGTTCGATGATCACGCTTCAGAAGCTTTGCAATTTTGAGACTGCTGCATCCCTCTGCAAGATATCTCACTATTTTTGACTTTTCTGAGCCTGTCAAGGAAACACAGCATTTGCTGATGGCCATCCTTTTCAGGCAATCTTTGATCTCAAAAAAAATGTCAATCAAGTAACTAAAACAGTCATTTTATTTAAAATAAGTTTAGCTTGTCTGGTTACGTTTGTGCCTCTTAAAACGATTCACTAAAAATGTCTCTAGTTCTGTAATAGTTAATCCAATACTAATATCACATTAGTAATCTGTTCAATCAAAAATGAAAGACTGCATTTCAATCACATTGTGATTGATTTAAAAATCACTTTAGTAGTCTACAGAGGGAGAATAATAGAAAGACTGTGTTGTTGTCCAAATACTTATGAACCTTAACTGCACCCAGTAGAATGAACTTAAACCAATCAGAAATTTGTGAATGTTCACAATTCCACATCCAAACACAATTGGGACCCTGTGATACAGACACTGCTTTAAAGCACCACTAGTGGTCAAAAACTCCTCTCATCACCTTTAAGCACTTTTAGCTTTTTACTAACAGATTCTGTTTATAAAAATAATAGTTTAAATCAGTTTACTGTCCTTTGGATCTTACATTGTTAGTGTACATATGCAATTTTATTATGGATGTATATCCACAACACCACAACTGCCCTAAACAGACAAGAAAGAGCAATAGTATTGTTATAATAAACTATATAACAATAATTTTTTTCTTCTCCAAATGGTGTGTGATGTTATTAAACATTAAGAGGACAAGAGGCAAAGGAAATACAGGTTTTGTCCGGCTTTTCCTTAAATCCAATCATAAACTATTTACTTCCAACATTTAATTAATTACATTTTGAATGTGAAAAATATTGTTACTAGAATTTCATTGCAAGAAGGCAAAACTGCATGCTTAGTAAGGGAGGGAGAAGTTTTCAGTTTTTCAATCCAGCATTGCTTTCAGGATCAATAAGGACAAGGAAAAACTCGGTGATATTTGTGAAAATAGACTTCAAACTCTAACCTTCCACCAGTGTGTATAAGATTAGGTTAATTTTTGCTGCGCTGCATGGTCTCAGTAAGGGCTGAAATCACAGATGTGCTCTACAGGGCTCCACATTGTTATACCAGCGTCAGCAACTTTCCCTACCACCTAGCATATGTGGAAACTCAGCCTGGAATGCATCCATGAGGAAGAGAGCAAAGGAAGCTTTGCTGACCCCAGACAAAATCAAATGGAGGGAGGTGAGGGATGAAGAGAGGGATGGAAAATGGAGAACACAGTATGTTTGTGTGTGTGTGTGTGTGTGTGTGTGTGTGTGTGTGTGTGTGTGTGTGTGCAGAGGATGGAGGCTTCCATTTTCAGAGGATTAAAATGTGGCAGTAAAAGTTTAATGAGTCCCTGTCTATGGACACAGAATCACCTTGCTATCTACTGCTTGTCCACCTTCCACATATCACTCAGTTAAACAGAATATTACATAATTAAAAAGCTGTGATTTGTCTCTAAAGACCTTTTGAATTAATAAATAATGTTTTGGTGCATTGAAACAGTGATAGGAGTACATTAACAATGCTCGAGGGTATTTTGACGTTTTTGTATTTTATAATGTTGTAATTTATACAATCAGACATTAGGGAAGAAAGAAAAAAAAAGGAAAAAAAGAAAACAACCCTAAAAAAATGCTCTTTTGCCAAAAGGTCTTCTTTTTCTTTGAGCTGCTCCCTTAAGGGCTGAATCAGCAGATCTTCTGTATGCTGGCATAATGAACTGAGTTGTATGTGAACGTTTCCGCTAAGAGCATAAATACCTGGAATGCTGAGGGTTGGATGACACTTCTAATGCTCTCACTTTTTTAGATGCCTATTATCTTTATTAAATTGCACGTAAAAACTGAAACATTACAAGCAAAATTTCCCTTAATCCTGTGCTATTTATAGGCAAAATATTGATATCAGACATGGCAGAGGGTGTGCCTGATATCAGATGAGAAAAGGCACAGGACGTGTTCACATGTAAGTGATGACATCACTGCAGTCAATAACACATGAATAACACACCAAACAATGTATTGTTGTCGCTTCAATGTGTATTTGAACATTTGCAACATGTGCATTTGGTGGTTCCATCACGTCCACCTGTTAGAAGGAACTGACTGATAAGATGAAGCTGCCTCCAATAAGAGGCAATATAACAGCACATAAAGAACTACAGCAAGTCATTTGAGCCTATATTTGCATTACCTTACGCTTGGCCCTTCTGAGAACCTTCCACTGTCATGAAACGTGGTTGTTAAGATTTTATTTTTATTTTTCCTCCCAATCTCCTGCATTAAAAGAGAAATGTGTCTTACCAGTCAAAAACTCACATTGCCCTTAAGCTCATATCTTTTACAGCAGCCAATCAGAGTCATTTTCATTTCATGTCCATGACTGGTCTGTGGGCAGGAAATTGTCTTCTGCTCTAATGATGCCGCAAAATGAAACTGTGCATTGAAGTTTAACACAGACTGTAATGGAAAAGAAAAGGGGAAACTAATAAAAGTGTAGATGGATATAAAAGCATGGTTTAATGAGTTTGTGTGTCTTTTCTTATTGTATGTGGCAGGGTAAGAATCTCCCTTTGTGCTGCATTTACTTATAGTAAATATGCGTGTTTGAGTGTTTCTGGATGTACGCGTCGTGTGTGTGAGGGAACAGTTGGGAGACTGGCTGACCTTTCAGAGGACCTCCCTCACTGAAGCTGTCCTGTAGTGGTATTAACATTACCATTTCAATACACTGCCAAGCCTGGCTGGCAATAAAATATTCAGTTGACCTTTAAGGCAAAAAAGACTTAGTTAGAGACTGTCATATCATTTAACCTTAAGACTGTACGGCATAAGTGTGAGCTGTGTCGCTGTGTGCCCCTCATTACTGGCCACACTCTGACAGAGTTGTCTCTTTAACTGAAAGCAAGCCTGTGGCAAAGGGACAACCTACTGTTCCCACTGAGGGCCATTTACTCCATCTCTGCCACCAAATTGAAGACTCAACCTTGCATGTTAGTGCCATTCATCCTGATGCGTTTCTTTAAGTATGCATGCGATTTATATACCTGTAAACCACATGCAGCACTTGTAAAGTGTGTAGTGTATTTTAATATTAGTTTCATAGCCTGCAGGTTATGATTGTATTCTGGATTGTCATATCCTCCCATAAAATGCTTTATGTCAAAGTCAACCTGTTACACATGTACTTATATACATTTGAAATAGATTAGAAAAACAAACAGTTAAAATAATTAAGTTAAAATAATCAACAACAGTCAACAAAAATGAGTAGCAGAGACTCCAAATAAGACATCAAGCATCTGTTCTGACTGACAAGTGATCTTTAAGCAGTCCAGTGCAAAGAAATCATAGTAATGATGCCTGGCTAAACGTTTCTTGATAGAATAGCAGAAATTAGGTGGATAAGATGAAAAACAATGATTGATGATGACTTGTTTTTCCTGGGTCAGTACAGAGCAATAACAATATAAAGTCAATTAAAAAAAAAATAAACGTTACATGAGATGAGCAGTCAAGTTAACACAGACTGAAATGAATTAATTCATCTTCATGCTTTAATTTTAGGAACTGTGAATTGAGTTCATAATCCCCAAAAGAACTTCATATTTCATATTAATTTCATATTAATTGTTCAAGCTATGTTTTTTTTTCACCTGCACCTATCTGCCCATTCATCATCATCACCATCACATTTTGCCCCCTATGTAAGTAGCTAACATTTGCAATTTTACAAAAAACAAACAACCTAAAAGATACTATGTTTATTTAGATTAATTAACATAAATTGTATATAAAAGACAAATGTTACCATCACAATGCAACGCATTGTTTCATGAAGTCCTTTTATGAAGCCTTTTTCACCATGGCCATCTTGATGAAACTGTATGGTGTTTGTCTGTTGTGACAGACAAACCAAGAGACATGTGTTCAAATGAAAATGGCTGGTCCATCACAGCACAGGATCCTCCTAAAGCATAGACA
The DNA here is from genome assembly GCF_018398535.1 of Haplochromis burtoni. NCBI lineage: Eukaryota > Metazoa > Chordata > Actinopteri > Cichliformes > Cichlidae > Haplochromis > Haplochromis burtoni. Next base: position 335,081 of record NW_024582363.1, read on the forward strand.
CGAAGACACGAAACTGGGACCCTAAACTTGTCAGAAAAGCATTTACTGAGGTTACTAAGAGGTCTTTCCCCATTGACTTCAATGCAATCTGATTTCTTTTTGCAAACAACAGGAGTCAACCCTTTACAAAGAATGTCATTTTAAGGCACTTGGGGAGTGGGTTTTCATCCACAGAAGTTGTGTAAAAGCAAAGTCTTCTACATGTTTTTATCCAAACATTATGTTCATAAATGAATCACAAAACTATCAAGGGCTTCAGTTTACTGATTGGAATGGTTCTTAAAGATAACGGCAGTGTGATCATTGTGTTGTCATTTAGGACATTTATTTATCTGACTGTTCACATGCAGACCGCCTGATGCCTAGGTGCTGGCATGAACTTTCTGCAGGTCGCTTTGTAGAGATTAATGGAAGGGCCTCTGATGCTAGGCCGCCTAGTAAAAACAACGTGGACACCAAAAACCAAGGCTACTTTAAATTAAGCATACACTCTTCAAAGAGAAGTATTTTTAAGATTATTTTCAAATCTGAATTGCATCTGGGGGAAAAAAGAAATACTGAAGTTGAAGACTATGAGCATGTGAATGTATATAAATTGCAATTAGTTGTCTTTTATCAATTGCAGTAAAATGAAAGACATGGATAAATAATATAGTGGAAAAGCAATAAGGAAAATATGGCATGTATGTATGTCCAATGTTATCTATCGAAGATTACAGTCTCCTCGCTCAACATAGATCTGATTTTTTTTTCTTTTGTGTGTGTGTGTGTGTGTGTGTGTGTACTGCTATTTTTAGAACTGCAGTAGCTTTACCTAGCATCAATATTTATTTATTTTTCCTGCTGTTATATGAACAGATTCAGGAAGTGGAATTTCACCAACTATTTGTGTTAATAAGAACCAGCAGTCATTTCCCACTATGATGCATATTTATAGGTTCTATGTTACCATTAAGTTATACTGTGCACCTGTAAGTCACTGTAAAGAAAATCATATCATCAAAATATTACTATATTTATTATTAATGAAACTGGGTTAATAAATAATCACTAGCATATTTCAAATTCCAGAGTACACTTAAACACACTTAGATTTGTGTAAACACATAGTTTTTACACATGTGTGGTGGAGTCACAATACCTAAATATCTAAAACATTCACCAACAGTATGTTGTAATAACCATAAATGTGACAGGCTTTAGTGGACAGAGAGCTAAAAAAATATAACAATTCAGTTATTTCATCAAGTCTCTTTAACATGAAGACATTATACCGGCAACTAATAATCCAGTAGCTGTGGCAAGAGATGACCTGAACAAACCTCCTTCTTAAAAGTAATTACTAAAATAACTTGCAAGCATTTTTATTTTAACTGTTGTAGCAATTTGGAAACATGAGGACAGCTGGAGGCCTTGGACACATAATTCTGTCTTCTGTGTTTTTCTTTAACACATTTTTGTGCAGCCAAGAAAAAGCTGAGTTTCACAGTAGCCGTAATCTGATCTTAACAATGTTGTAGGTTAATGTAGGTCTAGTAATTGTTACTGTTATAGTTTTTATAAGACAGGGGGCACCTGTCTAGGGTTAAGCAACCAGATAAATGTATCAGCTAAGACAGTTTTTTGGTTGAGTATTATTTTAATGATTTATTAAACATCCTATTAGAAAATTGCTGTTTTGATTCATTTTAGCTTTTTTTTTGTTTGTTTTTTTGTCTGTGACTTAAAAATTAGCTGCAGGTGTACTTTCTGCAACCCATCTGCTCTGCATATGCTACGCATTCAATCCAGCCAAAGTGTAAGGGTTACATAAAAGGGGCTCTTACCTCCTATCATCATTATTTATTGTATTTTTATGTATTTTTATGTATTTTTATGTTTCTTACTCCCTCCAGTCTTTACATTTAGAGGCTGTGTCAGATTTTCAGTAATCTAAAGAGGCCATATTAAGCTTTTCTGTATAGGGCAGCGTAAGTGTGACATACTAACTTAAAATCCTAATCCTCTGAGTCTCGCCCATCATCACATTATTGCTCACATCACCCTCAGAGCTGAATGCTATTTCCCTCTTTTTGCAATGTGCAATTGGATCATTGCATGCAAAGATGTGAAGGCCAGCGCTCTAATCATGTATCTCTGGTACAGAGAGACACATGCTATGTGCACACCACAAACGCACAACATCTGCATGAATAAAGGCACATAACTACATGAGGCAAACACGTTTATGCGCACACGTATACACGGACAGAAAGAGAGAGAGAGCGAGAGAGAGGACAGAGAGAGAGAGAGACCCCATCTGCTTGGAACAAACAAAATGGATGCATGCCCTTTGGGAGTCCTGGCAAATGAATACTGTTGACAGAACAATTAGCATCTTAGAGACAGGATAACCTTTACTCAATACATCATCTTTATTGTTCTCGACCTTCATTCTCACTCCATTTCATAGTAGCCCTGCATTCTTCTGTGTGTGTGTTTTTGAAAATGCGCTTATGTTTGGCTGTCTGTGAGTATAAGCATTTTTATCAAGGCCATGTGTATGAGTGTAAAGAACAGTGTGGAGCTGGGACCCTGAGGAACATGTGAAGTGTTTAATGTGGTGAAACAGGTGCAGCGAGACAGAAAGGGCAGCCCAGCCAGAGCTCGTAGGTTAGTCACACGGTGACCCTCACATCACAGAGCTGGCAGTGCTGTGGGCGGAGATGTACAAATTGCTCTTTCCTCCTCCTCTTTCCCTCCCATTCTCTCTCTCCATCTCGCTTCTAGTCTCAGTCAAAGGTACACACACAAAGAAATCATACCATCTCATCCATTTTTTTTTTCATTTTACACTTGTGTGTTTGTAGGCTGAGGATATATGCCAGGCAAAAAAATCCAGCACACTCACAGAGCTTCTGAATAGGCCATTTTCATTCTCTATTATTATTAATATTTTTTATTATTATTATTTTAATAGCTGTGTAGACCCACAACATCATTATCATTCAGCTTTAACATTTTAACAGCAAACTTCTCAACATAAACCAACACACCCCTTGCAAGTCCACAATGCGACAAAGGTAAACCAAACTTTTTTCCATTGTTTTATTTGATCACCTCAATAGAATTAAGTTTCCAAGTTTCTGGTTATCCATATTTGTACATTACTGTTAAGTCACCTGGATAAGATTTTGTGTAGATATGTGAACACTATCAGAATTAAGTGTTTGGTGTTCCTTTCTTATTCAGAAGTCCACTGACAATAAATGTGTGCATTTATTTGCCTAAGTGTATTTTGTGTTCTATGAGAAAAAAGACTCACCTATGAGGCACATGGCAGCTAGAAAGACAAAGACTTTTAGAATTAAACCATGTGTATATTGGCTCAAAAGAGGGACTACCACTGAATACGTTATACTTCTGTCTTTCAACTGCCCACTTTAGGAGTTGCCACGACAGATCATCTGCCGCCATCCTCACTCCGTGCGCCCAGCATCCTCCTCAGTCACAACAGCCCTCTATATGTCTTCTTTTACTATACTTGAAATATGGTAAAAATTGATCTGGGGACCAGGATCTGCTGTAGATAAATTCTGCTACAAAAGACAGTAGAGTTTTTGTAAAAAAGCATTATTACTTTATAAAAAGTAGCAGCTTTAATTAAACAACAAATATCTACTGTTTCAAACATGCACAGTTTACAACTTATCTAAAAACAAAATTTAAAAAAACAACATTGGAGACCCAATACTGAAGAATACAATTCTTTAGTCTCTAGATATATTGTTTGTCATTATATTTTGGGCACCTGCACCACTGGATTATATTTTTCCTTTACTTTGAGTAACTATGCACACTCAGTTTTCTCTACAATGATGGATTATTAGCTACCTGGCATGTGGGCTCATTTTCAGTTCTTTCTCCAGTTGAAGGGTGCAGATATACAGCTTCAGTCTTTGTCAGATTTTTCCATGACTCAGAGAATCTTCTGGTTAGATCGTTGGTGTTTTAATGATGGCAGTGCTTGTGCTGCCGCACAGCCAGCTCCAAATTCTCCCCGTGGTGTTAAGATAGGATTGCTGTCTTGGAAGCCCCAGCATAATTCAAGTCAACTACATACGCCAACTATTCACTGACCCTTCGCGATCTTTCTAGAAGAACATGAACAACATTATTTATCCACAAAGGTTTTCATTTTTACCTCATTGATCAGTGTAATCGTTGCTTGTGGGCTGTAGAGTGGGACCACTTTCAGTCTTTATTATTAAAGTCCAAGTTTTGTTTGTCCAGCTTCCAGGTGTGTTTGACATATTACCATCAATGGCAGCTTTGACTTTTTCAAAAAATGAAGCTATTCCATAGAGCTACTATATTAAACAATAAACAGAGTATATGAATATGCTATGTTAGGAAGTACACAAAAAGATTTAATTGACGTCTCCATTGCTGAGACATTCAGCATAATTCAGTCTGATTACTTTTTCTTTTTATTTAAACATATCAATCAAGTGAATTGTATATTCACAGCACTACATGCTTCCCTAAGGGAACTGGGCCTGTAATCACTGTTTATTGCACTGCATTAATCTAGGAAGTACAGCTGTATGATTTCAATTTTTGAAATTTACTTGCATTGTGGAAGAGATGCATAGCTGACGATGAAATACTTACTGAGCTGTCTATGATGTATTCTTACTTTGTCTTTTCTTCAGTGTCATAGTATATTTTGGTGCTATGTGTCTATTTTTTTATTATTATTATTTGTCCTTCAAGGTTTTGCCCTAGCACAAATGGCCTCAGGAAATGGAAATGGACATGTCTTAAAAGCACACTTTTGGCCTTTGGGCATCATTTCATCAGCAGGAAAAGTCTGAGACTGGTAATGTGGGAGATTTTTCAGAGTATATTGATTTTATCCACCACTCCAGGCAATGGTTTGATTTACTTGTGAAGGCTCGCCTTGCACTATGTGTCATTTCTGCACCATTAAATAGCTTGTATTTATTGGAACCAGTGATTTACATTTTCTCATGTTAAACCACCCACAGGATGACATCAGTGCTTGAGGGTTAACATTTGGGTTCCAGTTACGCTTTGACTATGAGAGCTCAAAGGGATTACTGGGAACACTTCTCCAATGGTCCAAGGAACAACCTGACTACTTCAAACAGAAAATAGAGCTAATGAAGACAGTATTGCTTAAAGTTCAAAGCAGTTTGATTGTAGTTTGCAGCCTCTTGGAGCAGAACAACCTGAGTTTGAAATGTGACTAATGCTCAGAACTGAAACCAGAAGCTGACATATAAATGGTTTAACATGTGCTACATGCAGGGACTGCAAGCATCCCTTTATATGTCATGCCTAACCTCTGGTGAGATTTAAGTGTAGTGTGTCAGACCTGTTTGTCATTGACTACTTATCTTTAATGTAAAAATGTACTTGAAGGGGTTTTGTGGATTGTTTCGATCACAGCCCTCCTTCAGCCTGTTGATAGAGCAGTATATCATTGCCAATAGAGAACTACTTACCCCATATCTGCTTTCCAAGCTGCCTCCACACAGAAATGTGGAACCACCCAGACATGAAATGTCATAAACTCATTTGTGATATTTCTCTCTTAAACTGAACATGCTATAAAATACAAAGTAAATATGGTCAGGATAAATCCAGGACCTGTAAAGCTGTCCTTTCCTATGTATTTAATTTCACACATATTTGCACAGGGAAATTACATTTTACTTATCTTATATAGGACCACAGGTAAATACCATATTCCTGGATATTTGCTTGGATATTGAAACATGAGCATGGCACAGGACATCTCCTATCTCCTGTTCTTTCCAAAGGTCCAGTGCTCAGTCACAAAAAGTCACATCCATATGTAGCTAATTAGCATTATTAAAACACTTTTTTCAAGTGTTATATTGGTTTTCACTCTATATTACACAGTGTCTATATTGGCACTGCAAATGCTTTTGAACTCTTAGGAAAAGGGCAAAATACGTAAACCTAGCTTGCCAGTTCCTTAAATGATACACACTCCTATTATTAATGTTGGGTTAGGCTTTGGAAAACAAAATTATATGTCTAAAGTTATGAAAAGATAAGAAAATTAGTCTGATGTTTTCCTTCCCAGATCTGGAAAGTGCAAGGTTTTGTCCCGTATACTCACTTTTTTGGTGCACAGTATACGATGCCCTGAGGTAACTGTTGTTGTGATTTGACACAACATAAATATAAATAGTTTAAACTACAATTACATTTTTATTTAAGTGATTAGTTTTTTCAATTATATCTTGACTTTGGTAAAGGTTGGGTAAAATGAAACCTTTGTCTCATACTAAGGAACGCATGCAGCCTCACACACTGCCTGTATTTAAACTCCATTTATATTTGCTATTATTCTCTGACCTGGAACTTCCAATCAAAAGGAGTCATGCGATACCAGCAGCAATAAAACTTCTTCCAACTTTTCGATTTTTGGTGTCACACACACACAACTTACCGATAAAATCTGCAAATCCATTTATTTGCTAAACAAATCCAGCATAAAAAAACTGTGGTGGTACTGTTAACACAACCAGTCACAGAGTATAGAAATAATGTCAGTCCGGCATTTCTGATTTGTTTTATTGCTTGAAGGGATGTAAGTTGTTGTAATACAAGAATGCTACAGAACACAACGTCAAAATATTGTCACATTACTGACAGTCCTACATCAGAGCCCATCAATTACTGACAGCCTGGTTCCATTATAACAACTCTGTCTGCCAGAGACAGAGCGCATTAGGCCATATGTATTGTACATGTGTATGACCAATACATGTACCCATGTACAATACATATGCATTCCTAATTACGGCTATCAAGCTGCAGGTGGTCTGTTAATAGATGATTCTGACAAACTGTGGACTCACAATTCATTATTATGCATTTCAAGATGTAAATTCCACAGCAATAATAGCTTCTCACATGCTAATAAGAGTGTGTGCAGAAAAAATCTTTGTCAGCCATCTGCTGTTGTCAAAAATGTTGAATCACAAGGTTTTCACTCTTTAAAAAAAAAAAAATGAACAAAATGCTTTCAAGTCTATTAGTAAAAACATTTGAATGTCAAGGGTTAAGCTATTTATTCATATGCCCTTATAGTTCAGCATGTGTTCTGAACAGTATGACAGGTGGCTGGAGTAGAATTTCCTCCTTGTTATCCACTGAGAGCTTTGTGAAGCCTGACCCTAATAACACCAACCGGTTATTCAGGGCCTGAGATATGAAATTGCTTCTAGATGACAAGGTAGTTATAGGTGAGAGAACAGTGCAGAGCCATGTCAACACCACTGACAAGGCATAGCCGCCTACCATAAACATAGCAGATTGCATGAGAAGCACGGTGAATATTCTCCACCATATGCACTAAATGCTACTAAACAGATGCACGAAGTCAGCAGAGCATATGTACACAACTTTTACATTAATGATGTATAATAATTGGAGTAATTATGAGAGCAGTAAGAGTAACACAGATTTTTACAGTGATTCACAGGAACATGAATAAAAATCAACGACTTCCACAAGAAAGGGCTGTGGTTTTTCCCCTACAAAACCACAGAAAGTAAGTTTTAAGGACAACAGACATCTTTCTCTCTCTATGCCTCGAGCTAATAACAGTTTATATGCAGACTGACTGACAGCTTGCGGTGAAACCTTTGTTCTCCATGTTTTGGTCAAGTGCTCAAAGCACAAAATTCACCTTGAAAGAAATAAGAGTGCAATGTTGTAGCCTATATTACTTTTGACAGATTCTGAGTCATTCATTCCCCCCAGTGTAAGGATTAGTTTTACTGAACTCAAGCTAAATGTCAACTCATAAACTTACGTGCAGTGGCTTAGAAGCAGGCTTTCTTAATGCAACTTAGCATCAGAGAAGACTCGGTCGTGATTTGTACTGCAAAGTAATTATGCTGACCTCAAATGAACTGAATTGAACAATTGTTACATTTTAGCAAATTCTTTAAATCAAGAGGTGAGAAGGCGATGATGGTGGAAAAAGATGTCTACTGTAACACGTGAATGAAGACATCATAATTATTGATTTTAGTGTTAACTGTCTTCTGTAAAAAAAAAAAAAAACTTGAATTATAATCCCTTTGAGTGTTATATGACTTTTTTAATGATAGTGTGTGTTGAGAATGAAATTTTTAAGGGTAAATGTGTTAGGCTGCTACTTTTTCTGGAGAAGGCTGAAGCATAACGTCAAAAGCTTTGGAAGGGCACAAAAAGAGCCTTTAGTTCTGTTTAGTGCTGAACTCGTAGAAATGTGGTTCAATCAACGAATAATGCAGAACACACACTGCAGCACAGCCAACACTGCAATGGAACTTAGAAAGAACGAGAGCAACAGCTTGATTTGTGACAAAGTGATCACCATTTTTAACAAGTTGCTGATGCTGATGTTCCGCTTGCTCATTTGGCTATATGAAAAATGCAACGATTGCCTGAACGAGGCACACATGTTGCATGTTGTACAAAGTCTTTTCTGCTACTGATCTCAGTGAGCGGGAGGGAAAAGAACAGAAGAGCATTGGAAAAATCCACAGGAGGTCCCGCCCTTCCCTGCCGAGAATGTTATGAACCTGTCTGGGAGACGGAGATGTAGGTCCCATGGCTAATACAATATTTATTATTCTCGTCATACCAGCTGTAGACACAAACAATGTATAATGGATCAAATATCTTTGCTAAACAGTGCTCTCATAACCTTCACCTTGAGGGTGAGCTCTATCTGCCTTTCTATCTTATAAACACTTCCTTATCCCATTTAATCCTGTAGTTTACATACATAGTTTTTAGTATTTAATAATTCTTTGACTGACCTGTACAAAGTCGAGAACTTGCAAATGAATCATTATTAACCACCATAAAAGTTAGAATTTCTGAGAATTGCCCATATCTTTATTGTTAAATATATTTGATCATTTTTGCTTGATACCAAAATCCTCTTCATGGTAAAAACCAGTACTCAAATGACACTGGTCAGTTTACTCTAAACATATGACACTGGCTCACTGAGACACTTTGTAATTTCAGTACTTGCTCAAAGCCGTATTGGTCAGAGGTTATCATTTTGCTATAAGGGTATGAATGCCATTAGGTGTCCTTGTTTGCTAACAACATAAACATCTCCTCTTACAAACCCACATTTGCCTGAAGTAAGTGCACATCTTCAAAGGCATGGAGAACTTGTTTTGAACTACAAGCAGGTTTTCTTTCTCCCATCCTTTGTTCTACTAATCATCCCATGGGCACACACCGTCCATAACAAAGGATGGAACAACAAGCCGTTATCTTGTGAGGAAACAGGAAAATAGATATCCCCATAGTGCATAATTTAGCACTGCTCCCATTTCTATTCACAAGTCGTCAGTGGGAATCAGGCTGTAGTACACTGTGAAGAAGGGAGAAAGAATTGGGGGGGGGGGGGATAGAGGGTGTGCAGGGGGGATGCAGAACATTGCATTTTTTGTACATCATTATTGTTTAGCGTGATAGATAAGCCAATTTTGGCTGCATGTTCCATGTGCCAAAGCCTCGAGCTTCATGTCATCATTACTTACTAGAAACTGAAGCTACTGGGCTAAAGTTGGGATGCTGCAAAATTTAACTACACAAATAGAAAACATATCAAGTGATTTCATTCTGTAGAGACAGATTTTACTTCATGAAATCCATGCAGATTCATTAGGCATGTTGTGGTGTTTTTAGCAAGCTGGTGTGCCACAGATAAGGTTGTCCAAATATTTTACTGTGTGTGTGTGTGTGTGTGTGTGTGTGTGCGTGCGTGCGTGCGTGCGTGCGTGCGTGCGTGCGTGCGTGCGTGCGTGGGCGTGCGTGCGTGCGTGTGTGTGTGTGTGTGTGTGAGAGAGAGAGAGAGAAAGAATGAGAAAAGTAGCACCAGTACCAGTGCAAATGAAAGTCCGACTTGGCTTACCTGTGGCAGACTGCTGCACATTGACTTACTGGGAGGGTAAAGCAGCAAAACTCAACCACTATGCCAGACACAGGTCTGCACACACACACACACACACACACACACACACACACACACACACACACACCAAGTCCTTCCCCAAACTGTGAGCACCAAGGACAGCTCAGAGCTCTGCCAAGAATTTGGAGATGGGAAAGTCAGTGCTCAGATATAAAATAAGAGAAAAAAAAAGTTTGAAACAAGACACTGCACACATGAATATTCTTTTACACTGCACAGCCTACATAGCATGTCCGCATGTCCGCATGCATGATGCATACTACCTCCCAAAAGCATTCAGATCTGATTTATTGTGTCCTTCCTTCCGATGATAGGACAATCAACAAGTGCAGAAGTACTGGAGTCAGTGCAGAAGACTCCAGTAGCTCAGGGTTTAAAAATAGAAAGAAATTAGTATTGTCATTGGTATTATCATTTTCCTTACTTCTGTTTTTAATCTAAATTGCTGTTACTTTCCATTTCTTTAAAAGTATTTTTCACATGGTCAGGCAGGAGAAATAGGCCAAAAATACTGACGGCTGCCCATGCTGCCCCCTCAGCCTTTTAGTAGATACACGTATGCAAAATCCTACATCGCCTTGTTCCTAAGTTATCGCATTTACAAGATTTTGAGAAAACTGACCTTGAAGTCAAAGTCACCAGGATTCGAACCCATCTGAGATTTTTAGTAGATGCACATGTGGTATTAATTTGAAAGTCTTAAGTGGTCTAAGGAGCTTGGAAAGAAAAGCGTCTGGACTTCTTTAGGTTGCTTAAATACGTTTCACCTCTCATCCAAGAAGCTTCTTCAGTTCTAGGGTCACATGGTGGAGAGTCCCAGATTTTAACCCAGTGGGAGTTTCCTCCCAAAGAGGGACAAAAGGACCCCCTGATGATCCTCTACCTAATCACATGAGCCAAGGTGTGAAAACGGGTGTGGGTCACAATCAGCCAAGGTTTCGGGTGAGCTCATTGTGAAACCTAGCCTCACCCTATCATGTAATTTCCTGAGGTCAGATGGCCCAGAGTGTGAGTGGGCGTTAAGGCATCTGGGAAGGGATCTCAAAACTGGATTATAGATGGCAGACAGTTGGTGTCGTAAGCCACCACCTCTGTTCAAAGATGGTTGCTCACAATGGACATAAATGGCTTCTTTCACTCCTAAGTGACTTCCTTCTTGAGTTATCACAATCACAAGACTTTAGAAAACTTGACCTCTGACCTTGGGCTCAAGATCACTGAGATTTGAACTTCCCCGAGAGTTTTAGTAGAGGCACCTATGCTATCAATTTCTGACTACTACGCCACCTCGTTCTTCAGGTTATTGAATGTAAAAACTGTGTCAATGCTGCCCACCCACCCAACAGGGGAAGCAATACCTTAACAGCCTTTTACAACTGAAGGGTAATAAATAATATACATTTAATTTTATATTCAACATATATTCAGTAACATCACTTGCAAAACGTTTGCAAGTAAAAGCATTAATTAATGTTTATTTAAAGTTAATTTTATTTTCAGTCCCTGTTTTGATATTACTTTATATTTCAGCCTCATTTCACTTTATTGTCAAATTAGTTTGGTTGTGATGGCTGTTTAATCTGATTAATCTCTGTTCCAGCTCCTTTCTGAATTTAAAATAGGGACAACTATGATGGAAATATATATAATCCAGAATCTTTTTTCTTCCTCAGATCTTTAACACTGCAGCATCTGTTGTGGTAAATAATAGAAGATTGATGTTGCAAATGGACATCACACAGAACTTCTTCATAGACTCTGTTCTGTTGAAAAGCAGCAGGGAAAAGTCCAAAGCTGAAACTTGCCTTTGCTAGAATATCAATTTGATACCTCACTTTCAATTGAACTCTCAATGTCAAGGCGCTGCCGTTTTGGGTTGTAAATAGTGACAGGATTCTAATAAACAATCTGCCACGCTTCACCCTGTGTTAATAACCAACTTTCATCTGGTGTCAATCTTAATACAAAACTCCAATTATCCAAGACTTTACTGGAGTGGAAAGAATTGGCTTTTCCATCCTCACTGGATAAGTAGAACAACACCAATCTACATTCACACTGAGCTGAAATCATTTGACTGCTCTCTACTTGCTCCACTGAAACTGCCTTTTTAGTTATCATGTTGGCCTTCTGCACCATTTTCTGACATGTTGCACATTATTGTCTTAATGTTACTGTATAGGCCTTAATCTGAATTGATTTCTAAATTGTTTGTTTTCAGAAGTGTTCCACTTGTGTTTTAGCGTTTACATCGTTTCTGACAGTTTAAGTCCCAACCACAGTTCTTCCATGGAAGATGGTGTCTCTCTGCATCTAAATGATGAGCTGATCATTAAAACTTGATTTGGCAGTGGTTCGCAAAGAAAAGCACAGATTTATGTCTGTTCTTTTTACTTGTTCCTGTAGTTAGCTATTATTGCAGGGTTTACCTTACAATATAAAGCGCCTTTAGGTGACTGTTGTTGTGTTTTGGCGCTGTATAAATAAAATGGAAGTGTGTGCGTGTGTGTGATTGTTTTGTATTTTATAAAAATGAATTGTTAAACATATGTATGGTTTTCACAGTGAAAAATCCAAATTTTCAATGTTATGTCCTATATTTCAATACATGATTTCTTTAAGTTGGTTCCACATATCTACCATCTCAGTATAGAAAATTAATATTTAAAAAGACATCTAGTTCACTGTTTTTGATACATGATTTTTGTAGTTTGGGAAAATACCCTTATAGTTTCATCCTACCAACTATCCATTTAGCCATTTAATTAAAAATCCTGTGATTGGGTTCTTTTCAGCAAAGACCAGTTATCAGCTTATCAGCCACAGATACATTTGATTCTGTAGCAATCAAATGCTGCAGCCTGATGAGCATCTCTCCAGAAATGCAAGTGCCAGTTAATGCTTCTTGATGGAAAATGTCTCCATGAAACAAAATTTAATGTCACAGGCTGCAGTTCTATTTAGCTTTGTCATAATGCAATAGCCAGTAGTCTTTCCTTTATCATTTTACCAATCTGTGTGAACATTTTACTGCTTAAGTAATTTCATTTAAAGTAAGTATTGTTCAGCATTAGTTGTACATGAAAACTGCAATCAGCCATTGCATTGGCCAACTTAATGAAAAGAATAAAATATAAAATACTGAATTGAAATTTGAGCGATAGTTTGATTTTTTTTTCTTGAAAACACAATATGACTCCTTAAACACTGTAATTCCCCTTTCTTTTTGAACACTGCTTAACTAAAAAAACAAACAAAATTTCACTATATGTACCATAAATTGGAAGAGGTCTAGTTAAGAAACAAGTGTGATATGTTATGCAACCCACCAGTATATTCCCATTGCATATTTTTTGGATATTTATAGTTTATACTCATGTGACTGACTCACTACCCTGACAGGCAAAACATTACTCCATCATGACGGACAGTGGTGGACACTCGGTAGTGCTGGAGGACAAAAGTGCTGTTTATTTCACCTGTCTTAAGCCAAGACTCATCCATGCAGACAAACAAATATATGAAGACAAACTATGGATTTTGGGAATTTGTGATTCATCTCTAAAAGCGACAACATCTCTCTCAGAACTCCAGTTTGTTGGCATCTACGTGTATCTTGTCCTGCATATATTTTCAATCTGGACGGGTAAAATAATGCCGCCATGTGGAAGGAGTAGAATAAGCAACTGTTCATTGTTAAAGCAAATTTTAGTGCTAAATAAATAAACCGCCACATGTAAATGTTCCATTTTGTTGACTTGGATATTCACAGTGTGAGGCCAAGAAAGTTCAAGTAGTATTTATTTCTCACATATATGTTGTGTCCTAACTATAAACTTATTTGAGTAGTTTTCCAATGTCATGTAGTTCATTCCTACAGTTTAAATGAGCCTCCACTGACCGCCTGGGTTTCTGTGAAGAAGCAGAAATTGGTGGGGTTGGGCCTGTATGGCAAGGTTATTAGAGGTGTGCTCACATGTTTGGACCATACTATACCCTCTTCTGGCAGTAAATGAATGTTGATTAGTCCATCAAATAGCACAGCAACTGCCTGACATTTTGGCTAAATTAAACTTGAAAATGTTCAAAGGATGGCTGGAGGGCAAAGGATCACAGTACCGTTATGCCCTCCAGGTAGGCGTGTCCAAGTAACTTTGATGTCACGTGAAAACTATGGATTGAAGTACCCCTACTGGATTGCCCCAAGTGTCAAAAAGTGACGGTAAAGGAGTAGCCTGTGTGTTATAATGTGAAACCTGTGGGTCTTGACCTGTTGTCAATAACTGACAACTTTAAAACAGGTTACACACAGTCAAATTTTTATACTGCTAAAAAAAATTTATTTATGACAGATAAACAGTTGTTGGTATCAACCTCTGTACATTTATTATTTTTCACAGAGCATACAGCATACCAGAAGCGGACATGGTTTTTCAAACCACGCAGCTTGCAAGTGCTGAAAGGGTTAGATCAAAAATAGTAAAAGTGGACAACTACTTTAATATGAAAAGTAAAAATCCAACACAGTACATCTTTTTGAAATGTATTTGGTTTTCAAATGAATCAATGTAACCTTGGATGTAGTTTCCATCATACAACAAGAAGCCTCAACACTCCATTCATGATTATTTTATTTCATCCATGGAAACTGTAGGGCTTCACAAACTATAGTAATGCCATTGATAGTGCATCTCTTTTGTTGGGTAAAAGTGAATCGCTGCAAGCTCAGGATATGAATGCTACAGTCCATTTAACAATGTGAATAGGCAAGGACTGAAAGTTTTTCTAAGTAAACTAAATGTTGCTGACCTGCAAAAGAGGCCTCTCTTTGGATGGAAAAACAGGATAATCTGATTAGAATCTCAAGGTTACCATCAGTTATTCACCTTAGTCTAATGATGGGTAACAAAGACTTCAATGAACATCCAAGCCTCAGTAAGCTCCAGTGCCAAAAGAAGCTTGCCAGCCACTAGTATCATGTGGTGATTTTTTCATTCAAAACAAATCTGAGAAATGTTTGAAAAACAATGTTTGCATTGCCATGTTTTTTTTAAAGAATATGTTCAAATGGCAGTAGCTGAATAAAACACACCCCATTTTTTCCGACTGATAGAAAAAGAAAGAAAATCAAGAAACCTGCATCCCTTGTACCAAACGTAGGAGTGTAAGGCTTTGGGCTGTATTCTGGCTTCCTGCCGTTGCCATTGCAATGGTGCAGCTGCCTCCTGAGATATTCCACACATGACATTTATCCAGGGGAGGGCATTGACAGATGCTTCAAAGCAGCTTTGTGGCACGGCCAAGAAAGGCCCCTCGTCACATTAGATAAGGCAGGGGACTATCATATTAACCTATGTGTGGTGCTGCCATGTTGAAAAGTACATAGGGCCAGCCAGTGGACACCTGCTTTGCCTGCAGCAAGCCGCCTCACAGCACACAGTGCCCTAACAAGGAAGGAAAAGGATAAACAGCTTGACAAAATTCTTATTGCTAGTACATTCATGTGTTTGCATACACAGGTTTGTTGTCACTACCCCAACAATTATGTGCTACAGGGTACCAGGCTGCAATGTTATGTGCTTGACAATGCATATTCTCCTTGCAATCCTTGCAAAGTTTACAGGAAAGATGTCCAATCATATTTTGCTATCATACTGTATAGTAATTATTTAATTCACACTTTTAGGTACCTCCTGAGAACAGACTTGATGTGGTAATGAGTGATCTATATTTACTGCTTGCCATTTTATTTAAGTGATGAAAATCTGTAAGATTTATGTTCCACACAATGCTGACAAAATAACAAGATACATTAAAAAAGAGAAATTTAAAAAAGTGCTAATGGGTTTTACTTTCCACAATGTAATGCCATTTAACATTTTTTCCTCAATGTTGCAATATTTTGTCTGTCGTGTAAGAAACAGAGAATGATAACATTAGTGTTGTTGGAAACATGAAAGGCAGAAAAGGTAAGTCATACCAAAAAGAAGCAGCCAGAGGAACATTTTACAGCTACAGCTAATTGACAACCGGCCAGTAATGTGATTCTTCAGCAGATTTTCCCCAAAATACTGAACCTACAAATTCAGGCACATTTGCAAGATAATGTTCCTTGGTGTAAAGTTTTAAATATGTTCAAAATCTCATCATCTGCATTACATGTCACCAAAAGAGAATCTGGTGAAAACTGTGCAAAAGGCAGAAAACTGAAAATCGATTTTCTTCCAACCGAGTATTGGATACCCATAATCTTTGGGCCTGATGATCCTGGGATCCAAGAAATGGAAATCATTTTTTTCAGGGAAGGCCTTGCATAGTTAAGGAAGACAATGCTAAACTGCATGGGTTAATAAAATTGTCTTGTAGAATGAAGCCACAGTTTGTGCCATAGGAATGCAAAACAGCAGCACCTGAGAACTAGTCTGACATCAGCAGGTTGAGTTTCAGTCACGCCGTCATCGCTGCTCAGATTGGGGCTTTTAATGAAGCAATATAAGCTCTCTTTTTCATGAGTGGCATGAGCAGCACATGCTCCAGCTGTCTTGGGTCCAGTAAATCTAGCAATCTCTTATTTAAAAATAACTGATTGGGTGTTTTGGACTGGGTCTCCTGGGACCACAGTGATGTCACAACATTATGAGCAAATGGAATAAAGTCATAAAAATGGGAATGATAAAAAGCACATGGGAGATATAACAAATATATATATATAGGTATACGCGATCTGGGGGACCCCACTTGGTAGGATGAGAGTTAACTTGTGACAGTAAGGCCACAAAGAAACAAAAGGCTTCTCAGAGTAGGGCTAACATGTATACATGTTACAGTGATATCATACAATATGGAATTATTGCTAAATTGTATTAAAATGTACATTGGTGTTACTTTTCCTCAATGAATTTGTTTTGTGGTAGAACACAACCATATCATGTGCATTTCTCACTTTTAATCAGTTTACTATAAATATATATTTTTAGATAAACAGAAAAAAATGGACAAATATGTGGTTTGTGGTGGCTTCTATAATAACATATTAATGTGGGGGTTTAAGTACCCAAAATCCAAATTATACAGTCTAGTTTAGCATACTGATGTGAGATGTGTCCCCTCAGACTGGCTCCTTTCTGTTTAAAGAATGGTATGGGTGGTGTGGAGTGTTGTTGGAGGTGTGTCACAATAAAACTAATCAATCTTGTCTTTATTTCTGAGCATTGCCTGTGTTTGCCCCACAGTCATGCTCCAACCAAGCAGCACATAAGAGCCAACAACTATCCAGCGGTGCTCCAAACTGCTCCCCCGGCACAATGCACCAGGCGAGCGTTGGGTGCTGATCAAGAGGCAAAGTCAAGGCTCATCACAAGTTTCACTTCAGTGCTTACCAACAGCCCTGCCTGACCTTTACAGGCAACTGTCTCTATTGATCAAACACATACGTCCTGTCACACTAGTAAAGCCCATTTTGTTCGGAGCTGTTCAGCATGCCAGTTTGAATCTTCCTCGCATATGGAGCTCTACCTGAATCTGCAGAAGTGACCTGAGCCAAAGGTCAGAATGACATTACTTGTGTTTTAAATGGTTCAGTGGAACACGTGTGTAAAAACTGCAAGAAGCTCTCAGCACTGCTGTTTCATATTTGAATAAATATTAAATTTAAATTATTATTAGATAGATGGATAGATAGATACTTTATTAGATGGATAGATGGATAGATAGATACAACACTATTATAATTAATGTTAATTTTTTAATGATTGCATTGCAATGTAATATCTCGGGCATATGAGGGATTTTTTTTAAGGTTTGGATTAAATGTTCACTGGATTCAAGAATTGATTAGATTGAAAATTTTTGCTCAA
The DNA here is from genome assembly GCF_018398535.1 of Haplochromis burtoni. Taxonomy (NCBI): domain Eukaryota; kingdom Metazoa; phylum Chordata; class Actinopteri; order Cichliformes; family Cichlidae; genus Haplochromis; species Haplochromis burtoni. The sequence goes on from NW_024582363.1 coordinate 352,967, forward strand.
AGATTAAGGTCACTGTGACCTTACAAAGCATAATTTTGCCAATAACTCAAGGATGTTTATGCTAATGTGGGCAAAGAAGTCATGCCTCTTTACTAGGAAGGAATAATGTAAAAAGTCAAAGGTCATGTCTGTCTCCAATTTAGCATTCTGGTCAACCAATTGGTAGAGCACATTTTCAGGCCTTATATCTAACTGAGGCTTTCACTGAAACTTGACCTACCTTGTTGAGTCTTTTCTACCAATTGGTTTACATCTGTAATGCCAGAAAAAATCCACTAGAAGGCACTGTGAATGGAAACTGTTGGCTCGTCTTATACCTCTCCCAACCAGGAAGTCAGAAACAAAAAACCATCCAACATATTTTGAGTGTTTTTGATGAAACTAAGGTAGGAAGATATAATTTTTTGATATATGATAGTGTTAGAGGACTTACTAAACAGATGTATGTCACTTGACAGCATTAAAAAAGTGAAATTAAATGTTGAATATTTTTTTTTAAAAACTGGTCAACCAAACGGTTGATTTGTCCCTTTATGCTGCTAATGCTAACATAACCTAAATTTTATTAAAATTGATTATTTGCCATAAAATCAGACCACTAGACCCATTTTGTTTACCCATTGCTATTGATAAATCACATTAAGTGTTAGCACAGCAAGAATATTCTGAAATAATTTCCTCAGCAAGTCATTTTTGTAACTTTCGGAGTTAATATTAGTAAATATTGTAAAAATCAAGAATAACACGTGGAAATCACAAATATCACAACTGATTACCTTTTAACCAAATTACAGTAGCTGGTAAATTAATATTACTAAGTTGTCAGAATTATAATTTCATATTTAATAACTACTATATGGACGCTAAACAATTATATAGCTAAAAATTACATAGTCCTGTGGCATGATACTCATGATACCATCCATCTTCAACCACAGTGTGTTTATGGTCATGGTTTCATATGAAGCCATAAGGGCTGGCACTCTCCACGAGTAGATTTGCCAACAAACCAGATGAGTGGGGCTTTAAATTGTTCTGCTAAGCAAGTTCATCTGGCATTATCCACAACTTGCTGCTGTATCAAGGGGATCTACATTCTTCAATGCTCCCCTCAGTGAAAAGGAACAGAAGCAACCTCTAAGGGGCCAAAGTTGTAAAAAACAGTATGCAAACCCATAAAAGAACCTCAGCTCTTCACAAGTTTCAGCTTGGTCCAGAACTTGCACACCTCCTTGGATGTCAGGTGCATTGGTACTGACCAAACTGCACCGGTGGAGTTTGCCTGATGGCAGACAAAGACCTGATGAAGAAGGGCCATGGAGCCTGTTATTACAGGTCTGATTAAGGTCTGATTGCAATAAAATAAAAATGTGTCAACCTTCTAAACAATGCCTGTGGGTTCATGCTTCTTTCAAACAGTGGAGCAAAGAGTCCAATGCAGAGATCACCACTCCATGCCCATCACTCATCCCTGTGTATAATTAGCATATGGGAGGAATTAAGCTTTCTGATATGATATTACACCTTTATAAGACAAGTTATAAGTTACAAGTTAAGGAGATGGCATATTCCACTGTTCGGATACATCCTTGACTTGAATACCTGGTCTACAAAAGGGACTGTGCCCTACTGGACCAGAAACCGATGACCTTCAAAAGGTTTCCACCTGGCTGTGTCTGAACCAATTTAACAAGCCAGCATCTAGAGTTGGACAACCATGATTTAGCTCTCCAAGACCACAGAATCAATACTACACCATAAGACCCCAACGACCAAAACCACAAGCAGATGTGCTTGATTTGCACTGTTTTTATTTATTTATTTATTTATTTTAAACAAAAATGATTTTGCACAGTAACATTCAATCATTGTGGCCTGAATGTGAGTATTTTGTGCTGTAGCACATTTTTCACATTGGCAGATTAAAAAACTTGTTTGATATAATGATTTCCTTTGATGGAATGAAAACAGTAATGTTCACTAGCATGCAACTAGAAATAAACTGTATCCAATGCCCTGGATAGTTTTTGTTATTAATTTAATTATAATTTGGCCCTTTATTTGATTTTTTCTTTTTTTTTTCTTTTTGCCTGTCCCATTTGGTTCTTTAACCGTCAGAATTGTTGTCTGAAGGCCAACAAGGATACCCAATGGATTTACTTTACCAAGTGGATCATCACGGCCTTGCCATATTGGCCCATTTGATCGACCTTTGTTCTTATTATTTATTTTATTTTATTTTCAGTTGTTACAGACAGGACAGACATGACTAGGGGATAGGAAAGGGAGAATGAAAGATGAAGGAAAAGAAAAACAGAAGGGAAGAGGGACAGTGAGTAAGGGCACTTAAAAAGAGAAAGAGAGAGAAAAAAAAAAATTTGTTTTTGATTTTTTTCAACTGTATTATCTAATGTAGTTGTATTTGCATGACATTTCATACTTTTACCATTAAGTGACATCTCAACCATTTGGTAGAGATCAATATTTTAAAAATTACAGGGTCTGTTGAAAAAAAATATTGATTGTGGTTATTACTCACCCAAATCAATAAGAAATGCAAACAAAAAATGTTTCCATTGCTTTTTTCTTGGTGTGGACCTCAAATGGTTAAGACCATTTCACATACAAAATGATATGCACTGTGCTGACCACTAAATTGAGCACATGGCTCAAAATTTGTTGACTCTCTTTTGCAGTTGTCACCATACTGGGTCTATCACCCGGGTCTATCACCCAGTGACTGTGTTTTGGATTGATTAGTATTCTTTGATTTATTGTTATTCATGGTTCTGGTTCTAGTGGTTGCTCTTCTGCTTGTGTTTTGCTTGTGCTTTGATCGTTTCCAGTCCCTAGGTTTCTGTTACTGTGCAGTATTCCATGTTTTGGGTCTAGTCTCCCTTGTCTTCATGTTCATTTGTTTTCTGTGTCTGTTTTGTCTGTTTTCCTTTCTGTCTCCCCCATTTGGCAATGTTCTCATGTCTGTTTCTTTCCCCGTCCCAGTGACTAGCCTGCACTTTAGTGTAAGTCTCTTGTTTCCTGTTTTATTTTGACAGTCCCTTGTCCTGTGCTTAGTGTATTCGGTCTTGATTCCTCCCCATCTCATTGTGCCTGATTAGTCCCAGCTGTGTTTCCCTCCTGTTTCTCATTGCCTGGTTATCATTTGTGTATTTAAGCCCTCTGTTTCCCCTCTGCATGTTTTCATGTTGTCACATGTTGCTGTGTTTCCTCCGTGCTCCTTGTTTCCTTTGTATTTCCTAGTTGGCTCCCAGTTCTTAGTTTCTAGTTTTCAGTTTTAGGTTTTTGTTTCATTGTATTTAATATTTGGGTTTTTCACAGCAATAAAGGTGCCTTCCTTAGTTTATCCCTTTCGTGTCTGAGTCCTGCATTTGGGTCCTACTCTTGCCTTTTACATCATGTCACATGACAGTAGTCTGCGTGTACTATGTTAATTTTTGTGGCCTTTCATGATCTTCACAAGTACTGTTCCTGTTCCCTTCATCTGTGTTGGTCGTACAAATGTACGTCACTTCACACCATAAGTCAAATTCTACACTGTTGAACCCCAGGCACTTGCGCTGTGCTTTGCCCATTATTGCGCAGCACAAGCCATAGAAAAAAATGGATTTCAAAGTACAGCGCAACAGTTGCTGCTTCCTATGTGAAAGTCCCTTTAGAATTTGCAGCTTTGGGGGTTCATCAGGAAGGGCATCCTGCTTTAGAAAATCTGCCAAATCAAACATTTCCCACTGTGGCAACCACTCGTGAATAAAGGATCAGCCAAAAGTGCCTTTTATTTTCTTTTTACAGAAACATTCATATTTGAGAGGTTTTTTCTCATAGCTGCATCTTTATGTTAAATTAGAATTAGTTGTGTTGGCCAAACATTAACACAGTTTATTCGGTTCTTTAAAAATACCCCTTAGTGCTATATGAACAACACGCCAATGTCCTTAAATCATTTCATATGTTGTCTTTTTTTGTTTGTAGTTTTTGTTTTGTTTGTTTTTTTGTTTTTTTTTACTTTTTATTAATTTCATGATGAATGACTCCATACCTCTGGTCTTACTCTAACCATCTAGTGTCTTGTTTAACACCATTGACAAAAACAAGAAATAAATGTGTAAACATGGCATGTGAAACATGGACACATACAAAGTGTGTCTGGGGCTCAGAAAGTGTGCACGGTTCTTTTTTTTTGTAGGGCAGACTGTTATTGCAGACAAAGTTATGATTGATTTGTACATGTGACTTGCAGAACTTAATGTAAGGAACATTTCTGGTGGTCTGATGGATGCACACTTGCAGAAAGGGAAATAGCCAAATTAATATTTTGTGGCTAACTTTTAAAAAGCATTTCTACACTCCAAAATCATAGCCTTGCTGCAGACAAATATACAGCCTCCTCCTCCTTTTTCAGTCTCACTCCTCCATTGCTGTTACCCAACTGCCTGCATGTTCAGACCTCCAAATTAGCTTCTGATTATTGAGCTGACACATTGCTGAGCCACAGTGCGAATAATGTTTTATTAAGAAAGTTGGCCTAATTGAATAATATAAAATATAGAGAACTATACTGCTGTATACATGAACATACACATACATATTCTTGCTATGTAACACCTAAATATATATTTCAATTTTAAACGGCAAAGTGGCAGGGAACTTTAGGTTTTGCGGCTGCCTAGACTATTGATGACAGTATTTCTGGAAAGAGGGTATTTTTTTTTTTCTAAATGTCATTTGTAATGCTGCTTCCCACATACTTAATTCTGCACTCATTCGTTGAGGCAGATAGGACTATGTCAAATTGAATCTCGCTATCTTAATGACCAGATATCAGTACAGGGAGATTCTCAATTTTGACTTTTTAATGTTATTTTATGGTAATTTGGGTGAACAATTTAAATAAATATGATGGGGAAGAATAGTAAACTTGAAAAATATATCCTTTTGATCAGGAAATTCAAAATTCCTTAAAAAATCCATAGTTTACTGCTCACACATACTGTTAATTGTAACAGAATTATATATCCATCAGTAAGCAGGTAATATGTTCTATTTTTCTTTATAGGCCACTAGGTAAATTGCACCCTAATGGAATAATGTTACTATAAATGGTATTGCACCTAAGCAAGTAAACTGAAACAACAACAAAAACCCAATAGTTAGATTACAATGACACATAAGATTTCAGCAGTCAATTAAATTATACCCATTGTGCTGCGCGTGTTTTTTGAACAACCTACATTAATATATGTGTCTTTGCTCAGAGGGAGACGGTGTCTGAGAGTAATTTTCAGGCGATATGTGAGAGCTGCCAGTACTGTCTGATTGTTGGCTTACAAAAATGACAGTACACTGCTACATTTGGCCTTACTTTTCTTTTTAAATGTTGTTTGGACAGGTCTTAATTTCAACTGCCATTTCAGTATTTAACTCAAATAAATAGGAAATACTTGGTAAGCAATCTGTGTGGCTTATATTTTGTTAAATTTTACACACATAACTCCTACCAAAGTTTGTGAGGTGTGCACAGCCAGAAGTTTGTTAGACATGATTTTGCCTTTAAATAATATGCTTTAAGCAGAACTGGTGGGGTTTTGTTGCTCGCGTGTGTGTTTGTGTGTGTATGTGTGTGAGAGAGAGGGAAACAGAAGCAGGGAAAAACATGCAATTGTAGATTAAATGTGGGTTTTTTTGTTTAATTTGGTAATTTCAGCAAATTAAACATCATTTACATTTCATGCTCTGAGATCTCAATATGGATTTTTTTAAAAAACAAAAACAAGATGCTTGCAAACACACACACACACACACACACACACACACACCGTATAAACCTGTAAATAGCTTCAGACAGTACAAACAAGACCTTGTTTTGTCTCTTTGTTTGAAACAGTGCTGTGCAATATTGATCATTCAGGTTTACCGAAAAGGCAAGTCAAGACACCTTATGCATATTTATCACCAAAAGAGCCCTTTTCATGTACCATTCTCTCCTGGCTCTTAGTGTTTTTTCCTTTCAGCCACACGGCTGTAGATTGTTATGCATAGAGTGACACGACCTGCAGGCGCTGCGCAGATTCTTATCGTCATGCTCTCATCTGATGGGAACGCATGCTCTGACAAAAGCTGGTCCTCCTCGATTCTGCTCATATCTGCTTTTTAACAATTCTATCAGTGCCGGATAAGCTGGCTAGCAATAAAGACAAAATGACAATACATACAGGGATCTGGGCACCATCTGTGCACAGGAATGACCGATAACACGTTTGAATCATCAAAAAGTGGTTGAAAAAATGATGAGGAAGAGATAATACGAATACAAACATAAAGAAATGTCAAAAAACATGAATCACATTTTGATGTTGATTTCTTCTGACATTTTATGCTTTTATCCTATACATACTTTAAGTTGCCATTCAATTCCATTAAGATTAAAGCATCTCAGGGTGTTACTGTACATACCGTTATCGAAGTGCAAGAAATTGAAGTTACAATCTCCAGTCTAGAGGCAGACTTTCTCAATATACAGACTCTGATTTTGTGTACTCAAAATGCAGTAGTGTTAATGCCTAAATAACACAAAACCAAAACACAATGATGAAGGCAAATGGTTAGAGAAAACTTTTGTCTTTAAATGCGAACAAAAATTAGAATATGAGAATAATTAGGTTAGATTCTGTAATTAATGTAAGGTTATTATTTTCAGTTCTGACCTTGACTGAAGTAGTTAAATATCTGCTGACCTCACCTATAACTGTGAAAAATAAAAAACACGAAGAGCTGGCATCATAGATCCTATCCTAGCATACCTGCTCATTTTACATTGTTTATAGGGAATGGTACTAAACTGTGGTTCAGCTGAATACTAATATCATCTCAGAGCAGCAGAAATGATAATAATGTTCTTGAGATTGGAAAATATTTTATCTCATTTAAACATTCAGTACACACATCTAAAATCATGTCTCTGGCACTTATGAGATGTAAGATATGTGTGTTTATTGATAAACTAGTTTCTAACTTTGTCGGGCTCTTTTGCAGTAACAGCAATTGTCCACTGTTGGAGAAGATCCTAAATGAAGCTGAGAGGGAATGAAAAACAAACTTGTGGCCCCTAATTACAAAAAAGTTTCTGAAAGCAGCTAAAATGTATATAGCTATATGCTTTTAATTAACTGGGACCTTCACAATCTTTCTGTTTTCTTCTGTTGTGGGTAGTGTTTTACTTATTTACGCTGTCCAGCTCACAAAAAACATCACTCTTTTAAAGTTACACTAAATTAACACAAGATTCAAAAGTTCTCTTGAACTTAACTTTTTGAGGGTAATCTCAAACAGTTCTCTCCTGTTATGTGTACTAAAACCTACGATACAATACTTAATTCTTGAAAGCTCAAACAGGCCAACAGGTTTATACTGACCCATTTTACAAATTACATTTTGAATGAAAATATGTATGTTAGTGCAGCACAAATGCCTTTTTAGGAAAAAAACAAACAAACAAACAAGTAAACACAGAAGATATTTCTGAACTTGATAAATCGTGGAGGATAACAGACAGAGATGTTGTGCTTGTGAGCAAATCAGTAATCAAAGGTTCTTTTTAACATATAACCTCTGTTTTCTTTTATTTTACATGCTTCTCTTGAACCACTATTTTGCTACAGATAGGCATTAAAAATGTCTTCTTTCTGTGTGGTTTTATACGTTTATTGATTTTAATGTGCTGTTCTAAAGAAATAATTTTAAGTATTACCACTGGAGCTGGCCTCTCGAGTCAAATGCTTCTTTGACCTGCTGATATACCCAGCAGATGTTAGGCAGTGGAAATTTGTGTAGGTGTCGGTTTATTTTATTTTATTCTGCTTGTTCAAGCCTTTGAGAATGTCGAGGTTCCCGCTGCTGTCCAGCAGTAAGTTGTATGTATCGTAGCTTTTGACTCCTTCAATGGCAAACTCTTAGCCTGGCGCCTCAATGCCCGACACACGATCCGCATCCTGAGTGACAGGCTGCTCCCTGCAGAGCCGGGGAGGGTAATTGGCATTCAGGATCATCTGGATGATAGGGAGGGTGGCAAATTCCATGAGACGCTGCTCCCCGCCTTTTATCCTGCGCCACAAAGTTCCCCAAGACCCGTACCCCATTTGCACAGAGAGAGGGAGAGATTGACACAGAGGGAGAAAGAGAGAGGGAGAGACTACTTTGCATGCAGTGAGTTGGCAGTAGCATCCCCGAGGGAGACATTGTCGGTGAGGGGGAAACAGCTTTCTATGCATGAGGAGAAATTTCCTTCAGGTTTGTGTTGCAGCTACCACCCCTCCATTGCCATCATCCTCCTCACCCCCCAGTGCCCCCACCCCACTCTCTAAAACCCCCACACCCATGTCTGTAGGGATTTATGACCTGTCACCTCAGCTCGTAGGGATGGGAGGGTGGAAAGGAGGGTAATGCAATGGTGGTGACAGCGTTTGAAGGGGGTGGCTTTTCACGTCACTCCTGTGAGCAAGGTGTATATCCACTCAACCAAAACACAGTCAGAAGAATTAACAACAAAGGGGGAGGGGTGGGGGGGGGGGGGTGGGAGGGCAAGGTTGTTATTACAGCCACCGCACCTAAATTATCTCCCAAAGGGGACCTTTAGTTTCACACTCTGAAACCAACAACGAACTGACAGGAACACTGCGCCCCAATCAACAAATCATTTGCTTTGCTGTCAAGTGGCATGTGGTATTTAACGGGGAAAAAAGATAGCAGAAGTAGCAATCACACAAAATGCCATGATACAGTTGTTCAAAGAAAGCAAAGTGATCTGTGAGCGAAGTACACTATATTGTACATTTCCCTGTGGACTTTTGATGGAGGGCATTAACCTGTAGATTTCTCCCTGCCATAAATTACTTGGATGTACCTGTGCCTCTGAGGTAGATCATTAGTGTGCTTGATAGGTATAATAATGTAGGCTGGTGCATTGCTATTCTGAAGCCATATATGCCTGACTAAAGGGTTCTCTGTGCAATGAGAATTGAATTATGTCCTCTGTCATACAGTTACTGTGTACTTAAATGCATTCTAAGTCAAAAATCAATAGTTTGTCAGAAGCTGCTGGTGCATTATTGTCAGCTCTGATAGATGAAATTATATGGTGTTCTTAAACATAGGACACAACTGACACAACTCTTTTCATTACTGAAATGGTGCATTTCAAAAAATATTAAATCTTATCAAATATAACAGTATTTAATCCTTAGAAATCTCAGAGTTAGTCTTTCATCCATAATATAATATGCAGTTTGATTGTACAACATCTATAAATACAGTGGGGCAAAAAAGTATTTAGTCAGCCACCGATTGTGCAAGTTCCCCCACCTAAAATGATGACAGAGGTCAGTAATTTGCACCAGAGGTACACTTCAACTGTGAGAGACAGAATGTGAAAAAAAAAATCCATGAATCCACATGGTAGGATTTGTAAAGAATTTATTCGTAAATCAGGGTGGAAAATAAGTATTTGGTCAATAACAAAAATACAACTCAATACTTTGTAACATAACCTTTGTTGGCAATAACAGAGGTCAAACGTTTACTATAGGTCTTTACCAGGTTTGCACACACAGTAGCTGGTATTTTGGCCCATTCCTCCATGCAGATCTTCTCGAGAGCAGTGATGTTTTGGGGCTGTCGCCGAGCAACACGGACTTTCAACTCCCTGCCACGATTTTTCCTGCCGTTGTAGTGTGTTACTGATGGTGACCTTTGTTACTTTGGTCCCAGCTCTCTGCAGGTCATTCACCAGGTCCCCCCGTGTGGTTCTGGGATCTTTGCTCACCGTTCTCATGATCATTTTGACCCCACGGGATGAGATCTTGCGTGGAGCCCCAGATCGAGGGAGATTATCAGTGGTCTTGTATGTCTTCCATTTTCTGATGATTGCTCCCACAGTTGATTTTTTCACACCAAGCTGCTTGCCTATTGTAGATTCACTCTTCCCAGTCTGGTGCAGGTCTACAATACTTTTCCTGGTGTCCTTCGAAAGCTCTTTGGTCTTGGCCATGGCGGAGTTTGGAGTCTGACTGTTTGAGGCTGTGGACAGGTGTCTTTTATACAGATGATGAGTTCAAACAGGTGCCATTCATACAGGTAACGAGTGGGGGACAGAAAAGCTTCTTACAGAAGACGTTACAGGTCTGTGAGAGCCAGAGATTTTCCTTGTTTGAGGTGACCAAATACTTATTTTCCACCCTAATTTACGAATAAATTCTTTACAAATCCTACCATGTGAATTCATGGATTTTTTTTTCACATTCTGTCTCTCACAGTTGAAGTGTACCTCTGGTGCAAATTACTGACCTCTGTCATCATTTTAAGTGGGGGAACTTGCACAATCGGTGGCTGACTAAATACTTTTTTGCCCCATGTATATGCTGGCTACTGCTCTGAGTGCACATTTGGATTAAATTCTATTCACCAATAATAATGAATATTATTTCTACTAAAGATTTTCAGTGGTGTGACTGTATAGTGAGTGCTAATAGAAAGACAAGGTACATTACATTCACAGCCTAAAAAAGGTGAGCTAACTAAAAGCAATGTGCTGAGCACCTATGGGATGAATTAGGGCAGAGACTGAGAGTCATCTTGTCCAACATCAGTGTCCAGCCTCACAAATGCGCTTCTGAAAAAATTATCAAACACTCTCATAAACATACTCCTTAACCTTCTGGAAAGTCTAGAGTTGACACTGTAATAGCTGCGAGAGGACTGACATCATATTAAACCCTATGGATTAAGAATGGGAGTTCATATGTACGTGAAGGCAGACAAGTGGATACTTTTGGCTAGGGATGGGAATCGATAAGAATTTAGCTATTCCATTATTAACATCACCTATCAGTTCAATTACTTGTTACCTTGTTTCGTGATGAATACAAAGACAAAACAAAGATGGACACCAGTACAATGAGACTTCAAAGGGATCACCACAGTGATTCTATTTTAGAAAAATGAGCAAGTAGAAATGAAGGCAGCAGCCTGACTGCCTGACTACTCCATTTGTTACCTGTGGAAGTTCAGGGTCTGGCTGCTGGGCTGGGGCCTGCATTCACTCAGCTTTAGCATCACTCTGGGTTCCTGGCTAGCTTAGAGTAAGCATGGTGTCTGTGCAGGTGTTTGTAACAAGCCAAAGTTATGTTAGCAGTAAAACACAGTTGTTTCTATCCTGGATGCACTTTACTTGCACAAAAGGATGCGAGAGCGATGGCAATGTCCATATCCACCCTGCAGACTGCACCACTATTAGCTGATTAGAACAAGTACAAGTGGAACTGATAGGCAGGATCCACAGGGAAGCAAACTAACAGTTCCAAGGAATAGAACTGCTCCCTACTTTTGGCAATATATCATATATTTCATTTTCAAGTGAGACTTTCTTCTGCTGCCACAGTGGCCAGAGAAATTTCTAACAGCATTTCAGTCATAGTTTTAGAGTCTGGAACCTTTTCCCCTAGGGGAGTGTTCAGGTGTCTGATTGCAGGATTCTCCAAGCCTGTAGATTCCTTCTGAATGAGGAGCTACTGTAACTACAGATATACAGATATTGATGAAGGATTGTATATTGTTTATTTATTGTTCAGAGACAGCCATAATGTTAAATTACTGGTTTTTATTAGTTATAATAATTATTTATTGTCTCTGGTAGTAATTGGTCTCCTCAGTTCTCATCCACTTAAAGTGTTGTTAAAAGAACACAGTGTGGACATGTGGCAGTAGTATAAAATGGATGAATGGCTCAATGTGACAATAAGACATTGAATTATTTTTAAAACTCAGATTAAAATAATCCATCACCTACGTTTACTACCAGACGTTATTGTCATATCATACAGTAATATATTACATGTTCTGTTGCAGGTGCTTGACTGAGTTTGGTCTGTTATTTTTTCCATACAATATCAGTGTAATATTAAAGGCACTGTCAGTCTGTGCATCCTGTCCGGAGGCTGTCGAGATAACGGTGAAGAGATTTGTCTGCTGGCTGTCTGTCACAGGTAGTTGTCAGATCGACAGTTTATGTGGAACAGCCTATTAATAACGTTCCCTTTTTTGCCCTTGGTGATTGTTACCTTTGGAAAGTATAACACTAATCACTGGCTTATTATTTTTAAAAAGCACTTTGGATTGTGTTAAGTGTGTTAATTATTTTGTCAAATGCAAAAAAGGGCTCTGCTATTACCCTTTGTTGCTGATAAGAGCAACAACAAGGATGAAGACTTTTTTTTTCTAAGGCAAGTAAAAGTACAGGAAATATGAAATATGATTCATGCAGGGGTGGAGAGAATTTTCAGCTCTGTTTCAATAGTGCAGGAGTTACCTCTGCTGTCCTAACAGGAGTGGGAAGGTCATTTCAGTGCTGGAGATCCAAGAGGGAGAGGAGTTGAAAGAGGAGAAATGGTTAGGTAGCCACAGGAAATGAGGAGTTTACTGAGCAGTTGTTTCATTGCACAGACCTGGTCTGGGGGCAGTGGCCTAAAGGTAGAAGGAAGTAATTCCTGCCTAGCACATCCAAGAGCAGAACTTCATATTCAATATGAGCAGCCAGAGGTACTGAGGGAAAAGAGTGCAGAAGGTGGTTGACAAGGGAGAATTTTGTGAGGTTGAAGAAAACATGGGCTGAAGTATTGTGAATAAGCCAAAGGGGTGAGAAGACCTAAGCCAAAATGAATTTCACATTCAGAGAGGCTTAGAGTCTTTCTTTTTGTTGTTACAGCTGAGGCTCATGCAATTTTATGAAATATGACAAAAGAGATTCTTTTTCGATGAGAAGCTAAAACTGAAATGTCATATTTTAGAGAATAATTAAAGCTCACATTACCTCCACATATCAAGAGTTATAACATGAAGCAATATCAAGTCAAAGGCTACGTTCACACTGCAGGTGAAAGCGCATCAAATCCGATTTTTTTTTACCCTATGCGACCCATATCCGATCATGCTATGACAGTGTGAACGGCACAAATCCGATATTTTCAAATCCGATCTGGGTCACTTTCGTATGTGGTACTGAATCCAATACATATCCGATGTCTCAGAAAGCGACTGCTGTGTGAACGGTCAAGTCGCATTAAATCCGTCTTTTACGTCACTGACACAAGACAGACGCCAATTATCAGCACCGGAGAAGACATCGCAAACGCTTCCTGGCCATCCGGTGAAACTGCTGGGAAGACAACGTTGGAGAAACGTTAACATTTTATTTGTACTGCATAACCTGCAGGTTCTGACAGAAATCTGCAACTATGCTTTGAAGCACCGCTCCTCTAAAACAGCAATATTAGGTTATCTACATTATTATGTAAATAACAAAATAACTTAAAGCAAAAATCGGGAAACATGAAGTCCGAAGTCTTTATATTAAGGCCATCAGTCAAACAATATAGTTTGTTCTGGGTCTAAACAGAGCGCGTTGTGTATGATGTCTTCTTTTGCGCATGCGGGCCGCTTTGAGCGTTCACACTAGAGAGCGTTTGCTGTCGCATTTTATTTGTAGTGTGAACGAGCAGACAAAAAAATCGGATTTGATCAAAAAATCGGAATTGAGCATTAAGACCTGCAGTGTGAACGTAGCCTAAGAGTTGTGATTCAGATCAGCCAATCAAGATAACTCATTTTCACAGTTCTTACTTATTCAAACATAGCAATGTTCGGTTTCTAGGCTGCATGAAGTACATTTCTTAATACCAATAAATAACGTAACAATGCTTTTAAATCTGTTTCAGTTAAAATTTTTAAATTTCAGCTGACAAGAAAAGATTCTTGAGAAAACAGAATCAAAACAACAACAAACGGTGTGATGATTAGTACTAGTGCCTTACAGCAAGACGGTCCTGGGTTTGAATCCACTGACTGATTGAAGCCTTTCTTTGGGGAATCTGAATGTTTGCCCCAGACCTGCATGGGTTTTTCTCCAGGTGCTCTGCAATGAGACCGCGATGGTTTGTGTTTTATCACCGCTAAGAGTGGGTCTTCTGTGACAGCTTAACTTTCATTATCTTAAACATAAAATTGAGCTAAATCTGTCATATTTATTTTATGTTCATACTTTGTTATGTATATTCCTGATAAATGCTCCAAGATTAAAAATAAACCCAGGAGTAATTTTTTCCAGTAATATATGTGTGGGTTACTTTTAGAAACACAACACTGTAACTTATAAAACTTGTTAAAGAGAAATATTTAGATCCATAGGCTATTGTTGCATGATTGTGTCATTTTAATACTATATCCAACAAAAGAGACTGTCCAGCATTACAGTTGCAACAATTGCAGGACTGCAGTACTCAGTGCTACCGGCTAACCTCTTCTTCCCTTCAATGTTTGTCTGAGGAGAGGCCATGAATATTTCGTACTTGCTTTCAGTAGAATTCAATCGACGCCAAGACACACAAGGAGACATCTTCCGCTCCATTGGCAAGTGTGGACAGAATGATGGAAACCACAAGGAGGAGCAATCCTCTTTTCTCCGGCCTTAGTGTCTGGCTGGCAGCTGGTCAATCGCCTGTGACTTTGTAATATACAATTGGGCTCTCCTTGCTTGCCATAACATCCTTTTGCAGATTAGGCTCTGGATGAGCCACCATGAAGGTAGGTTCAAATGTACTGCGTCCGATGCATATGCAACAGCTCACTCTCAGCGGGACTTGCTTGAGCAGAGAAGGAGTGCAGTTGGTTAGGGGTTGAGGTGATGCTGCTGCAGGGACCATTGATGGAGAAGGATATGCAGTGTGCTCATCCTTTCAACAGTGACTCACTTGAGAAAACCTTATCCATTTCCTTTCAGAGATAATGCATGCATCTTTGTATACTGTGCCTGTGCTCACGGCCTGGCTGTGAGCTCACACAGATGCAGGATGTCCAGCAGTGCAGAGGAGATGGATTTTTCTTGTTTCACAAAACAATGCTCCATATACACGACAGTAAGGCGAGAGATCTTTCAAGCTGCAAAGGCTTATCAGCAGCAAGGCTTCCCATTGACTGATAGGACTGTCTGGGTTTCATCTGTGAAAAATATTCTGCACATTGATGGGTCTGTTTGCATCTCTTTATGCCTCTCAGAGACACATTCTCACACTGCTGTGCCTATTTTTTTTTGTAGATCATCTCTTCTGAATAGTGGTTCTCTTCAATGTGGTTATTGTTGTACAAAGGCCCACAGTACCTTAGAGACCTGTTATCAGGTCCCCTGCTTTCTAAAGTGCCTCACCTTGTTCTTTTTAACACATACATACAATTCTGTGGATAGAGAGATTCATAAATGTTTTAGCACAAGATTTTATGTTTGTTTCAACCTCTAAATTATACCCTGGAAGCAGCTTGTTTATTAAAATACAACTCTGGATATGAAGAAAGAGCTAATTTTGGAGGTTGGATGTCCCCGCCTCCTTTCCTTGTGTCTCTGACTTATTGTTGAAATGGTTTCCGACTGTTTAGCTATTTTTATTCCAACATTTTTTTTCTGAGTCTTTCATCCAATTTCCTCTCAAACACAAAAGACATCTTTTTAAAAGAATAGGAAGAAGAATGACAAGTCCTGGATAGCTTGAAAAGTGTGTCAGCTTGTGTCATTTGAAAACATCTGAATATTGAGCAGGCGGTATGTGTTTGATGAGTAACCCAAAAAACTGTCACATCTCACATTTTATTACATACTTGTTCAAGAACTGTTTTTTTTTTTTGACAAAGTATTTCAATGAGCCCCCCCCCCTCCCCCCAGTCCTAAATGGGTTCTTTTAATATAAATTGAAGATAAAGCACCTGAACTCTATCAGTATTGCAACTGTGAAAAGACCCAAATGTTGAAGAGCAAGAGCCAGAAATGCCGCATCAGGGTGACCGTGTGAGTCAAAAAGAGCTCCAGCATTGACACAAAGCTCTTCTGAGACTGACCTCAGTAGTGGAAGTGACACAGAGTTAGAGCAGAGAAAGAATAGTCCAGGTGTGACCTGTGACCTCCATGGAAGTTATAACTAGAACACTGAGCACAGTCATGACACTTTATCTTAATTTAAACCCCGGTTGTCTCTGCTTCTGCGGCACGAACGCTGACTCTTCCATGAAAGTGGCTGAGCTTTTTGCTACTTTAGAGAAACTCCTAAAAGGTACCAACAGAAACAAGGTTACAGGGCTCAATAGCAGGATTTTTATCACCATTTGAAACAAAAACCTGGCCTGAGATCTGAAAGCACTATAACTTATTATGGATGAAGGTAGTTATGGATCGTATGAGCTATTTATTCCTGCTGGTGTCATAGGACCTGGTAATTCCACTGTCTCCACTGTGGTGTATGGTGCTGCCTCAACAGTATATACAGGGAGTCGATACAAAATGCGTGCTTCAGAACACATCCTCATTACTTCTGCTAGTTTAATCAACATTTTTTTTAAATGTACAGGATATAATCTGCTATGGTGTCAAACAGCCAGTCAAACACACAGTCAGGTAAATAATTATTTTAGCTCCTGCTGAATTTGTAGGTTTGCTCAATTACAAAGACATAAACAATGTCATGCACCATTCTTCATGGTGCAGAATGGCCATACTGATCATTTTATTTGAGATTGGAGAATTTGAGCTGCTTTATTTGATGTTGGCTTGACACGTGAGTCCATAGTTTTCACGTGACATCAGAGGAACTGGGACATGCCCAACTGGAGGGCAAAACAGTACTGTGGTCCTTCGGCCTCCAGCCATCCTTTGAACGTCTTCAACTTTAATTTAGCCAAAATGCCAGATTGCTGTGCTATCAGATGCACTTATCAGCGTTTTTAAAGCTGCCAGAAGGGTGTAGATTATGGTACCAATCTGTGAACACACCTCTCATAACCCTTCCTGAAATTACACCAGCCCCTGCTTCTAAACAGAAGCCCAGGCTCTTAGTGGTGGCTCATTGAAACTGTAGGAGTTATTTACCTGAAATGGGGAACTATCCAATCAACTTTACATTTTTGACATGGCATTAATCTGACAAATAAAACTACTGGAACATTTCTGTCACTGCAAGTAAATGTTCAAGTCAACAAAATGTAAGATTTACATGTGGTAGTTCATTTCAGCTAGCTATGTAGCGCTTACGCTTTAACGATGAACAATTTCTTGCTCTTCACCTACCACACAGCAGCATTAGTTACCCATCCAGATCAAAAATATATGTAACTGTTCATTCTTTGAAAGGTTTCATCTTGGAAACAGTGAAAGGTGAGGGTTTCTGTAAAAGATAAACTTTTGGGATATAAATAAAGCTGCCGGGGCAGAATATGGACTGCTGATAAATAAGAGTTGCCTGGCTGTGATTCTGGTTGCAAAGTGGGTCTTCAGTTATGGTTGGAGATTCAAGCCACTGCTCTTCCTCTCCACAAACCACTGAATACTGAAACCCAAATTGTTCCCCAAGAGTAGGACAGTAGCACTTTGCATAGCATCTCCACTGTCTGCTTAGAATGGTGAATGAGGGGTATTTTAAGCTCAGGTAGATTCTAGCCTTGTAAAGGCATCCTAAGTGATTCAGTCTCTTTGTTAGATGAACAGTCATTAATAGTTGCACTATTTTATGTAATTATTTGATATTTTTTTTGTCCTTTCTTAGCAATTTTGGCTGAAATTAAACAAATTTGATTTTGTAGACCACTTTTATCATCCTTAGATTATTTTCTTGTTTTATACTGTTTTCCTCTATTCTCCACATTGTGATTTGAAATGCTCAGAATGAGTTATCATTTGAGATTTATAATTTAGGAAACCTAAAAAAACATAAAAGGAAAATAAATGATTTGCCTGTAATATTATTGATGGTTTTATTAAATAATGGTTTAAGCAGTTCAGTGACCCTGAACAAGTGGAAATGCAGAATAAAGAATGGGATGGAATGACATGGATGCAGACTTTAATGGGAAACATGTTCTCAGATGTTTCATCTACTTTGTTATTTGGATTGTAATTTTTACTTCTTTTTTTTTTTATCAAAATTTGACTATTACCGCAGCAGAAATAAATAGTCCTCACGACCTTGGGAATGACTGAATTACTTTCCTCTGCAGGCCTTTTTAAACAGGGATACAAAAGATGTGACAGCATCAAGACATTACAAGCGTATATTATAACAGTATAAGTAACAAAGTCAAACGTACTTCATGTGATTCCTGTGGAGTTGTTTTTTTGTTTTACGCACTTGGCAATTGATAACAACAAATGTATGATCTAAAATTTCAACCCGTTTATAATAATAACATGCATCTATTTTCATGCTTTTACAAAACCCGGGCAATAATTCCTCCCTCTGTGATCCTTTATGGTGTCAAAGGAATTTTCTAGTGTTTGTCATCAGACAAATGCTTAAGTTAAATCCTAGGAGAAATGACTTCATTCAATTTAATTTCCTTTAATTAGTCACAAATATAATTCAGCTATTTTCTGCCAGGGGAAAACTATCCTTTCATGTTTGGAAACGATGGAAACTGCCGATAATTAAGTGAAAATTCTTTGCTGTTTTGCAGCCAAACACACCAGAGTAAAGGCCCAAGATTTTGTTGCATTTGCTTTCTATATCATAATGTTGTTGTATGTAAATTACCAAGACATTTATATGCATTCAAGATAAAGTTGATGACATATTAATCAGCAGATGCTTGCAGGTATAGCCTACTTTTGATCTGAATAAATATGTAAAAATCAACTAGGAGCAGAACATTTACCACTGTTGTTCCCTGCCAACACTCAAGCAGATGAAAATCCCAGGCTGATTAAAATCAAATGAAAACAGGGAAGACATTGCCCAAAGCTTAGTAGATGTTAAATCACAATATTCTCTTCATGCATTTGGTTCTTACTAGTCTACTCAGCTGTAAAATAAAAATAAAATGTTGCATTGTGGTTCATATACAAGGAAATGAGATGCGCGTGATTAAAGCCTTGGAATGACTTACTCATATGTTGTTGTAGCTGTCACTTTTCTGACTTTTTAAAAAAAATGTCTTATAATGAATCCTGTATAAAGATTTTGACAGCTAAGAAAAAGAAGATAACACAACATTACATAAACAGTGACAAATCACCTTATTTGGATGTTTGGATTTGATAAAACAGCATTCAAATCAACTATTTTCATTTTGGAGAGAAGTAATTATCAATCAAAGAGTTTAATTTGAGCAAATTAAAATCTATTTTATGTTCAAACATACCTCCATATTTTGTACATTTATAAAAAAAACTACAGTTTAATTTTACAATAAGTTGAATATGCTGTATGACGCTTTTTCTTCCAGACGCTTTTCTTTCCAAGCTCCTTAGAAAATAAAATTAAGATGTTGATGGACAGCAGTACTGAGGAGAAGAGATTTTGAAGACACCAAAAAAAAAATGTGGAAATCCATCATTATTTACATTTTACAGTCAGTTATTATTGGCAGAACATCACCAAAAACAAGAGCAGAACTGTAACATTAACTTTAAACATACATTACGATATAAAAATCTTACAGTTACTAGAAATATGAAATAAGGATTTTCATAGAAAATTAGATTATTTTTTTTATTTAACCAATACCCTGGTTTAAAGCCTTGGTTGGAAAGTTGGTGATTATTGTTAATTGTGTGTTGACCTCTGCATCCATGCACAATTATCAAAAAGAACATTTTCACCTAAGTACACCCTTACACTCCTGAGAAATACAATTTATTAACTGGTCACCGGCAAGTATGACCTTCAAAAAAAAGCACACGTTTTGGCAGATTGCTGGTTTAAAGCATTTAAGTGTGTGCTAATACAATACCTCTGTCTTCCCAGGAGTGGATGTCACAGCAAATTCACTCCAAGGTCAGACTGTGCAATGCTTAAAGAAACTGTTCTTAGTTTTTGGGTTGTTTTTTTTTTTACAGTTTTGCATAGAATCCTGTGAAAACATTCTCGTTCACATAATGAAGTACAAATATTTTGTTACTGTACTTAATTAGAATTTGTAGGTATCTGTACTGAGCTTCATTAGTTATTTTTCGGACAACTTTTTACCTTTTATCCATACCTTTTTAAATGTACTGCCTACTTACATTTTCAAAACAGGATCGTTACTTTTGGTTTAACGCATTTGAGGCAAGTAATTTTTTTCACATCACTGAGTGCCTTCCCATATGGAAAAGAAATAGTAAAATCATATATAAATCATATAAAGCCTACATGATTTACTCATGAAAGTGGCCACTTTCTCATTACTTTCATATATTTTTTTAGTAAGTATATAAAACATACAAGTTTCATTATATAATTTTTCAAGGGATCTTATATGTGCTTTCACTCCTGTATGCGTTTCATACAAGTTTCATACAAGACAGATAAAAACTTTATAAGATTTATATATATCTTTTCCATATGGGTTCATTCAGTGTTGGGAAGGTTACTTTTGAACGGGTATGGCAGTCCATTCTCCCTGCAGCACGGACTACACTGCCCATGAGGCTACATTCTTTAGGACGATGCCTATAACACTCTGCCTATTGCCTTCATATTAAATCATTTTTGGGAATAATTTTTTCAAATATTTGATTACATCATTATGTGGGCAGCAAGTAGGGGTGACATGGGCCGGAAGATTGAGACACAGGCATTACAGTCTCTTAATGTGTGTTTTGTTTGGGGCGTGGAAACCAAAAATAGAGAGCTGAACATATGAAACAGGAAAATACCGCCGTGTAATCCCTTTATTTCAACAGTAACTGTATTCTGAGTACCACCTTTTAAAAGGTAACTGTAACAGAATACAGTTACTCATATTTTGTATTTTAAATACGTAACGGCGGTACATGTATTCCGTTACTTCCCAACACTGCCTTCATTAAACTGATTTAAGTCTATACAGTAACACATGAAAGGCAGTCCTATTCATGTATTAAACACCAGGTTATGTGGCACAAAAAGAGAAGAAAGAGGCAAAACCATGTGCCATAGTCAAGGGTTAAAGTTTTTTACCGTGTGTGTGTGTGTGTGTGTGTGTGTGTGTGTGTGTTTTGAAGGCAACACCGGAACGAGTGAAGATGTCCACAAGTTGCGGTTGCCGTACTTCAGTATCTAGCTAGCTCTACAAAAGAGGAGCATAAAGAAAGCAATGTTTTTTAAGTAGCAGGTAATTTTAAATACTAGCTCCACAAACATTAGCAAACACAAACTGTTTGTATCTACAGTCTGCTAGCTAAAGCTGCAGCTACTTTATTTCACAGGGAGAGAAAAGAAAAGAAAAAGCTAGCTAAATCACTCAGGGATGGAGACACATAAGAAAGACAGGACAGGAGAGGAAGAAGAGAGGTTAGATTTAAAGGTAAGGACTGCACATGGGTATCTCATAAACTGAAAATCTCCATCTCACTTTTTCAAGATGTACCGATATATTATTATGCAGCTAAAGTCCTTCACACCTCGAGCAAATTGTAAAAAACTAAAATGAAATTCACAATTTTTCTGATGCAAACTTTTCGTGTAACATGTGTACACATCCAGAATGTTCAGTTTTTGCAAATAATTCAATTCTCAGTGGATTCAATTATCAAAAGAAGGCAGCAGCATGAAGAATGTGGTGTTGTGATCCAGGAGTTGAAACTGTATCACGACCGCTTTCGTACATATTTCAGGATGTCAGTGGGGCTGTTTGAACTCCTGATGGCGTAGCTGGGAAACGCATTTGAGAAGGCACAGAAATTATTTCAGAACCGACTGACACAGAGCAGCAGATAAGAATTGTCTCCACATCATTGTATATTTGTGGTGCTTCCTGAATAAGTTGGAAATTTTGAGTTCTCGTTCAGAAATTTCTTGTGGAACATTCCTTCAACTGAGATTTTTCACTCTGAAATTCTGAGCAGACCAGCATTTTCCAAGTTAGAAAAAGTTTGACATTTGAGGTATCTGGAATGCATTATCATTACTGCTGCATGCTTTGAGTTCTGAGCACAGACTGCAGCGGTCAGTTATATTTATTCTCATGTGAAAAATGGAAAAATCAAACTTAATATGAAGAGAAAATGCGGCAAATTTGAACTGCAAAATTACGTGGTGAGGGTGAACAACTGTATTAAGTTAAGCAGCTGCACTTCCATTTAATTCATTTATTGATTAACTTTATATGTTTATGTGCCGACGTCATCTCAGTAATTAGTACTTAGATGAGTAACAAACTACTGACGATTGAGTCATTTTTTTGTGATATTCTGTTTGCCTCTGATGCCCTATTAAAACAAACAAACAAAAAACTCTGAGCATGATATCCCTCTGATGCTGCACTTAAAATGAAATATGCTTGTGTTGTTCATGGGTGCATAAAACTTTATTGTCCAACTGATCTTCAAAACACAGTGGGAGCTCTGCTTGACTTGCTGCATCTTGTCTGGGCCAATGGGTAATGACTGATATCCACCCAACCCCTCCCGCCTGACTTGACCACAGCCAAGTTGCTGCCTGAGCTCCTCACACTGCAAACAGCTCACCGTCAGCAGACGCCAAATGGGTCTAATTCTAGTTGACACATTTAGCGCATGATTTAGCTTGCAGACCTACAGCTGTGTCCCAAACACTCAAGACAAGATCATCAGGGCATCTCATAAGCATAATTAACCCCTTCATTATGGAAATAAGCAAAAACATCATGAATAATTGTGCCATGCTAGATTGGCGGGCTGGATTAAAGCAGATGTGGTGATGTGCTTGGCTGAGTTTGGACTGTCCCTTTCGCTAGAGCAAGACATCACAACATTCAGTGGTCTGGGACATCAGGCAGAAAAAATAGATGTAATAATTCACAAAGAAAGAAACAGATATCATATACTACAGTAAACATATATAGGGAAAAATGGAAACAGTGGGCACAATCATAGAACTTAAGCAAAGAACAGTTTATAATAACTTCTAATAATTTAACTACGTTTTAAACTAAGAAGTGATTCCTGAAGGAGACCTTAGATTCTATGCTGAAGACAGGGGCCTAAAAAAGGGTGATAAACAATAGTACATCAAAGTAAAACGTTCAAGGGGTAAATGTATAGATGTCTGGTATACTGGATGCTGGATTCTTCTGACAGTTACAAACTCTTTTACTCAGCTGTAAAGCTGCAGGATCTTTTTCATTGAAGCAGGATAAACTGGGATTTTTTGTCATACTCCTGTGACATTTGTAAGCCATGTAAAACCCCATAATCTCGTATTTCACGACTTTTCATATCTGGGCTGTTTAAAATTATGAAAAAACGAACAAACAAAAAATACAACCATTTACACCTAGAACCTAGCAGTTTTAGGTACAAATGGTTTTATAAAAGTCATTATGGCCCTCACAGAAAACAATATGAGGCAACAACTATTGGAATCCTTGCTGCCTAGGAACACATATTGTTTACACACATTTTGATATGAAGGCTAGTTGGATGTGATAATGTAAACAAATGACTGTATTTAGATAAAGTTGAATTTTTCAGGTCTGAATGATCAGGGATAGGATATTCAGGTGGGGAAGCGCGGATGACTGGGAACTGGATGTGGAGAGCAGGGTGGATAATTTAGATGAACAGTCCAGAGCACATAAAGGATGAATTCTGGAGGAGAGCAACCAAATCCAACGGGGTTCAGGCTTGAGGAGCAGAGCTGACGAGGGCTGCAGACTGGGGTTCAGCAGTGTAGATGGCAGATGAGAGAGAGAGAAAGGCCTGGAAAAGATGTGAGAGATGGAAGCAGATGTGGATGATGTGATAAACTTTGACTGCTACAGTTGATTAATGTATTAAAATGTGTTCTTTTTTTATTTATTTTGCTGTAGCTAGCTGTGTAGTGAATTTTAATATGAAGCTAATGACCTGTTTCAAAATGAGCACTTTTGCATAGCCTGTATACTTTTTGTTAGCTTAGGTAATAGGACATGTTGTCCAAAACTTGGGTTTTAGTTTTTGCATATTTTGTTCTCCTAAAATAATTACATTGCTTATATTTTGGTTATTGTGGTGCTTGTTGTACCCTGCATGTATGAGAAGATTGTAAATATATATTTTACAGTTGGTAATGAAATAATGTAAGTCATTTGCAAAACGAATTACAAAATAAAACTTAATGTTAAATGCTCAACTTTTCAAATATTACATCTAATTAGAAAATGAAAAGAAGATGAACATATTCAGTTTATCGGGTGAGGTCAGGGGATTGATGTGTTGGTTCAAATGTTAAGTGAAACAATTTTCAAAGTGTGTTTTATACATACTGACCACCTGTAGGACCCTGTACAATTGCCAGGTGCTAAAAATAGAGTGTGTCACACTTTAAAGATATTTTTTTAATGCTTCAAGGTATATTTTGTCTGCCCACAGTAAGACAAATGTGTACTGTTGCTGCTCTTTTGGCTCTAGGGCTCTGCCACTTCCTGTCACTGAAGGCTAAATGAATTTCCAAGTTTATCAAGATATCTAACAGGATAATGTCAGAGTAGCTGTGTAATAGTGAAAGCTCAGAAGAAAATGTGTGAAGCTGCAGGACAATGACCCTAAACAGCAAAGTAAATCAACTACAGTTTAACTTCAAAAAAACTTTCCTTTGCAACTGACCAAGCCAGAGCCAAGAAGTCAGCCAGATAGAGATGGCCAAAGCCCAAGAGCAGTTAAAAAAAAAAGGAAAAAAAACATGTTTTTTGTTGCATGCATGTGTTGTACTTGTATCTGTGTTGAGTTCAGCACAAGGCCTGCTAGAATTTATCAATTTCCTTTAAAATCTTTTATTTTAAAATAAAGTATTTTATGTTTACATGATTGAATTTCAAGAACATTCTGTTTCAGTCTGGCTCTTCACTTTCCTGTAAAACAGATATATTCTTAACAAGAACGTATATGTAATATGTATTATATATCTTAACATACTATCCTATATATTTAATCATCTTCACATCCTAATGTAGGTCAAAATAATGCACTGTACATTTTACTTAACACCTGGTTAAGATGGCACTATTTTGGTCTGAAAGATTTTTTTTAATTTTAAATCGAATTAGCCTTCCGCCGATTACATTCGTTATATGCAGCCGTTATTCCATAAAGTTTCTTCTGCAATGAAATGTGAATTAATGCATTTCAAAATGTCCTAATTCAAGTGCAGTTAAAATATCCATGGGTGCACGTATTGTGATGCAACTATATCTTGTTTCCAAGCAACACTCAGGTATACTCTCTGTAGAGGCATCTGATGACAATACAGAAGGAACACTGTAACAAGTATCTTACTATACAGTTTAGCTGTGATGCTGAAAAAAAATCAACTCACTTTGGTTAACCTTTGATCTTGAATGTTAATCATTTATTATGCAAATGATGGACAAATTTGAGATTTATCATACTGAGCACAGTGTCAATGACATTTATGAATGGAAGACACAGCTGGGTAGTAGCCCTTTAGCATATGTGTGTGTGTGTGTGTGTGTGTGTGTGTGTGTGCGTGCATGTTGCTAATGACGCGAGTGTGTTTAATAGGGAGCGCGGGTGTGTGTGTGTTGATGTTGCTGCTGGAATTCAATAAGACAGATGGGTCTTTTTAGAGTATTATCTTTATTGCCAAAGAAAAGGCCAATCTGTTTCTCGCTTTTGCCAACAATACACATCAATATGTACAGTGCATATCCATTTTGTTTACATTTTTTCCATTTACTTTGCTTTGTTTTTGTTTTTCTTTGCCTTTTGCTTCCATTGGTTACAGCCGTTGATGAAAACAGAATGCACCTGACCCCCTTTCACAGCCAGAAAATGAACTTGAGAAACACAATAGGGGTGTACTGGGGGTTTCAAGAGAGAGGAGAAAGTGTGAACCTTTATTGCAAGGCATTTAATGCAGGGATTACTCTGTTCAGCCTTGACAGCAAAAGTGTCATGGAACAGACAGTCGGGGCCTCGGTGGAGAAAGGAGAGAACAGAGATGATCCACCTGTACTGTGGCTCTCTAAGGGCTGGCTAAGTCAGAGCTGTGTGGTTTCTAAATGACACGAGCACCTCAGCTTTAAATACCATTAAGCATATTCCTCCTGTTCAGCCTGGCAGAGAGGATTCACACCTGCAAAGCTAGCAGCGTAAAACATTAGAATGAAAGCAGGGATGACATTTAAGGAGAATTTCTACCCTGTTCATAGGGATAATGAAGGGCTGAAGTCAAGTTTTTAAGTACCAGATGTAGTTGTCATGTGATAAAGGCTTTTGCAGTATCAACAGATGGATGCAATTTACAGAGGAAAAAGTAAATTGAAATAATAAGAAGAAAATGCACAAGAGACTAAACATTTGCTGTCATCAAGACAGTCTTGCACTATATACCTATCTCCTGATGCACCTAATGCCAGATTAATGCCTTCTAAAGATAAACTTCCTTAAAACACGAGGACAGATGAAAAAAAGAAATCATTCATTATTTTTTTTAGAACCTGTTTATCTTGTGCAGGCTTGGAGGGACATATTATATCATCAGTTGTATATTTCAGACTTGGATACCTGTCCTTCACAATTTAAGGCTGTAGGTTTCCCTGTAAACATTTTGGACTCCTCTTCAACCAATATAAAATATGTTGTAAAAGGCCACTGGGACAGGCACATTCCTTGTGCCTGTCCCAGCCTGCTTTATATTAGTCAGGTTCCTGGTGTCACAAGCTGAAGGTATGCATCAAGGCGGGTGTCCACTCAAAAGGTTAACTTAAATAATTTATTGAAAATAAAGTAACAAAACACAAACAGCAAAGAGGATTGATGTTGATGTAGGTGGCATGAAAGAAAAAGAGAGAGTAGGTTATTTCATCTGAGCAAGTTTTAAAAGCCTGGGAAGCCCAGGTGAGCTGTGCGAGATGATGAACCTCCCACATTAGCCAATTATCATCAACAGCAGCCCAAGAGCATCAGACTGTACAGTATCTCTCTGTGCACATCTCTAATTCTTAGCTCTTCCACTTTGGCAAAAATATCTCAGCAGCTTTCTTGCTGAATCTAAAGATAGAGGTACATTCCACTGTTTCCTCCAAGGGATCTTAATAGAAGATGAATCAACATGTTTGATCTGACACAAATCGGGGATTGTTTACATATATGGCAACTATGCTAACCTCTACACCAGAGAGCCACTACCTCAAAAAGCAGATATGATATTCATCTGGTTAATGTGGAAGACTTTGGTAGTGACTGATTTTTCCACAGATGTGCATGTGATGCCTCTTGAATGCAAGATCACAAATGCAAGTATTAATGGACTGGCAGGAATTTGGTATAGACAATAACATCACAAATCGATGCATGGCAGGTCCTCTGAAATAGACTGAGAAAGACCAAACGGGACATAAATAAGTCACTACTATTTTTTGGAGGCCAACATACACTTTGTTAGTGCAAAGGAAATCAAAATGCAGTCTGAGTATCAGGGTAGTTTCGAATGCCACAACCACAGCTACTATTTACAAAATAAATCAGTTTCACCATCCATTCCATGGGGAGAACAAAAATCCATTCTGGGAAAAGTACAAAACCACATTAAGTATAGAGGGAAAAGACTCAGGTGGAAGGAATTTGTGGTCAGACTAAGAAATTAGATTAAGTAATTAAGTAAACCACCATAGTTTGTAGTAACGTACCTTCGGCACTGAACATAATAGCATGGGAAGATTTGATTAATGTTCCTTTAAATGGAGGTCACATGTGTCTTGTTGAGATGGAAATGATTTTACAGTCTGTAATCAAAACAGGAAAACACAAGATATGACTGTATCATCTGTTGACACCCATGGTTACCACATTGTTAAAAACAGCTGCGCCTTAGTTTGTGTGTGCGTGAGTGTAATGTATTACCAAGTGGTGCACATGAGTATTTCTGCATGTTCATAAATAAACACAAACATGCATGTGTTTATGTGTGCATGGGTATGTACAAGCATCCGTGCTTATTATGTGTGTGTGTGCGTGTGTGTGTGTGTCCTTTATGGCTACATTGTAGACCCCTCATTTTCTGCCTGGGAATAGGAAGGCAAAAAATGAGGGATCATGAATATGCATTAACACAGTTTACCACATATCATCATAAGGACACTGTGCCAGTGAGTTAGGCCAAAAAAGCCCGTGACTGACCCTGGCATAAGCTGGAGCTGAGGTCAAGTCACATCAAATTTATTTTTAGAGTATCTCAAAGCTGTTTGCACAACAACAAAGGCAACAGAAGATACAGCTGGTGACACTCCACAAAACAAATGTGTGAGCGTGCTCTGCTTTTGGAAACAGTTAGGGTTCTGTTGAAGCACTGATGTTCTCATTTTTAGTTGTTGGGTATTACTCTGGGTATCATTTTCCTGTTGTATAAGGCAGTTTGTGCCAAGCTTTGTCTGTCAGACAGATGACCTTACTTTTGCCTCAAAAATAGTTTTGTATACCGAGGTGTTCATGGTGTTCATGGTGTTCATTGTGACTGCAAGATGCCCAGGTCCTGAATGTATGCGAATGTATTACCAAGCTGGTGCATATTTGCCATCTTGGTAATGCAAAGTGTTTGTGCTGATTAATGTGGTTTTTTTTGACAGATGTGGTACTGTGCATTATGGCCAGATATCTCAACTCTGGTCTTATCTGTTAAAGGACATTGTTCCAGATGTTTTGTAGTTTGTTCACAGACAACATGGCAAACCTAAGCCAAGCTGCCGTGTGCTTTTGAGAATAGATTTTCCCTCTGCAATCCTTCTAAACAATCCATATGTCTCCAGTCTTGTGTATAAATGTACTATCATAAACTTTAATATTTAACATGCAAAATTACGTTTTTTTTAAGTTTCTTTTTCTCATTTTTAGATTTATCTGACAATTACATATTCTGACCTTGTGGTAAATTTGATGTGATGTCCACTCCTGCAAAAATTGGCAGTTGTTTCCACTTGACAATACGATTTCTGACTGAAGAATGAACTTGGACAGATTGTTTAGAAAGGGTCATATAGACCTTCCCAAATTTATGGGCATTAGAAATCTCTTCTCTAAGATTGTTTCTGGTGTTTTCCCTCCCTGACATTGCGTTAGCACATACCTGAATGATTAAGACGTGCAAACTAGCAACATTTTTTGCTTTTAAAGAGATGGTAACGCTTGCTGATGAAATTAATCAGCACTATCTGATTAGCAGCACCTGGCTGTGACTTACTGTACCCTTTTAATTCCCATGGAGGTAGTGAAGGAAAATTGTATAACACATTTTTCAATTATGAAAGTTGTGTTCTTGAACATATTCTAAAAGAAAGTGGTTGGGGTCTACAAATGTTTCTCACTTGTTCTACATTTGTGGCCTTGAAAGAAAATGGTTTTACAGTTTGAATCAGAGCATTTTAACCACTTTTGCTGCAGTTTGGTATTTAGAATACAGTAATGAAAAAATTAAATAAAATAATAAAATGTCAAGCCTAGATAGATGAAATTATTATATTCATTATTTTGTTCACAAACACAAAAAATGCTAAACTTAATAATTCTGCAACCAACCAAATAAATTTTTCCCCTGTAGAGAAGTTCACTCAAGCCCTTTTTCAAGAAAGAACGAAAGACAAATAAACAAAAGAGACAGACAAAAGAAGCATTTATTTGTATTCTGTTGACAGCAGGGGTGGGGGTATAAATACAGTAGGGCACCGCTACCTGCAACTGTCTCTAATAAATACCATTGTTTGTCTCCCTTTTACACAATTAACAGATGTTTTGATCTGGGTGTTTTTACTTTCATCTGCTGTCAGTAATGAGGCACGAACTCGTGATACACTCTTCATCTCTGAACACAAGGGACAACTTCTGACAGAGAAAAAGAGAAACATCGCACCATCCATGCACGGGCAGAAAAGGAGAGACAGAAAGTGACAGAGAGAGAAGGAAAAAAACAAATAGATAACATAGAGATGATAGGGCACCACAACAGGGGGTAAAACCTTGGCTCTATATAAAACAAGACAGCTCTCTCATCTCTCCTGTGTAAAGTGCTGCGCTAGATGATGTTTTTATTAATGTACAAAATATGGCACAAAGTTTGTGTCAGTGCTGTAATATATTTAATGTATTCAAGTGTATCATGTGATCTTAAGGGTGGGTAACATTTGTGGTTAAATGTACTGTCAGCCTGAATGTTGAAGAAATATTTATTCTAGTTGGGGAAAAAAGATACATTTGTTCTAGTCTATGCTTCAGTAGGAGTTTAGACATGTCCCTGGCTGTGCCAGGAACAGGTTTTATTTAAATTTAATCATGTTTAATTAATAAATGTAATTACATTTATTAAAACATGCAACCATTTTGGGTCACACTTTGAAACTATCCAAATCATTAAAATTGAGAAGTTACCTCACATTGCAGACTAAAACTGATTTTTGTGCTTTATCTGAGTACCTTAAATTTGGTCAAATGAATTATAGATTTAATTGCACAAGTGTCACTGCCATTTCCATTTAGACTTGTTGTGGTAGAAAGTTTTAATGCATTTCAAAATGTATCTGAAAATGCCATTCTCCAAGCTGACAAACATTTCCCTTTTCCACTTCCACACTTCCAGTTATGAACTTCAAACTGCATTTAATTTATTCATCCATCTGAACTGGAGCCTATTCCAACTGCTATAGGGTGAGAGAGGGTGTACCCTGGACAGGTTCCCGTGTTACCAGGCTACATTTAAATTGTTTTGTTTATTATTTAGGGGACTATTAAGTCTTGAGTCTTATATTGTGAATGAATCAGGATATTAGGATGCCTTGTAAATATTATACATACATACATACAGTTAAGAAAAAAACTCAAATCACAGCATAAATGTTTTTTTTCTTAGAATTTTATGCAGTACATTGACATGAGAAATATGAAAACTATGATTGATGTGTTACCAGGTAATAATAAACATTATTTTGACAATAATAACAAATTGATAACATGTAGATGATAGGGCACCTGAAAATTATCGGGCCACTCAGTTTATCCACTCTTTAATTGTCTAGTTGTATGACGTTTATGGTCACAGATTCCTGTTACCGGCTCCCTGAACAGAAGCAATGAAGTCTTGTCCTGTTGAAGCCCCGAATATTTGTTCATTGTCAGTCCCCTTTTTGCTCATCACAGTTGGAACGCATTGTCGTGTAATTATCAGTTAGCCTAAGGTCTTTAATTATTAATTTAAGACCTTTGGCTTCAAGCCCAAACACTGGCACAAATCGTAAGAAGGACAAACACACAAAGTACCTGAATCAAAGGAGCTGCTGCTCTAAAGGGAACCTAAGGAAATGCCCTTGGATCGAAGTTTAGCACCGTTTGATTTAGAGTTCTTTATTTTGATAGCTTATATCCTAATTAGGCTTAAGTTGTTTATCTGACTTTTATCAAATCATTCCTGCTCCTCTTACCAGTTTTCAAGTAACAGTTTCACACATGAGATTGCTGAGAAGGCAGAATCAACATTATTTTGCCAAATCCATTAATTATTCGTTCATCTGTAACAATGACTCAGCTAATATAGGAGATGGTGATGTTGATGATGAAAATCCCTGTCTAAAACTACGTACTAAGCCTAAAAATCCGCATTGTTCATCATCTGTAACATTAGAGTACTGGCATTAAGTGACAACAGGGAAACTGGACTTCAGTGGGAGCATGCATATTGAACATAAATTACCATCTTCCACAGCTTTTCCTTTGCGCCAGCTCAGTTCCTTAGGTAATTTTGCTTCGATACTATTGCGACTCAGAAATGTGGTGATGTATTTTGTGTTTTTGTTCTGTATATATACCAATGAGTACCTGTAATTTTATGAATGGAATTTATATTAAATGTAATTTAACATGGTAAATATGGCTATGGTGTTGACTTTGATGATGTTGAAAATCTTTTTTTCTGTAAGCTTTCTGGTCATGTAATGTTTGCGGCACTATAATATAAGTGCTGGGCTGGACTACACAATCTGGAATGTCAGGCATTTGCCTGGGGGGCCGAGCCACTTGAGGGTCAATATAATTGTTTTTTTGGGTCCATATACTTACTTAGCCCACTGACACTGGAGTACCCAATTAAATCTCTTAGCACAACAGCCCTTCCCCTACCTAGCCTGTGTGGTATTAGACCTTGTAGTGTTATTTTAATTTTTTTTTTATTCTTTTTTTAACTAATCATTCATGGTGGGCAACCAAAAAATGCCAAGGCTGATTTTTTTTTTGTCCCTGTCCAGGTCTTCACACATGATTAATATTGTGGTGGCCAGTAGGGCTGTTCTATATAATGATATATATCGGATGACGTTTATCGTTTATCGGATATCGTTTGTTTCGTGGTGTCGCAAAATAAACTGTTTACGGCAATATTTTTTCATCGTTTTGATGGTCACTGTAGTGGCTATATTAATTTCTTAAAGTTCTCTATTTCTCTTATATTTTATATAACCACACGTGCCTGTTTTTATGTGTTGTGGTTAGCAACAACGACGGTAACACCATCCCGTGTCCGCTTGTTTATGTTCCACATAAACCTTTCACAATAAAGCTCAAGATCCTGTTGAGACTTTTCAAAATAAACTGAATCACGTGAAAGAGCAGATTATTTACAGATGAGAAGTAAAAAAAAAGACGCCATATACTAAAAAATAAACTTTAGACTCAAACGTAGAACATGCTTTTCCCTGCAGCACACCGTGTAATAAACACTCACAAAGAAAACGGCGGCCGTTACAACTTATGCCTAAAAATGCATCGTTTCATGCATCTGTTAAAACACTTGACTCAAGCTACAGGAAACACTTCCCGCAAGTCGAGCTGCCCGAGATTCACAGAATTTACAGAAAATGTTACATTTTTGAGATTTGTATCGTTATCAGGATGATAGAATTCTTATATCGGGATATGAGATTTTGGTCATATCACACAGCCCTAGTGGCCAGTACTATTTTCTATGCTACAGTCTGCTAGAGAAACATTACCCATATGGAAAAGATATATATAAATCTTATAAAGTTTGTATCTGTCTTGTGTGAAACTTGTATGAAAAGCATACAAGAGTAAAAACAGATATAAGATCCCTTGAAAAATTATATAATGAAACTTGTATGTTTTGGATACTTACTAAAACAATATATGAAAGTAATAAGAAAGTGGCCACTTTCATGAGTAATCACATATAAGTTTTTACTATTTTTTTTCCATATGGGTAATAAGGTCACCAAGACCAAAAGATGCAATACCCTTATTCAGAAGAGCAGCTCAGTAGTGGACAAGGAGTTGTACAACCTACATGCAGTCACAGAGAAGATGGTGTCTTTATCATGGGCATCTCACTTCCTGTTCTTTGTAGCCAGAGGAGCAGATTCAGAAACTAATCACTTGATTGGATTTTGCAGACAACCCTTTCTTCTTGTGGTCATCCAGTTATATAATTCCTTCTCTTTATGCTGAATTTTAAATTTAATTTTCAAACTTCCACAATCCTGAGCAACTGTTATAAAGAATATCCTGCAGGGTTTAATAAAGCTATTCTGTTTCTGATGTTAAATGTGTTATTTTACCTCAACACTCTGTTCTCTCTTCTGTTGCTTCATTCTCTGCATTTTCTCTTTTATCTCAGGGTATGTCTGTTATTTCTTTGCTAGTTTTTTTTTTAAGACCACGTCACCTTTTGAACAGCAAGCTTCTTGTGTATTCTAGATCTGCTCTTGTTTTTTTCCAGCTATTGGACAGATTCATTGTCATTTCTCAAAAATATTAGGCATGTTGTTTAATACTAGTATCATGCAAATTCCTTGCATTCTCTTTCCTTGTTGAAGGAAAAAGTGGATCTCTATATATAGCTTTTATAAGAGATTAAGATTATTTCTTGTCTGATTTCAAGATCGAGCAAAGATATATCTCTCCTTATAGTCACATATGAGATCATGGTAAAAGCAGTATTTTAGTTTTTCTTGAATTATTGGCAGCTGTTTTTCTTTTTTCCCCCCTCTTTTTTTTTAAATACATCAGAGATCATTACACTTGACTGTCTAAAGAAGTAGGTGCTACCAAACCACAGGTTATATGTCTCCACTATTAAATTATTAGACTATACTTCCCTTTCATGGTTCACAGCAATGTATTCTAGACAAATCATACCATCAGTCAACAATTTCTTCTTAGGACAAATAGCATATATGTTTTGCCCTATATCATATAATTTAAATGCTTATGATATAGAGCTTTACATACACTATGTGGACATAAGTGTTAGGCCCCACCTCTGAATCTTTGAGTTAAGGTGTTTTCAGTCTCACTACCACAGGTGTATTAAACCAGGCTTCTAGCCGTTCAGCCTCCTTGTGAAACATTTGTGAAAGAATGCATCGTTGTGAAGAGCTCTCTGAATTTGAGTGTGGTACTATACAAGGATGTCACTGTTGCAATGAGTCAATTGATGAAAAATTTCCCTCCTAGATATGCCACAATAAACTGTATATAGCATTAGTGCAAAGTGGAAGCATTTAGGAACCACAGCATCTCAGCCAGAAAGTGGCACACCCCATAAAGTTACAGAGCAGAGTGTGGAGGCACAGACTGTGCAAAAGTCGCTATGCTCTGCTAACTCAGCAGTCGCACTGTGCCAGACCTTCTCTGGCATTAACATTAGTTCAAAAAGGAGATATTGTTTAGAAGAATTAAAAATGATTTGTTAAGATACAGAATTCAATTAAGTCTATTTGACAGTTAGACTCTGATGACCCATGATAGCAGAAGAGAATCCTACCTGTGATAGGAATTAGGTCATGAGCCCCCAGAGTCTAGACGCTGGTGGTGAAGACGAAGGTGCAGTTTGGGCTCTGAGTAACCAGGAGGTGGTTACAAGTTACAAGTAACGCGTTACTGTAATCTGATTACTTTTTTCAAGTAACGAGTAAAGTAAGGGATTACTATTGCAAAATCGGTAATTAGATTACCGTTACTTTCCCGTAGGAACGCTG
>NW_024582363.1:388689-421120 GCF_018398535.1 Haplochromis burtoni
TAAATCGTGTTTTTAAAAAGTAACTAAGTAATTAATTACTTTTGAAAATAAGTAATCAGTAAAGTAACGGGATTACTTTTTTGGGGGAGTAATCAGTAATTAGTTACTGATTACTTTTTTCAAGTAACTTGACCAACACTGATATCCACACACAACCAGGGACAGAGGGAGAAGGGAGACACAGACCAAAACAAATCACAAAATTGCAGGTCACATGGCAAGGACCTGGGAAACCATGACAACCACTGAGCTTTCAAGCACGCAGAATGGAGGGTGATTGGCTCATAGATGGTGGGAAAGAAAATGATTGGACTAGAGCAATGATTTCAAAATCAAGTTTGAAAGTGTGGGAAAGTAGAAGTGATTTAAAGATGGACTTGCAGCCCAACACTCCAGAAAGCAGGCAGATGAGTGATTACAGATCTTCCTACACATAAGTTTCATCTTAAAACTGTTTCCATGGCCAAGCAACTCATATATGTGTAATGTGTAGGTGGCCCTGTATTTATGTCCATATAGTGTTTATGCAAATCATTTAAATCAGTTTACATTACAGTGTAATGTATTTCATTAAATGTATAGAGATACATGACTGGATGTCTCATATTTTATTCTAATTCAAAATTTCAACAGAAACTTAGCATCAACCTTGTTTGATGAGCAGTAGCTTTGCATATCTTCAGTAGGCCTTGCAGGTCATAAGAACTTGGTGTGCCTTGGTAGCCGAGCCCTTGATTCATTGACTCACAGTTTACAGATTAGACGAGGGGGTTAGGGAGGAGGGTTAGTTCAAGAACTTTGTTGAAATCTCACTTCATAACTTTTGCTAATGGCATTTTATTGATATGTAACTGCTCGAATTTGTTCTTTTTTTTTTTTTTAATTTGATGAATGACTTTGTATTTTCTCTCTGTTTTTGTGCATTTTGTATTAGCAATTTATGAAGTACTGTTTCCCTCTGGTTTTAGTATATTATTATATTTAATATATTGTATATCAATTGCAGAAAAAGAGGATAGATGTTGACACAAAACATTATCTATTATTACTGGTTACATGCAAACAAGAAAAACAAGAAAAACTTTGACTGTTTTATGTTAACTAAAATGTAATGGATTTTCACATGGCAATATAAATATATATTTAAAATGCATACATGCACAAGAAAAGTGTAAATATAGATTTCCTTTATGAATACTAAAGTTAAACATTTCATATAACATGTTTTATTTTATTTTATTCTTCCTAAGCCCCACATTTAAAATATTTGAACATATCTGTACTAAGATGAAAACACAAAATGATCTAAGTTACTATATATGAGCAACAAGCATTCAAGTGGCATTGTGCTAAATTCCCTGTTGTACTGTAAACTTTGTATTATGTTGTCTACTGATACTGTTCTTCCCACATAATGAAATCCAAGAATAATGGATGATCGATCCCAGCCCACCGTATTCAAAGGAAAGGAAGAAACCATTGAGAGACTGATGAGTTCACACATTTTCAATGGAGATCTTAACTTCTTGAATTTCAGAGCTAGTTTTGCCAGCAGACTGGATCCAATGTTAATGTGTTCTATTTGGAACCGAGTTAAAAGCTGTTCGGTGTAAAAAGAGCCAATTGATTGAAACAGGATGACACTTAGATGTTAGATGTAAATCTGTCTTCATGCAAGGTTAAAGACTTTGCTAGGCTGTTGGACAAAACAAGATGATGAGCTCCTATAAAAGCAAGAACCGCTAAAACTAAATGTTAAAGGTGTTGTGTTTTTCCCTGAATATCAGCCAGCCTGGAGCCATAACCGATGATGCATTATGCCCTGACAGAAGCAACTAATGTATCTACCTAAACCCCCTTGCTACATGTTTGCTGTGCACTTGGAGTAGCAGCAAATGCATGTAACTACCAAAATGTCTTACTTAGATATTTTCTCTCAGCATCTTTTATTCTGCAAATATTATTAGCACAGTCTGAGCATGACATAGTATCTTTACAGTTTATAAGAGAAACAGAAAGGGTCACCACTTGCATTCTTACACCGAAGTGTGCAAGTGAGCAGCGGTTGCCGCATAGCAGCAGCTGCCCAGGATGTTAACGGCTGAAACAAAATGAAGGTGACTGGTAATGGTTATTGTTTTGTCCCTCTCTGCCATTTAATCTCCTTTCAGGGAGCTTCATTAGATGCTGGAAGAGCAAACGGCTTGTAGATAAAACTTGATCTGTAAGCCAGGGACACTCAGGACAAGCCAATCTTCATTCACCTCTTAGCCAGAATGGCATGAGCCCCCGTCCAAATGTCTGTCACATGAGTACTCTTTAACTAATCAGGGAAATTTTGTTCAAATTTCTTTCAGTTTTACTTGGACACAGAATTACTTTCCATTAAGGCCAACACAAAACAAAATTAGACAAGTATTATTTTTATTCGCTATTTATTTATGTTTTATCAGTTGCCCAGTACTGAGCAGTAAATACAAAGTATTTTTCAAATATATAATTACTAAACTGAAATTCATTTGTGCTGGTGGAAGTGGGAGTGGTGGAAATGTTAGGATCACTAAAGTTAGATCCTGTGAGTAAAAAACAATGAATAATATAATAGCATTATGGTATGTTTTTTTAGATAGTTCACTATGAATCAGCAAAAAAAATATTATTGTGCATCACATCATGTTATCACTGAGTCTTTGATAGTGTCACTATAGGGAATGTCATCTAAAGAGTCAAGGCTTCCTGGACCATGAATAACCGTGGGGCAATTTACTACTATACAATATGTGCATACAAATTTGTATTATCTCTATTCAGCTAATATCAGACTGTTGTGGACATTTAACTTCTGGTGAACTGAAATCCCTCATTAGAAGTAAGTCCTTGAAGTGAATGTTCAAAAATGTTAAAACAATGATAAAAAATGGCAACAACTAAAGTTATTATTGCTGAGTAATTTCAGTCTAAACTTATGTGTTGGACTGTTCGTCAGACTGATGTTGCTATCTCGAGCTTTGCTGATAGTATTGCTACGATGGCGCTGTAAACTAATTTGCCATTGCACTCCCAATACAACTCAAGCCAAAACCTGAATGGGAAGCCATGTTGGCAGGTTTAAATCCAATCTTTCCTTGTATCAAAGCCAGAAACGGAACTCTGAATGTAAATGAAACATGTCAATCTCCCTGTCCCTATTTTAAATCATCCACCATCTACAGATAAATCCGATAGATAGATAGAAAGAAGGCAGAAAGCACTTTGTGATTTGTTTCATGCAAGGCACTAAGGAAGTGTGGAAATTTTCAGTTGTTATTAGGGAGGGTAAGGAGGAGTAGGAGGAGGGAAAGGAGGAAGAAGAGGAGGAGATGGCTGCATTTTCAGTTATGGGAATGGCGTGAGCATATCAGGCTGAGCAGATTGTGTGGTCTGAGTGGCTATTAAAAGTGACAGGATGGAGGCCTTGGAGTTGAGCCGCCTGATTACACCTCTCCTTTCCAGTCCCCCTATTGACTGTGGTTAGGATGTAGCTTTCCATTTCCTGCCGAAATAAATTAAAAGTCAGAAGTAATTTGCCTGATGGGAGAGGGAGGGGTGCAGGTGTTTTCTCTCTCTCTTTTACTCTCTTTCTCTCTTTTTTTTTGGCTTCAAAGTTTCTGAATAAAAAAAATCTCCTAGCCTGGAAATCAATTGAACCCTTGGCTCTTTGATAAGGAAAGGGCTTATTTTCAGCCTGTGACAGTTTTGTGGCAGGAAGGCAAAAAGGTAGGGATTTGATTAAAGGGGAGATAGTGAGAGATTGAGGTCTTGTTCTTGCCATAGGAAAGATCAAGGCATGCAATCATGTCTCCTACAATACTGGCTCTTCCACTCCACACACACACACACACTTGATTTCTTTCTTTCATTTACGCAGACATAGAACATCCCCCCCAAAAACTGACATTTTCTTATGTCTTCTTTGTAATGACATTTGATAAGTAAGGCATGGCCTGCACTGTCCAAGATCCCATATGAAAATGCTCAGATCCCTGTTTGCTAAGTCTCCTCTGAGACGCTCTCTACCTATCAGACAAGTGGAGGACATGGAGCACCTACACAGCCTCTCCAGCAATACCCTGGTGCAGTTCACAAAACTTGCCTTTTACAGCCCTCTAAAGCAAGCCCTGCTGCCTACGCAGTGGGAATTTTGGTAGATTTGGATAGATGCCTTGAAAGTACCAAAGTAAGGGCAGGGTGTGAATGTTCCCAAAGCTGTTAAACTGGTGAACTGCACAGCTTTTAACAGCTAGCTGTATGACAGTGACGGCTGAATGTGGGTAGACTACTGCCATCGGGATAAATATTGTATGATGCTGCACTGTGGTAAACAAAGACTATAATATGTGAGATGAATTCTTCAAAACCATATAAAATACAATTTTAAGCTCTTGAGAGAAATTATTTTTAATTACTTGACAGATCAGACAATCACATTCCTATCAGAGATCATCCTTTTGAGGGAGAGTTTGACCACGTATGCCTGTCCATTGGCTGCTTGTTGCTCGTGCTCTTGCTGGTGTCACGAGCAAGGTGAATCTCCTTGAACATCAAAAAGGCTTTCATGTTTCTTTTATTTTAAATGGCAGTGTTAGTACAACGCCAGGAATCTGAAGCCTTTCCCTGCTCACAGCTCAGGGGAAGCTTCCGCATCACCCTGCTCTGGGACACCACTCCCCATGTGTGGGCGGAGGAAAGAGAGGTAACCATGTAGGGAGACTGAGGAGAGTCTCTTTACATGCAGGTTCCCTCTTGCTCAAATGAGATTCTCATCAGGTACACCATGATCAAAAAGCAAATGACTCAGTGTCGGGCCGTGTTTAGATGCTTGGCTTTACAACTTCAAATGGCACTCAGCTGCAGATCACTCCAGAAACACACACATTCGAATCCAAACACAGAGACAAACACAGCTCTCTGTGGTGAGCCCATCTGGGAGTGAAAAGAGTCCTCACTTGAAGTGCTTCCCAGTCGAGGTGACTACATAAATAGATGGAAAAAGGAAGACAAGGGGGCGGGTTTCTAAAGATGGAGGAGAGAATGCGTTTGGGCACTTTCACTTTCGTTAATTTTAGATGTTGTTTATTCCCCTCCTTAAAGCTGTCTCAGAAGAGAGCTTAATGCCTCGGTACATTTTTCACTGGTGGCTGAGCTGCTGCAAGATCATTTCACCTGACTGTGATTCTGGATAAAGTGATGTGAGTGTGTTCACTTGGAAAACAGAAAATGTGGTGTGTTTACCAAAGACATCCAGATAGTCTACTGATGCTCAAAAAGGGGAGATATCCACACATGAGAATATGGAGAAACATTAAAACTCAAATTCTGATGACATTTCCTGCACCATGATCAGTCTTGTGTGATATAAAGCTAAGTCTACATTTGTGATTAATTGTGTGTTTACCACTGAATCTGTGTGTTTTACACAGTGTACAGATGTTGACCCATCAGTCTGGATCTATTAGCTTTTGTAGTTCATAACAGCAAAAAATATTCTTTTGGACACATAAGTAGTATGTCCTCTGTTGGAGTGGAGTTAGATACAGACTGGAAGATTCATTAATACATTGCTGCTTCTGGGTGGTAGTGCAGTCATTAACACTGTCACCTCACAGCAAAAGTGTTTGAAATTTCTGGTCAGCTGTGTCTTTCCATGGAGCTAACACCTGTGATGGACTGGTAACTTTGTCCAGGGTCTACCCTGCTTTCCACCCGATTGCAGCCGGAATAGGTTCCAGCTCCCAGCACAACTTAGTTGGATAAGCAATTAAGAAAATAGATGGATGACCAAAGTCCAAAAGGCCTATTTAAAAGAGATGATATTCTGTATTTTTTCTAGTCAACAATTACCGCAGAGAGACATACACAACAAGCATATTGTGGATAATCAAAACCTAATATAGTTTATTCCTCTGTTCCGTTGAGCCTCACTATTAAAAACATATCAGCCAGCCACACTTATGCAGTGAGTGCCATGCTACCTCATTAGCATAAACACACAGACTGTTTATTTTGAGTAAATCGCATGTACTCCTGTAAAATACTCACTTAAGTTCCAAAGGTGTATTAACACACATCTGGAAATAGTCCCCAACAATTGGACTAATTCCTCCTATTTGGGCAATTTTTTGGCTTAAAGCTAAAGTGCTGTGATGTTTCATAAAATTTATGAACAGTGTTATTTTTGGTTTTGTCTTTTCAAAGTCTGGCTTGAAGGTATTAAAAATCTAAAATAACAGCAGTCTTCTTTCTTCTTTCAGAAGCAGCCTTTTAATAATAAAAAAAAAACCCTGAGAAATTCAAACAATCATAACTGTAGTGTTTTAAGTTTGGTAAAGTGTTGACTATTGCTAAGTAAACACACACTGAAAAGCTAGTCTTACATCGCAGTACAAAAGTTGTTGGTCCTGTAAATTGAGAGTTGGACCAAATTTGTTTGCACAGACAGAAAAATCACATTTCTGGTTGTGTTTCACTCACCTAATGCTGTCCAGATGGGTGAAGCAGATTTCTGTGGATTTTTGTGCAGGGATTGCCATTTGCATTTTAAATCATCACCAAATTTCACAACATCAGAGCGAGAGAGAAAAGGGTGAGAGACAGATGAAGGAATAGAGAGAGAGACAGGAAGGTGAGACAAAGACCGTGGAAAGAGAGAGGGAGCAGTGTGCCAGAGGGAGTCTATCTCCTCTTCAGCAGGAGCTGTCAACCGGTGCCGTCAGAGTGGCTATAAACAAAAAGTGTTTTCTCCCTTAACAAGCTCAACAGGACCTTCAGTGGGGAGACGACACAGAAATGCTTACTCTCCAGGGGTGACAGCCACTGTCTGCCATCAATCAGTCAGACTCACTGCGCTACCCGCAGACAATGCCTCAACAAGGGCACAGCTCCGATTCATCACAGAGGGGGAAAAACTAAACAACAAGGCATGATGAAATATACGCATCAGCACTGCAAGTCATTTAATTTTAACATGCAGTAGTATGATAGTGGTTGATTATACAGGATAACATCCAATGACAACCTCTAAAAATAAGTATTATGCATTGTACAGAATATTTTTGTCTCTCGTGGCATTAGAGTCACATATGTCAATGCAAGCGACCCACTCTCAGCGAGCATGCACTGGGGCTGGCTCACATATCATAGGCATGTACCTATACACAGTCTCACTTAGATATTATATCCTTTGAAGCACTGTCAGTGTTTCGAAACTATGCTCTCTGTCATGGAAATCATTTGAAACACTTCTTTCAGAATGTCACAGCCCTGTTTTGGCTTTGATCAAAGCCAACAATGTCAATTTTAGGAGGAACTGCTGTGTAGTAATGCATGATGAAACTGTCAGAAAGTTGTTTCAGCTCGTTCCCCTGTGCATCTTAAAATAATCATTTGGTTGCTGCCTCTACATATGCCACCAGTTCTTATTTTGCAATGATTTCCTTGATGGTTTACAGGCATTAGCTGACAGGAAACAAAATGGGTTACATTTGTATGATAAAATATCCTATATTACTGCAGGTAATTTACACATGTAACTGCGGTTTGCTTCCTCTGATAAGTGCTTGATCTGATGTTCGTCAAGATGCCATTCATTCTCGCAGGCAAACACAAATGAGCATGCTGGTGAAGAGTCAGATTTTGATTGCATGCTATATGGTAAATTTCCCACCCGATGAAGAGGCTGATACAAGCTGAAGTCTGTACGAGCAGGAAAAAGGCCCAATTAAACTTACCGGAAGAGAGTAGATTAGAATCTGTGATACATTTATCTCCAATGTGGATAAAACTGTTTTTTATCCAGTAAGCAATGATACTTTTTTTTCGTCTAATGGAGCTCATGCTTTATCACAAACTGATTTGCTACTTAACGATTCCATACACCATTTTTGTTTTTATCTAGCAAAGCACAGTCACACCGCCTTCATATTATATGCCTATTCAAAAGTCTAAAGATTATAAGTCATAAATTAAAAAATAAATAGATACCTTTATCCTCTAAAATAGTTTTATACTGATGAAAGAAACAGCTTTTACCAAACAGAAAACAGGATTATTTGTTTCATAAATGATGCGAGCATTATGTTCATTTCAAAACATCCTATAAATCTCCTGTTATTACCAGGCTTTTCCTTCTGATTTTCCCAAGTAAAAATATTATCCCAATCACTTTGGCTTTGTATCATACAAATTAGGTTTCAATGCTACTATTTTTTTATTGTACTTAACACCAATTAATATGAGAGGAAATTGGTCTTGCAACCCTCTTTTAAGCACGACATCCGTCTGAAATTTATAACGGTTTGTCAGGATTTAATTCTATAATAAGATATTTGCAATATCACAACAATACGTTCTTGCTTTGAACAAATTAAAAGATACAATGGTGCTGTGCCAAGCACTCACAAATGCTAATCACAATTTTAATCAACACAATTCCACTGTTTTTCCAAGATAGCTTTCCCGAGATTAGACGAAACCAAGGACCCGGTTTTCTAAGTAGGACAAGCTACTGTGGTACTGCAGTAGCAAAGGTTCAATGATGTGAATTTAAAGTACTGTGGGCTATCTGCTAATAGTCCACTAATTTAAAAAAAAAAAAAACTGTTTAATTTCAGTAATACCACTATTTTACCAAGAGCAGTGACAGATGATAAGAGATAATCATAAATAGCGATTGCAGAGTAAGTGCAAGTTTTGCGCAAGAGTTTCCCTCAGAAACAGATTTCATCTTCAAATCTTTTACATACAGCTGCAAGAAAAAGTATAGATTTTTGATGTGAGCTCTTAGGTGTAAACTCTTTTGTAAGGAATGACTGTGTGTGGTCATGTATCCTGCAACAGCTGTTCATAGAATAAAACTGACAGCTTGGTTGTGCAGAATCCTGTCAGAGGAGGTCTCTATTATTAAAAACTATTCCGGTGAATAAACCTGAAATCTGTGTGTAACAGCTGACCTGTGGATGTGCAGAAAAACACAAACTATTATTCACAGTCAGATTCCAATGCATGCAGATATAAATGAAGTTACTGCGACTCATGCACATATTTCTTTCTTTCTTTTTTACGCTTCAGTTGCATATTACATAATGTAACACGGCTACATTAATCTAAAACATGAGTCCTATTAATAGTTGCATTTTCACATATATCTTAATATCGTATGTGAAAGATTTGGTATTAAAGGGTTAAAGTTGTAGCAGAGCTGTGTGTGTATGTCATGCTGAGGAAAAATAACACAGAGTCTCTTGAGACCGCTACAGTAAAGTAAAAAATTGACTAAAACCCTAAAAAAACAAAGTGTTC
This sequence comes from Haplochromis burtoni, assembly GCF_018398535.1. NCBI lineage: Eukaryota > Metazoa > Chordata > Actinopteri > Cichliformes > Cichlidae > Haplochromis > Haplochromis burtoni. Next base: position 398,026 of record NW_024582363.1, read on the forward strand.
AACTTGCTTTACTCACTTTAAGAAAATATCTTGGCTTTCTGTAACACATCATACAGCATGCACCCTTGTATGCTTCTTGTCCTCAGATTCTCCCCTGTCCTCTGATACTCCACTTCTAAGTCAGTTCTGTTCTGCATTAGAATACCTGTTTTTATGAGGTAGCAGATTTATGTAGGGCTAAAAAAATCAGGATGAAGACTTAGTGATGAATTTGCAGCCAAAGCATCAAGACTGCACTTACAGCGTTATATAATAAATTAATGCCAATAATACTTATCACAGCCACATCAGATGCAATATAAGATACTTTTGTCAGGTCAAATTCATCACTCACAAGAACAAAGGTAGGGTCTATCTTACAATTTAAAGCGCCTTAAGGCAACTGCTGTTGCAATTTGGGGCTGAATAAATAAAATTGAAATTGAATACCTGCTTTTTGTCACAAAATTAACAATACACCTCTTTTGCTTTTCAATGCAAGGATGGAGATTTTGTGTTTTCCTAAGAGTCTACAGCCATGATGAAAGCTATGTACTTCAGAGTATAGGAATATAGTATGCAAAGTAATACTAACAGACTGATCTTTAGCAGGTAAAATTGGTATGTTACTTATTAGTACTATACACAAAATAAAGCTGTGTAAATAGCTTTGGCCACTTAAATTAATTGAATTCAATTATATATATGTGCACCCAAATCACAACAGCCGCCGTCTTAATATATTGTAAGGTAAAGACCGTATAATAATACAGAGAAAATCCCAATAATCAAACAACCCCTTTCACACATGGTGACAGTGGGAAGGAAAAACTCCCCTTTTAACAGGGAGAACACTCAACAGAATCAGGCTCAGGGAGGGGCAGCCATCTGCTGTGACTGGTTGGGGGTGAGGGGAGAAAGACAGGACAAAAGACATACTGTGGAATAAATAACGATTAAATGCAGAGTGCTCTGTAATCATATAGGGAGGGAAAAGAGTGAATGAACAAGTAACTGTCTGTGCATCATGGGAAGCCCCCAGCAGCCTAGGCCTATTGCAACGTAACTAAAGGAAGGATTCAGGTCACCTGATCCAGCCCTAACTATATGCTCTATCAAAAAGTTTTAAAGCCTAATCTTGAAAGTAGAGAGAGTGTCTGTCTCCCACATCCAAGTGAGACCGTTAACCACAATTAGAGATATTAGAGATATGCTTGACTTGTGACTAGTTGGCCTTGTTAGTCAGTGTCAGAAATAGTGGTTGGTTCAACATATTATTATTATTTTATAAGTAAAATGTGAAATGGCAGTTTTTTCGGTTCAAAGAATTACCACCAGTCACTATTCAGGGTTGCAACAGATTCCATCCCCCTCATCTGGCTAAAAACGGTTTGAAACTCGTTATACTCCTATATAAAAGCAAGGTTGCTGTGTTATTTTACAGTTACTTGCTGTTTTGCGGCAATTAGAAGATCAGAATTTCTTTTTAAAATCTACGAGGCTCTGGACTAGACTATAAATAGTTAAAAAAATCACATTAAGCAGAAATTTTAATTATGTATGTAGACAAAAACAGATTTGCAATACATTTATGATTTTTGCCCATTCATCTCATTTAATTGTGTTTTTGACAGTCTCTCGGTATCAAAATTGTTCAGTGACATAAATGTATACTTTTTTGTGGTTTTTAATACACACAAAATTTTAAACGCTATGACTCCAAATAGGAAAGAAAACAATAAGAATCCTTAAATGAAGTCTATGGCTGGTACACAATTTCGCATACATATTACCAGTTGAATTATCAAGATACTAGCATTGAAGTGAATAGTGAAGAAAGATCAGGGTCTAGGAGGGTCAATAGATAAGGCCAAGCTCATGCATGATTATACATAAAAATGGAGATTCAATTTGAATGCTTTTTTACATCTTTCAGCCTAATAAATCACAGTATGAGTACAGTACCTTGTCCATATTTGTTTCGTGCATTTATTTCAAATCAATGAAGCACCTTTGCTTGTGCCAGGTCTGTCATACTACTACATTAAATCTTTGCAGGTGATGGCCATCGATGATGGAGCATGAGGTCGATGAAATTTCCTAGGAGCCTTTCTTGATAGAAAAGAGTGAGAGACTCACACGAGAAGGGGCTACATCACACCATTAAATTAATTGAATCCGTCTGTGAATAGCCTTTGCAAAGAAATAATGCAGAACTTTAGATTTGGCATCACACTAGTCAAATCTGATCAGAGTCAAAACATCTCTGTGTTTTGGAAAGCACACCTTCACATCTCAATGCAGAAGATAACAGGTGTAAGTGGAAATGAAAAGAGTGTTTAATTTGCAATGGCAAGCTAGTAGTTTGTGCTTAATGTCTGGCCAAGAGAGCCCACAGTAAAGACACCAAAGCAGTTTTTAACTTATCAAAATGAGACGACCCAAAAGCCCACTCACTTACTAAATCTAGATTCTTCTGTCAAGTTGTAAACAGCAACAGCCTCTTGTGGATATCTTGTTGTGACTAAATCTGTTCAAGTGAAGTGTCTTCTGCTTGCACAGTGCAGCCTGTCAGTATCTCTTAGGTGTTGTCAAGTCTAGAGACAACACAGTGTTTGGATGACAACAAGTCTTGCTGCTGTGCATCTTGACTAGTATGAAGATAGCTCTTGAATGTTGGTCAGAATCCATTTTCCCTCTAAAGCACTTTGACTTTGTGGTCAAAGCAAGACTTAAACTTTTGAGAGAATAAATAACACACTGTTCCTCTTGCAACTGAATAGTTGAATCCAAAGGAAATGGAACTACTGCTGAACTTAGTAGATTCAGGATATTTGCTGTTTTAGTTTTTGTTTATATGAGCTGATATGCTAAAAACTGCTCTCCGTTAAAGTACCACTTTATTATATTGTTTCTACAAAAATATATTTTGATTCTGCCTATTTCTATTACTACTGTTTTGTGTTGAATGAGCCTGCAGCACTATCTAGCAATAATTCCCCTCACATCTTGCTGGGCAAAGAATTCCCAATAAGACTCTATGGATCTGCTTGCTGAATGTGACCTGCATTAGATTTCTATGAGCTTTTGTACATGGAAAATAATCCATGCAGCAGCTGATGAGGCAGTATATCTAAACACGGGACAGCGTCATGAGCCAACATAATTTAACAACACATTAATCTCTTCACTAATGCAGTCAATAGCATATTAAGTGAGCTACAAAAGCAAAATTAATGAGAAGTCATGCGACACCAGTCGGCAAAGCGCTCCACTGAAATCCTGAGAAGTCAGCAGGACTGGTCCTGCCAACTCATTGCTCAGCTGTGCTTCTTGCTTTCGTACTGGGATATGCCCTCGGGTGAAGAGGTGCTCAGATTCCACAGATGTCATCCACAAATGCCATATTTCAAACAGCTAGGGAAGTGATCTTCAGCCTCACTTAAAATATAATTCCCACTGTGATACTAATAGGGCGGTAAGAAGATAAACCTGAACCCCATGTCTCTAAAGAAGAAGAAGAAGTTGTGAGGCAGTATACATTGTGGCTCCATAAGATTCTCTGCAGATTTATCAAAGAAAAGAAAAAGCACATAGTATAATTAAACATTCTCATCCCCCACAGTTCAGTCCTGTTTAAAGATGTCTTAATCATTTCAGCCTGATAGTTCCTTTGCATAGATGTTAATCAATCGCTGGGGGCAGAAAACATGCATTGAGCAGCTACTCTGTTAGAAGGACAATAGAATCAAGACCCTGACAAACTGATGTCTTCTTTAGAAATAGCTGTAGCTATATTTATAAGAGAAAAATACATTACACTTTCAAAATACCAGCAGCCAACTCACATGCACTCAATTCTATTGAACTCTGTATCTAAATCTTCTCCTGTACATACTTTCTGCATATAAACAGAAGTTCCATGATGTTTAATATGCCATGATTACTAGTGAGAGTACAAATTTCTAGCCAGTCATATAGATTATAAAATGAAAGTCAATTTGGACTAAGTATAGTTAAAATCCAGTGTAATGTCATTGTTGGAAGGATGTTTCATTTGACCTGTTTTTGGAAGATATCTACTTTTAAACACCTTAAAATGTACATTACAGACACTTCCTGTTTTGATTTCTTAATATCTTTTTATCTTTCACAGGTAATAACATGAGCTTAAAAACAATAGCTGTGTTACATTTACATTTTAATTTTAGAGATGACGTATTTTTTTCTATAGAAAAGATAGACCACAGAATTAAGCAGTAAGTTAACTCCTGTCATATGATTGTTCACTGCAAATTCACCACACGATTTTAACATTAATTAGTGACTGAGCTTTAAGGCACACAGCAATACTGTGTATAAATACTGTTTAATATAGCAGTAAATGAAATTCATCCCTGCCAAAATGACCCGGTGCCAAACCATGTGATGGCAGTGCGTGCAAAGCAACCTAAGTAAAATAATGATGTAGGCACACTGTTCACAGACCTGTGGGCATTGTTTGTCTTCTGCTGACGGGCAGCAGAGATTCCATCTGTATCACTGAGTGAGGTAGGTAATGCATTGTGGAGAGCATTGATGGCATGCAGGTGATGAAGGTCTGAGTTGGCTGGTTACTCAACAGCAGATGAAGAGGAAACATATTTCTACTTTTAGTTGTACGGACTGGTCAGAGGAGGTTCTCCGCCTGAGAAGAATCCAGTAATTTTGGTGGAGGGCAGAAAAACAACTTTTAATCATTCCAACATGTTTTCCTTTTGATAGTAAACAGAGGAGATCAACAGTAATATGGTCATTTTTCCAATAAATAGCTTACAGTGACTAAACTGTTACTAATATATTTAAATGCACATTAATATTAGATTTCAGTCAATATTTGCATGGAAATGTGGCAGTATTAAAAATGGGTTCATATTAATTTAATTTGCTCTTGCTGGAATGGAAATGATAACAATTTAACTATGAATACTAATGCTTAAGGTTAATATTAAGCTTGTTTTTTAAATGATTGTGAATTCACTATGCAGATTTCAATAATAATGTCAAGACAGCTATTTAGTATGGTAGCTAATTATTGAGCTTGTGAGTATTTTCTACCTTATTGGGCTTTTTGTCTTTTTTTTTGTTATATTATTGCTTTATACATGTACTTGTACTGTAAGGGCTTTTACTGACTGGTATTTACTTTTAACATTTGGATAAGTACTTTCCATGCGTTTTCTGATAAATGATAAACATCTACATTCTTATCTCCATTGTGCATTGTGCAAACGTTTGAAATCTTGTTCATTCTCTAGAATGGAGTCTGTGTTTAACAAGCATTTTGTTTAACAACCCATGGATTGTTTTGGCCTGGTACTACAGTTGCAAGTCCAATGGTTGCTCTTAAACATAAGCTTGTGTTTAGGAAGAGCATTTCCATTGTGTATATTTAATTCATTAATAACAAGAGACAGAAAAGTGTTTGGATTGAGACTTAAGAGACATTCTAACAGTGCAGCAAGCCAAGACAACAGGCCAGCATTAAAAATACTATGGCTTTAAAACTAAAGTTTAATAAAAGCTATTCATTTTTGATTTTTCCTGTTCTGACATTTTCAAAATGATTTTGTGGCTACTTGGAGCACCCCGCAGTTGCACAAATACACACTGTATTTCTTATCATGGAAAGTTCCGTATCCATCCAGCAGTTATAGACCAACACACTGTATCTGTTCATTTGCAGTGGTATTTTGTTACCATTTTATCTATGTGAATCAATTGTTTACCTTGCACTAATTTTTAGTCTACTGAATAAAATTATACACTGAAAAAAATAAAAAAGGTGAGTTAAAAGGAATTAAATTGGTCTGTAAGTCTTCATAGTCAAGTGAGTCATCTATAAGCTATATCAGGAGTGTCAGACATGCTGCCCAGGAGCCACCAAAGGGTCCAATCTGGCCACCTGGATTGCTTTAGAACTGTGGAAACTGCAAGGGAGGCATTACCTCTTCATTTTAATGCAATGATGTTATTGGCGAGGTGGTATTATTAAAAGTGAATGTTTAATTGTACCTGTTGACATTACAAGATAGTGTTGTTTTTAATACTCAGAAGGAATCTACATTTTGTGCCCAACAGCAAGCATACATTGGAATAATCCCTCAGTGCAAATAGTGCGTTTGTGAGGAAAGAATAAACCACTAGAATAATGTATGCTAACTGTGATATATACCCCAATTAAGCATTCTAGAAATTTACATAAGAGGGAAAAAAAACAACTTCAATTAGTACATGAGCAATGGCTGCTGGCATTTGATTGCAGGAGGGAAATACACGGGACAATAAACATAATTTACAAGATGTTTAATTTTGTGTTTGGAAAATTGAATCCAGCGGCAGTGAGAAATATGCTATGTGTTTGTGGGAAGAAGCGTTGCCTGTGATTGATTGGAGGAAAGTAATCTGTATTTGCATTGTACAAGCAATATAGCCCAACCTTTAACTTCTGGGTGGAACAAAAGCAAGGTGCATGGATACAGCGGAAATGGAGCACACAGGAAGAGTTCTTATGTGTAAATGTGTTGCTGTCCAGCCTAATCAAGGCTACCTCTATGGAAAGCAGATCCCTGTGGAATATAGAGATTCATCGGCTGTTATACTCCACGGTTCACCATCCCAGAGTATGAGGAAATAATTTTAATTTCTCCTCTTGATGAGCTTCTACTCATGGGCAATTATCTCAACACAATAGATGGTACCTTGGTGCACAATTCTGCTGCTGCCCACAATATGGAGAGAGACAGACTGAGGCAGAAATAAGGAAAGAAAGCGCTTGTAAACTTCTATCTGCCAAAGCAGTGTGAGAGAGTTCCTGCTCTGACTAATTTATGCTTTACAAAACATGACAGCACATGAATGATAATCACAACATGTAAACTTGTGTTGACTGTGTTAGGTCATTTCTGATGACCAGGTAGACAATTCAAAAAACAATGCAAAAGCCAAAGTCTGTGTTCGTAAAAACAACCCTGCATTAGTATGTTTGGCTTTGCTCCAATTCAGAGAACAACTCAGGAGTTACAAAGACATCCAATACAACATGAAAATTAGAGAGTGGAAAAAAATATGTCATATGACAAGAAAAGAAAGTGTGTGTTCTCACCTCATTTTGACTGTTCTTTCCTTCTATAGAGAAAGCCATATGAATCTGTATGTCTACAGTTTTCTGTTAATGCAAGGCTGAAGAAATCATTGGAGCTGGTTATATCTTGTAATTAACCTAACATATAAATACACCAAACAAGGTAACTGATAATGGGAGGATACTGCAGAGGAAACCCTCTGCACTCTGGAAGTTCCCAGTCTCTCCAAGGTTTCTTGGACTGATGAAACTAAGCATGAATTGTTTGGGAAGAACCTGCAGCACTGCGTGTGGTGGAAAAAGACTCACTGCCCTTGACACTTCCCAAAGAGAATACTGAAGAGACTGCTTGGGGGCTTTGGGGCTCACCAGATTTGTTCATGTACCTGAGACAGACAGTAGACCCAGTGCTTGTTAGCTTGTTATCCTGTGGATACTATTCTTACTGCCTGCTGACTTTTTTCAAGGCTCAATGCTGCAGTTTGAACAAAAGTACCCTTTAGTGCCAAAAACCCTTCTGAATTTAAAGATAAATGTCTCCAGGTCATCTGTGCTATACATATACAATATAGTCTATAATCTGTAAATAATGCTTAATAGTAGTTAATAAATCATTTATTATTGTTTAATAAATCATTTAGGAAATATTAGGAACAATAATTAGGTTTGCAAAAGCAAAACTTGCATGTTCTGAGATAGCTGAAAGCAACATGATTGTGGCATTAATGTATGACTTAATATGCCTACCTAGGTGCTGAAGAAACAGTATATGAACTAGAAATCCAGTTCAGGGATACATTTTCCCACAAGTGGGTAGTTGTGGGCATTCCACAACTCAGATCAGACAGAAGAGAGTTTTCAAATGCTCAGCAACTGGCCAAAGAACATTTGAATCATTTGAATCAATCAAGATCCCTGTCAACCCCCTGCAGATTTATTATGATAATGATATGCTATGGGGCATTGAAAATCCTGCTAATTGCCTCCTGAGTATGTGTAGTGTATAGTAATTAAAGACTATACAGCAGCTGTGTATCTCTTCACCGTATTAAGTGTACTTTTGAGTAGCCTGCACTACAGCTGTCACAGATCTCATAGATCATAGTGCAAGCCTTAGAGCAAAAGCATTATTTTATAGGACTTCCTATAAAACTATCTTGAACCTGTGGACTCCAGGTGAGGCTATATAAAAATACCATTTTTGGCTTACAGGGCCATTATGGAACAATCCAGGGACACTGGTTTGATGTCAAAAGAGCATATCATTATTCTATTGTATGACAAAGCAGTTTGCCAAAGGGGACTGTAATTACATCGTTGTCTGCTTTTCAGTTGACTCCCAGCAAGGGAATTATTGGTAATCATCCATGTAATGTGGTGCCACTCAGTTTTTGACAGCTGAATGAAACCACAGCGCTGTGGTTTTGTCCTTTAGATGTAAAATCAGAGCTAAAAACCCCATCTGTTCCACAGGCTCGGCATGCCGTTTCTTATATTTGTTCTCATACCAGCATCTATGGGTGACAAAATGTCTTGATTTTACGCACTACCTGGGAGATCTTGCCAAAAATACAAAAATAAAGATTGGTATGGATACATTTTCATTATTTTTTTTTTCACTTCAAGTATGCCTTTACTATGCATACAAAAAAATAGCCTATCTCCAAAAACATGACATTAACTAAATCATTCCCTCTTTTCTTAAACCTCCGTACCTTTTGCCTACAAATATGCCCTGTCCACACAAGTGCCCTGCTGTCTTTGTACTGCCATTTAATAAGCATTTTTAAATCACAAGGGACAAGGACTTTTCCTTACTCTTGCACTAGCTCGACAGGAACGCTGTGACACCAAAAAGTCAGACCTCTTATCTGCCACCTCCTCTGCCTGCAATTGTCAGCAAAAAAACCCAACAAGAAAAACCCCACAAACTCTACTGAAGCTTCTGGTGTTGTCAACTCCTATTTAGAATCTGTGTTTATTCAGTGCTCAGACTTTTCATTTATTTAACAGAAAAATATGTGTTGGGGTGTTGACTCACAGTAAGACATGTCAAGACACACAGTGAAACCAGCAGTGTCAGGGCAGTTAACACTTCAACAGACAGCACTGTTGGTTAGAGTACTTACACAGTGATTGTGGTGATTGTGTTGTGTGTCTGTGTCAACAATGCCTTACCAATGTTACGCTTTTTAAGCTGTGTAGTCCATCTCATGCATGTACTTGAAATCTATATTGATTGCAGCAGCTGTGATGTGCCAAGTGGCATCAGTTTCATGGTGCAGCTAAAGCCAGCTATACAATAAATGCCTTGAATAATAATAATAATACCTCAGATTACTTTTAAGTACCAGTGGTTTCAGATGAATTGATAGAATGTAGCATTTTGGCAGTGCATTGTTTGACTTTCAGTGCTTCAGACCCTTCAGCAGAGAAAGTGCGAGTTAGATTAATAAATAAGAATGCATAAAGGGTGAGCAGTGCTAGCAAGCCTCCCTTGGTTATTGCTGAGGAGTTTGCACACCTGCCCAGACTGTCAAGCACCAGTAGGCTTTAGTGATTTGGTTTAAGGTAAATTTAGCACAGGCCGCAGGGGATCTTACATCCAATTCTCTTTTCCATAATACAGTAGATGCTGGAGTGGAGTGGAAAGCCAAATATATCATCTACAGGTGGCCTTCGGGGTTTTCAGTCACTGACTTTGTCAAATTAAATAGTTACGATTCAAGTTGCTCACACGGTGGAACTAAAATCTGTCTCTGTAATGCATTGATAGCGACATATATGAAGTGAGATGTGTGGCTAATCCCAGTTATACTAGTGGTTTTTGCTATTTGTTGACTGAGTGAATTTGACAAATCGAAAATGTGCGCTTTATGGTAAGAAATAATTATCATTCAAGATTGATATAAACAGGAAAAGCATGGGATGAAATGCATATACACCAGTAAAACAAACACAAGTGTCACGGTGGGGTGCTCCGGTGTGATGATGATGTGGACCCAGAAGCAGAAACAGTGGAGACAAAACTAAGTTTCAAAAGTAAAATGAGCCTTTATTTGGTTGAAATAATGAATAAACAAACAAAACGGCAAACAAGACTTGACTATGAGCTAAACTATGACTCTAAGATCCTGTGGGACTTCCAGATACAGATGCACAAAATGGTGATGACTGACCAAACGGACATAGTAGTGGTGGACAATGAGAGGAAGATTGCCGTAGTGATCCCAAATGGCAGCAACATCATGAAGAAGGAGCACAAGAAGCTGGAGAGGTACCAAGGGCTCAGAGAAGATGTGGAAGGTGAAGGTAACAGTGGTCCCAGTGGTAATCGGAGCGCTCTGTGCAGAAACTGCCAAGCTAGGCGAGTTGCTCCAGCAGCTCTCGGGAACAACATCCGAGATCTCTGTCCAGAAGACTGCAGTCCTAGGAACAGCAAAGATACTGCGCAGGACCCTCAAGCTCCCAGGCCTCTGGTAATAGACCCGAGCTTGAAGGATGAAAGACCGCCCGCAGGGGCGAGAGGGAAATTTTTTACTCTTTCATTTCCTGAAAAAGAATCAAAGTCAAATTCAAATAAAATCTACATTCTAGTTGTGTGAGTTTAACTACTTTTACAGTCATTTAAATGGTCGAATAATTCTGCTTTTTTGCATCTGTCAAATTATATGTTGTGTTTCTCTAGAAGTGGTGGCTCTTACACATTATAGACTGATGCTTGACTGTCATGCTTTTTTCCCCACTCAGATTTATTTAAATTATCTTTAAGTTGCTCCACAACTGTGACTTCTGTTTACACTTATGTCCACACTGGACATCAGTAACTAATCTCTTTTAATTATGTGTTTCATGTTAGCCATTTAAGAAGATGGCAAGATGGTTATTCACAGCACATATCAGCTGCCCTCTTGGCTATTTTTTTGACCAGTCAGAAGGCTGATGTTGTCCCGTAGTGCTAGGGAAAGAAAGAGAGAGAGAGCAAGAGATACTGGTAGTGGGCAGCTGGAGGCACGTACACTCGTTAGCCCTGCTCGCTCTCCCTTTCAAATGGGGCCTTAATGATTTATAGATGTTTGCTTTAAAAAGTCATTGGCATTAATCCCATGGCTCATTAACCATTTAATTAAAATTAAATTCTGCGTTAGGACTAAAGCAGATTGAGAGTATTTCCTCCTGGTGGGAGGCTGTTGAATCACCTCATTTTCGGAAACGCCTCATGTGAGGGGAATGTGTGCCAACACCGAGCTGACTTGTAAGAACAAGCATCAGTAAAGTCAAAAGTGGCTGATTGCACTGGTTGATCGCAGCTCGGAATCAAGTAACTCCTGAGAGTGCAACCTGAATCTTTATATTTTTGTGTGGAAATTTCCCCAGCACAAGCTCTAATTAATATATTTGTATTTAACAGACATGCTTTTTTTCATACAGGAAGACCAGTTGAATTTAGCTAACACTCCTAACACTAGTAAACTAGTAACATTAGTATATAGTATTGCTCTCTTCCAAAGGATGTTTTTTGTCCTGTCTCCGTCCCCTCATCCTCAACCAGCAGATGACTGCCCCACCCTGAGCCTGGTTCTGCTGGAGGTTTCTTCCTGTTTTTCCTCCACGCTGTCACCAAAGTGCTTGCTTGTAGGGAGTTGCCTGATTACTTTAGATGTGCTAACAATCTGGAGCATTTTGAGATTAGACATCACAGACCACAATGCAAACAATAGACAGCAGACTCAGTTCTTTAAGCAGAAACCTGCTCTCTTGAAAACTGGACACTGTGTTCTATAAACGTGGACTGTCCAGAGTTACAGTGGTTTGTCTACTTTACCTTTTACTAATTTCGCTCCCAAACAGAGACAATTCACTCTAAAACAACTACTACCCTGAAACATGTAGTAATAGCGGTTTAATTTATTATTAATATTAATTTTATTAAATAAATAACTCATCAAACTCAGACATTCCTGCTAAAATAAAAAAGTGACCCAATTAAAGTATCTGAAATCAACTGTGTTCAGTGTTCCAACTTTAACAAATACCCACACAGGTAGCAGAAAGCAAATGCAGTGACACTTTCAGTTTGACTTTATATATATATATTGTATTCTTTATCTATATATACTTTTCGTAAATGCATAATCATTATTTTTATGAAAAAAAAAAGCTGAGCCGGCAACATAAAAACATTTTTTTTACTTGTCATTGTATCTAAGGATTGTCTTTTAGTATCCACAGCTGTCAGCAGCCACACAGCGAGTCATATCTAGCTTTACTGCAATAGTGATACAGTGTAATTAAGAGGCAACACTCCATCACTGCCTTAGAATCAGAGTAGTACCTTATATTGCTTTCTAAATGGCTCTTTGTTACTCAATATGTGGTTTTTCACTGCATGTTTCAACAAAGTGAAATGAACTTGGTGGGTGGATGGAAGTAAAAAAGCAAAGATTGATCGGTGCACTCATTGGAGTAATTTAACCCCAGTCATTTTCCTCTGTAGGTTTTTATAGCATTTAAAATAGCAACACGGTAATGGCCTACACATACACAGCAAGTCTGCACACAGAAGTACACATAATCAAGCACTTTGCAGGACAAGATGTGGTCTAAAAGTGCCAGGAAATGAAAGAGGGTCGAAGGGATTAATTCATGTGTCCAGAAATACTCTTGTGAAAGTGTATTTGTTTGCCACCTATGTAAACTGAGATACAATAGTCCATTTTGGTTATCTGATCATCTCCTCCACATATATCTGGTAATTTAAAAGTCAGATATTCTAAAAAGCAATGTCTTCTGTTTGTAGCACGTACAGTACAGGCTCATCCTCTTACTGTCTGACTATTTAACTCTCTAACTCTTATCAGTGCTAACCACTTGAGATATTTTCCACAATGCTGGACAATTTACAGGAGCCATGGCTCATTTCTTACACGACTCACATGACTCGTTCTAAAACTACAGTTTAAAATAGGCCCGAAAAATATTCTTTAGAAATTCAAGAACCGTAAAAACATTCAAGGTGTTTTGAAAAATACAATACATTTTTATGTTTTATCGTCAATAAATATATTAAAAATATTCAAATATTTTCACACTACAACTTTTGCTGACACTGGGATGAATCAATAACCTAAAACTCACCCATGAGTAAGACATGCAGCCCTATTTCCATTCCTCATTAGACAAATCATATGCTATTTGTGAGTTCCAAATATTTGCCTTTGTTTGACATGCAGGCAAAACTCTTGAATAATGTAGATGTGAGCCACATTAGCATAGGAAAATGACTAATGTGGCTGCAGGTTACTGTAGCTGTTCTAGGTGTGTATGTGATATAACACGCTGCCTCGGTGGATGCTGATGTATGCAAACACTGCTTGGAATGTAAACCCTTGAAAATGGCCTCACCTCGTTGTTTGGGCTGATAGTAACAGGGCTGGTGGTGGGTTATGACTTTTCCCACTAATGTCTTTGCTAAAATCTGGCTAGAGGCCAGCGGGAAGAGACACACTGGCAGACGGTACCACATCAATATCCCAACTAGCCACCAGAGCCTTACTCAAACGATCCGGGACTTTAAAGGTAGCAGCTGGTGAGTTGATATGGGGCTTCCTGCATTCTGCCGAGGGGCTTTAGATTCATTTAAATGATAGAGATTACTTTTAGGCGCTACACACATTAATTGATGTTGAGAGCTGGGAGATATGGAAGCTGAAGGATATCGGCGACGAGAAATGAACACGAATGGGTTTATCCGGTTTGTGTTTCTTTAAAAACAGACACATATTATGTCCACTCACACACACACACACACACAAAGTAAACATCTCAAGGTCATTTTGATCAGGTGTTTATTTCTTTCTTTTCTAAACTCAGTCTCTGGAGTGTCTGACAGAACTTATTTGGCAAAATGTGCTTTTGATAGATGTATTAGCCCTGTGCTTGACCCCACCACACCCCACTCCTTTTTTTCTCCTTTATGTTTATACTGCACATTTGTGAAAACTCCTTTTCGACCCACCTCTCTCCTTACTCTGTCTACCTCTCACAAGCTTTATTGTAATTCTTCCCCTGCTTGGTTTCCATCTTCCCTCACTTAGTGGCCCAAGAGGTGCTGCTAGTTCCCTCAGGAGCATGCTGGCTTACGCTCAGAGGCCCTTTGAGCTGCCAAGTCAACTGAGGCCGTTTGTCCCCCTACTGTGTGTTCCTGCACAGAGGCTGCTGGGATGTTGGCACAGGTCCACTGATTTACCGCCTTTGGCTAGGACACTCTCCAAGGAGCTCCCATTCTGGCTGGGATATCATTTATTTGGGACACATTTGGCAATGCTGACATCTTGGCCCTCTTTGAAATGTCTCGTCTAGAGACAAAATAAATGAACGGTATCAAAGACATGTCAACCATGATGCTTTTTTCATGAAGGATGGGAGCAAGTGATGGAACAGTAAAGCAATTGTGTGCCTTTGCTGCACACGACCCTGTTCAGAACAGACAAAGCACCAAGACTTAACAAAGCCTGACATGAATTAGACCATTTCAGCTAAGAAAGCGTAATGTATAATGTTAGTATCAAAACATCTCATAGGGTTATGTCTGATATTTTATAATTTCTCAAATGCTGCAACATGAAAACGTTTTTGTTTCACCTCTGACAGATTTTAAAAGGGTCACATTCTGTCTATCAAAAGTAAATGGTAAGCAGTGACTCTGTGACAGTGGACTGTTACTTCATACTTTGCTATTGGGCAATGAGCAACAGCCGAGGTATTCAGAGATGCGTTTCTGTTCCACTGTTTTCGAGGTGAAATTTTCAGCGTTGGTAGTTATAGACGGGGGAAAGTGAAAGCTGTAGTTGAGTGGCAGCATTTTGTTTTGCATTTGTCTCCAAACAGATGCATAGCTGTCATTCAAGGTCCCATTGAAGATTGCTATCAAATGTAATCGCTTCAAAGCCTATTCCCATGGATGCCCGCTTACAGATACAGCTTTTTCAGGTGTCTGTCAAAAGAATATTGCAAAGGGGCATGCTGCAAAAGCTTCAAATATATGAATTTAAATATAGAAGGGGCACCGACATTATGATTCACATCAGGCACTCCTAAAGCAACACAGTACATTTTGTTTCATTGTGTTTTCAGCACTATTGCTCCATCATTAAAGACTATTTCCGTAGAAAAGATATAGCAGGATTGATACATCATTTGTGTCAGAAATCCAAATATTGATATTTCAAAATTCATGTAAATTATACGCTATTCATCAAACCATAAGTCGATTTAGATGTGATTTCTTATAAATTAAGTCACAAAAAAATGTCCCTTCTTTTACTCCAAATCTCAGAACTGCTGGGTCAGGTGGCTATACGTTTTTGTTCAGCTAAAAAAAAATCCATTAATGTTGACCCCAGTGGTCACTTTTGCAATATTTGGAATCAGCCGGGTCATGGTTTAGTATTGATTTGTAGCAGTACACCTTTCCGTCCTCTTAAGAGGAATAGCAGTCTTTCAGTCACACTCTGTGTCACCTCAGGGCACCAAATATGTCAGTTTGAGGTGTTGCCATTTAAAAACCATCACGTTGTTCTCTTATTGAAGTGCTGCAGGAAAAGAAAATTGTTTTAAGAGCATGGGCAGCATATAAAAACATGGTGACACAAGTGGGAGATGTGAAATCCCTGATAAGAGAGGGAAATGATGGGTATTTTTTTTCTTAGTGCACGACAGAAATGAAATGACAGAGACAACATCACGCACTAAGAGAAAGCAGCAGAAATCTCTTCTCTTCAAATTCATTTCCTAAGTTGATATTATTACTGATACTTTTCCAACAAAACAGACAGCTTAGGCATGGCTCTGATTATCTGCAATGATCTAACTAATAATGATGTACTGCTACAGGCAGAGTTCAGTTAATCTGGCAAACTAAATAAACCGAATATGTTCTTCATATGCTGAACGTGGTGCAGTGTTCCGTGACCATCATAAAGTCACAGTCCGCAGTTGAAAAGCATTGATGTCTTCCACTGTGAAATCCAACCTGTGCCTCAAATATTGGCAGAGCTGCTAATGAACCTCTTTGTCAGAAAACTGTGTCTCTATGTCCTGCTGGGATCAAACACGTCTGTAAGCACGACAAACATTGTCATAAACAGGTAGCCCGAAACACTGCATTTTGATTTTAAGAACCTTTTTGAAGGCTAAAGCATTCTGTGGTTTTATCTGCTAGGAGTGAAGGCCTACCAGAGGAAGCTCGTCCATAGAGACAGAGGAGGTTGATCCCCTACTATTTTTGTGAGAGACAAAAGAAAGATCAAACTGTAAAATAAGAATAATTGGTTGAAAGAAGCCATTCCCAAATGCCAGTACCAGTTCCAAAAGAGTTTTTTTTTTTTTTTGGTTTGGTTTTCTTTGCTGCTTACTGACATTACCAATGTGACTGTTAACTTGCTATAGCAGTCTTGTAGAACAGATTTGGTGTGGAAGGCACAGCAGCCAGGGGATGACATGCACCTTGAGGTGACTGTTGTTGTTGCTGTTACTGTTTTGTATGTGCGCGTGTGTCTGTGTGTGTGTGTGTGTGTGTGTGTATGTGTGTAAATCACCAGAAAATATCAGAGAGAGATTATTGATGGTACCAACTTATGGCATAAATTAGTTTGGAGGTATGTTCTACATATGTTTAATGCTTGCGTCA
Organism: Haplochromis burtoni; assembly: GCF_018398535.1. Lineage (NCBI taxonomy): Eukaryota > Metazoa > Chordata > Actinopteri > Cichliformes > Cichlidae > Haplochromis > Haplochromis burtoni. The sequence continues at coordinate 414,819 of NW_024582363.1, forward strand.
AGTTTCCAAATCACACTAGGTTTGATTTCCAAATCAGCTGTGATCCAACATACCATTGCAGATGAGATCAGAGAAAATGCAAACTAAATAAATACATGAATTTCACCCTTTTTTTCTTTCTTTCTTTCTTTCTCTTTTTTAGTGCAGTGGGATTTTATATGTGTAGCATTTGGCATTGTATTGTTTTATTCAGTACCACATCAAATAATTTTCACTGACTCAGTGAGTCACATTCCCAAAGAAATAACTGTAAGGGCTCAACAACAGCAATCACTTTATTTTGACTTTGTCATTTTTAGGGGTGCTCACTCGGTTTTTAAACATAATAATGGCACAACAAGGACATTTTAGATTATAAAAAATGCATCATTTTAGGTTAGAGGCTTGACTGAGGGGTCATTTACAATAGCATGTTCTCTCCAATGGAGTGTGTGGTGGCTGTGGAAGAGACATGCATATGCATGAGGGTAGATCCTAAGGGTTGACTATAGTAAACAAGTCATTCCAAGCTAAAGGCTACTCGTTCCCTCCAGAGTACACAGGCAGCTGTGACACAAACTGAGGCGTCCATGCCAAGACACCTCTTGCTCTACTCAAAGATGACATGTTGATGCTTCACACCACATATCATTGTCACATCATTTGTCCCTGCTGGTGACAGCCTGATGACCACAGTTACACGGCAACCCTTAAGTTAGCTCATCCCCAACAAGTGTGCTCTTGCAGAGGCCGCAACGGATATAACAAACAGTGAGTTTGTGCGTTTAAAGAGCAGCCTATGCTACTATGTGACTACATAAGATGTTGTTGTTTTAAAACGTTAAAAACACAAAACTTGCTTCATGTAAGGCCTTAGCTTCCAACAGATTTTAATAAATGAAAAAGGTGACCAATAAAAAAAAAAATACACACATATACTAGACAGACAGACAGACAGACAGACAGACAGACAGACAGATAGATAGATAGATAGATAGATAGATAGATAGATAGATAGATAGATAGATATGAGAGAGAGAGAGAGAGAGAGAGATCGATAGCTGCATAACTTGACAAAGACTCCAGCAACACAATTCTGTTTTTTTTTCTGCTTTTAATATTTGTGTTGCAAAGCTAACACTTTGTTTGAATAATTTAAAATAAAATAAATATATTATAAAATAAATTGTAGTTGCTCGTAAAACAGGGCACTACTGTTGTTTATTTAATTAAAAATAGGAATATCACAGAAAAAAGAAATGATGTTAAAAAGCTAAAGTGAAACAAAGGTGCGAGGTGCATTGAAATATTTCATATAAACAAACAGCATTATTTGGAGGCAAAATAGTGTCTGCTTACAGAAGTTTGCCAAGTTCAATGCAAACTGGAATAATGAACTTCGGCTTGATACCCAGGTGTTCAGTGCCAAATGGATTATTGGCTGGTTTCAGGTCAGATATGATGCCTTATTAGCTCATGAAAGAGCAGGACAGAGTGCCAGACCATTGTTCTCCATACTGAGATGAAAGGCTACCTGACTAATGAACATCTGCCAGCCAGCATAAGGACCCCAGCAGACACACAAAACCTTGAATTGACCATTGCTGAGAGCAGCTGCTCTGATCAGAAAGATTTTGATTTAAATTTAGACTGAGTACCCACCATAGAGCAGCTGTAATAGCTGAGGACCGAGAGTAGGAGGTATACTTCATTTCTCTTATTCATGTCCGAAATGCCAAAGTTCATCAGTCTAACCTATCAGGCTGCAGAACACAGCTCACTTGCCCTGTCCACTGAAATTGGGATAATGAAACAAGGCTGATGTAGATTTCAAAGATATACAGTCATTGTGACCTTTTCAGGATATGAGAATGTCTATCTGATTTTAGTTGTGACTCTTTTGAATTTGTACAATTCCCAATGATACACCTGAGTCTTTGAGAAAGATTCCTGCATAATATCACACAAATATTTGTTTTTCACAGAAAATGCAAATTATAATCGGATTCATATATGTTAGCTTGGCAAGACAAACCCTATGCAAGATTCCCAATAATTAGAACAAAAACCTTACTAGAATTTCCCGCTCTCCCATTTTCTTTTCATTAAATAACAATTTTTAACTAATAAAAATTATAAATTTGCTGGACTATTATTTTAAAAATTGCACGATTATGTGCCCACAAGCAACAAAAAAGCTATTTTATTATCACAAAATAAGGACATTTTCCCCCCTGTGGTATTATCATTATATTATGTAATTATCTTATCATGTATTATCATCTTTAGAAAACACAGTAAAGAAAAACTCAGGTTTGAAGTAGGTCACACCAAATACTCATACTTGCTGTTGTTGTGTACAAAAGCTTAATGTGTTCGGTAAAGTTGTATAATAGGCTATAGCCATCTTATTTTCTGTGCATCTAGTCAAAAACTCAACAATCATTGCAAATGTACAAAAAAATAACATATAAAAATAACACACACTCACACACAATGGACATAACAAACAGTGATTAGGAGAAAATAACAGCACAACTCACACACGATAATATATATATATATATTATACTATTAATATTATATAATATATAGATATATATATATATATATATATTATATATATATATATAGCTAGTCCCATGATGCACCTGTTTCTACAAAGAAGTAGAGAAGTTTCAGTAAAACATATAATAAATGTTTTCAAAGTTTATTGCATATAGAGCAAGAATATTTGTTTAGCACTGACAAGGAAATAGCTACTTTAGCATCACAAGCTTCAAAAATAATACAAAGCAGAAATATTTTATTGATTGATGTGAGTTTATGTCAGAAACAAAAATCTCAGTCCAACCTGAAATCACAAGCTGCACTCCTGATCTTTACAAAGCTATTTATTGTAGCATTTATTTATTTCCTTTCTTACTTTATACCTTAAGCAAACCACTGTTTAAAAGTTGGGGGAACACCAGCAAAAGATCACGGTAACAATGAATCTAGACAATACATACTGGAGGTTAGAAGGATTTTGCTCCAAGAAGCAGTAGTTTAGTTTTTCCCTATAAACTTTGTTTTTCTCAGACTTCGCCTTTTTGAAACTTATGGCATTTCAGCTTTTTTTTGTTAATTTGGAAACATTGTATCTCGTACGTAAGATGGGCTTCATTGCATCTCAAGCATGGTACTGTAATAGGGTGTCACCCCTGCAATTTGGAAACTCATGGGTGATTCATGTTTTACTTTATATGACTAAATACATGGTTATGATGCAGAAGAAGTTAAGAGTGGAGAATTAAAAATAACAGAAGGCTACAAATGAGATAACTTAGCAATTCACATTACGTCATCAGGTTTTCATACAGACCTTATGAAGGAGCACAGACAGAAATGCACCTGAAATCATCAAAACTGTGATGTCAGAGAGCATGCAGGACTCATTTATGTGACAAAAAGACAAAGAAAGCTAGTTAACACTGTTTCCTTCTTTACAGTGGTTCTGACAAAGGATTTTACTGTTTAACAAATAAACCTGAATAACTCTTTTTTGTGACGTTTTCTGCAACTGGTTAGGGACATCGTTAAGTTATCCTCTGCATGACTCTGAAGTCATTTACATAATGCAATAACTCTAAACCCTAAAGTGTAATTACATTGCTCATACCACCATGCTCTAGGAAATGATTCCCCTAACTACAGTGTCAGAACGCATCACGAAACATATCAGAGCAGGATCTGAATGCAGCAAAGGCTACAGTGCCGTGTTAATTAGGTTACTGATACTTTCCACTGCACAATTACTCTGTCAGAGTGGCTCATCTTACATTTTCTCTGGCCATCACTTTCACTCTTTGAGGCTTATTCCATGAAACGCCCCTTTCAGCACATACCTGGAGGCAGCAAGGTTAACAAAAACAGTGACTTTTTTTTCCCTTTTTTAAAAAAAAGTCTGCATCACAAACATGGCAGACAATGTAATTTCACAGAAAAAAATTGTGCACCATCTTAAACCCAATTAATTTGAATATTCAAGAAAGCAAGTAAGAGAGTTTGTAAAGGGGGAGAAAGGGAGCCAGATGGTGGCTCGAGGGGCAGTTCTTAAATCTGGCATAAACATTGCTACACAGTGTCAGAGCTCTTGCTTCTGGACATATGTAAATAGAGGCTTACCCCAAGAGATAGAGAAGGGCTTTGAGGTAATTGTTTAGGGATTCTCTGTTCACCATTGAAAGGGGATGCTGCATTTTTGGAAAAACCCAAGGGATTAAAGCGAACCCAAGCAGAATCACTGGGTCACACATCCTGAACCATTCAGGCCTGAAGTCAAAAACAGTCAAATCAAGGTGATGCAGCAGTTGTTGATCTGCTGTGTGTATGTGCAGATTTGTGTGCAAACATGTTACCGTTTCCCTGTAAGGTAGTGCATGAGGCAGGGAGTAATTGGTATTAGCAGTGAGGAAGCTTGTGTGAGATAGTTGGGTTATCACCTGCACCCCGAGGTAATCTCCCTGAGTTTCCAACCATTTGCATCAAAGCGCCACAGACTGCAGTCAGCTATTATTTCAGGCCATTTTTGCTAAGCCAAAACTCACTTACAAGATACAAGATGAGTATAATTTAGCCTGTGGTCCATGCCATTGTATATCATTGTATTAAAGTATAAGTTTGCACAGTGTACTTGAGATGTTATTGCATACACATTAACATTATGACACATGTTTAAAATATCTAGGTTAGGTTAAAAAAGTGTTATATATCTACTGTCTAATTTTAGATATCTAATACACTACCAGTCGAGAGTTTTTATCCACTATCTCTTGTTTTACATGGAATTATGGAAGAGTGGCAAGAAGAAAGCCATTGTTAACAGAAAACCATAACAAGTCCCGTTTGCAGTTTGCCACAAGCCATGTGGGGGAAACAGCAAACATGTGGAAGAAGGTGCTCTGGTCAGATGAGACCAAAATGGAACTTTTTGGCCAAAATGCAAAACGCTATGTGTGGCGGAAAACTAACACTGCACATCACTCTGAATGCACCATCCCCACTGTCAAATATGGTGGTGGCAGCATCATGCTCTGGGGGTGCTTCTCTTCAGCAGGGACAGGGAAGCTGGTCAGAGTTGATGGGAAGATGGATGGAGCCAAATACAGGGCAATCTTGGAAGAAAACCTCTTGGAGTCTGCAAAAGACTTGAGACTGCGGCGGAGGTTCACCTTCCAGCAGGACAACGACCCTAAACATAAAGCCAGGGCAACAATGGAATGGTTTAAAACAAAACATATCCATGTGTTAGAATGGCCCAATCAAAGTCCAGATCTAAATCCAATTGAGAATCTGTGGCAAGATCTGAAAACTGCTGTTCACAAAAGCTGTCCATTTAATCTGACTGAGCTGGAGCTGTTTTGCAAAGAAGAATGGGCAAAGATTTCAGTCTCATACCCTAAAAGACTGGCAGCTGTAATTGCAGCAAAAGGTGGTTCTACAAAGTACTAACTCAGCGGCTGAATAATTACACACACCCCACTTTTCAGTTATTTATTTGTAAAAAAAAATGTTTGGAATCATGTATGATTTTCATTCCACTTCTCACGTGTACACCACTTTGTGTTGGTCTGTCACGTGGAATTCCAATAAAACTGATTCATGTTTGTGGCTGTAATGTGACAAAATGTGTTAAAGTTCAAGGGGGGCAAATACTTTTCAAGCCATTGTATGGGAATGAGTTGTTTAAGCTAGGTTAAGAAGAGAGGTCATGATCAGTGAGTAGGCTTCATACCTAGAAAGAACACCACAGATGCAGTGATTTCATTGAGGGTGCTGATGGATAAGTAAAGAGAAGACCACACCACCTGCACTTTGTTACTGTGGAACACCAAAGTGTATGATAGGTTGCCAAGAGAGGAAATTTGCATTGCATGAAGAAGCCAGGGATGACAGAGAAGAATGTGAGGGTGGTCCAGGAAGTGTATGAAGACAACAATACAGTGGTTAGGAGTGACAGATGAGTTAAAGGGTGGGAGGAGAGTACATCAGTCATCAGCTCTCTTGGCAGTGGTGATGGACAGGTTGATACATATGGTCAGGCAGGAGTCTTTGTGGGCTATGATCCCATATGGAAGAGGGCTTTGGAGAAGTGGCGGTATGCACTGGAGACAAGAGGACTGAACACTCTTGAGCCACGATTGGGCATTCGTCTTGTAATCGGAAGGTTGCCGGTTCGAGCCCCGGCTCCGACAGTCTCGGTCGTTGTGTCCTTGGGCAAGACACTTCACCCATTGCCTACTGGTGGTGGTCAGAGGGCCCGGTGGCGCCAGTGTCCGGCA
>NW_024582363.1:421140-457032 GCF_018398535.1 Haplochromis burtoni
GTGTGAATGGGTGGATGATTGTGTATAGTGTAAAGCGCTTTGGGGTCCTTAGGACCAAGTAAAGCGCTATATAAATACAGACCATTTACCATTTACCATTAAGAGAAGCAAGACAGAATACATGTCTGAGAATGAGAGGGAGACAAGTGTAACAGTGAAGATACATCAAGCAGATTAAGTGAAAATGATGAGTTTAAATACTTGGGTTCAGCTATCTACAACAACAGACAGAGAGAGCAAGGTGAAGAAGACAGTGCGAGAAAGACAGCTAAAGTCTGGAGAAAAAGGCAAAGAGGCGGTTGAGATTGGACATGTGAAAAAGGAACCACTTGAAAGAAAGAGAATGTATTCCCTTATTGTGTTACAGACTAAATGTCTACATTTATCAATTAATAAATAGAATAAATGTAATACATTAATGAAATTCACTTGGGTAAGAAATGCCTTTGAGATGAGTTTTAAAGCTTTGAATTAACACATATTTGGTGATGTAGTGAGTACAGTCATGTATTTTTATTATGATCTTGGGGAACAAAAATTGCAACAGGAAATATCTCACAAGATCAATCGTGATTATTTTTTTGTTTTCCAGTGCTTTAACTTAATTTGTAAGATGAGAATTAAAAAAAGAAAACAACAATCAAAAAACAAATCCATATCCAACAAATAAAACAAAACACTGACAACACTCTTTTGCTAACATGTTTAAGGTCATTTGACAAGCAACATTTTTTAAAATACCAGAGCTGTCTTATTCAGGTTAAGCTGTTTGCATGTTTCTTTGATACCCCGTGATTAATGTTCTCTGTTGACATGACTTCACCAGCTGACAAATATTTTTTTCCAGAGATAGAACCATCCGCCTTCAAATACGAAGCGTTACGCCCACCAGCTTCCCACATTCTCTGAGTGAGCAGGAGAAGGAGAAGGTTAAATCAAAAACATAGAAAAGAAATGATGATCCCGGTAGTAATGTGCTGTGTGTTTTTTATTGGCATGAAAGACCACCCAAGACACTTTGTAAGTCTGAATTTGTTCAGACAGTGAGGATCAGAAGTCAAAGTTGGATGATGTTTTCATTCTACAGTAGCCTACAAGGACAAAAGTATATATATATATATATATATATGAAATAAAATATTGTGGATATGAAACACAAAATGTTATAGTCATGCTGTATCATTCCTTTAAGCCCTGATCACGCAGCTCGTTTCGTAACTATTTTTAAATCCCGGTAGCTCTGCAACCACGTAAGCTAGCGCAAAAATTTTTTTTGCATATGAAACCGGAGGAGTTGTACTTACATCTTATGCCATCAGCTTGTCCTAGGTCACGGTTTCCTTCCACATAAAGCTTTGCAAAAACTGCATAAAAAGCGCTTGCAGGAACAAAAACATAATATTCCAGAAACACGCTTTACCGATCCAATCAGCTGTGTCATAACACTTCCTACGTTGGAATAGACGTCAGCGCGAACTTTTGCATTTCCGCCATTACCTGCCCGAAACCGGAAGTGACGTCATTTTCGCGGAAATGTAGTCTTTTTTACTATCAGGGCCTCAGGGCCTATACTGCGTCTTTTTAAAAGTTATCTTTGACTTTATGACTTTCTGTGTCGTTTCTGGGATGCTTAGGACTCATATTGCACTGCTGGAAATAGTTTATTTTGATGCATATGCTGCTTTTTTGCAAATTTGCAGTATAATATTTATTTTCGTTTTTCCTGCAGTGTATAAAAATTGGTGTATTTCAAAAATAAAACTATGAAGACACTCAAAATAAATTTCCTGTGGTGGGAAACTATTTTGTGCAACTTTTTTGTATTTACAGTTTTGAGGGATAAGCCTCTTAAATTTCTCTAACTACAAATATATGTTAAAAAAACAAAAACGATTTTCAATTCTTTTGTAGTTTATTGCACTTTTTTGCAAGTTATGTAATTACTATGCAGTTAATGCAGACATATTATTAAAATCTGGGCTATAATGGTTGTATTGATGTATAGCAACTTGAAATGCTCCCAAAAATGGCTCCACAGCATGTAAAAATATAATATAAGCTCTGGCGGACTTGGTTCTATGGTAGGTCTTAAAGGGTTAATTTAGTTTATTGTGACTATAATTGAGTGTGGGTGGGCACATGTGCATGATCTAGATCCTTGCTAGGAGCCTATATTTTACAAATACATTTATCCTATTTTCAGAGATTCTTTTCATCTCACATTGTTTCTGCTATATTTGAAATTTTCCAGTCTTAGTGTGTTTTTCTGAAATCTACAAACTTCAAAAACATTAGATATTTTCTCAAAATAACATAATTTAACTCATTTTTTATTGTTATTATGCTTATTTATTGTGTGTGTGTGTGTGTGTGTGTGTGTGTGTGTGTGTGTGTGTGTGTGTGTGTGTGTGTGTGTGTGTGTGTCTTAGTGCACTGTAGTATTGAAAAAGTTCAGCTGCATCTTTTTGGTGTTCACAGGAAATTATTCTTGTAATGAGTTGGAAGAAGCTGTTTTCTAATAAAATAAATAAATAAATAAATAAAAAAACCAAAAATGGTGTCCAATTGAGCTTTTCTTTTAAAACATTTTGAAAACGTGGAGATGAAGCTGCACCACTAACAACCACTGGAGGCTGGATCGATACATGATAGAGGACTTTTATGACGATCGCCCCTGTGTGTGTGTTTTTGTCAGTGGCTGATTGTGCAGTGTGTGCAGGTGTGTGGATAGGCATGTGTGTGTGTATGCTGTAAGTAATAAAGGTACGGTTGCTGTGTTGCCTGAATGTGTCACAGGCACTCTTAAACCACAGGGGAGGGGACGATGGCTGCTCAGAGCTTGAAATATTGAGCTCCAGTACATGCGTGCAAGCAGCTCGCCTCCAGCTCCTACAGTCATGACCCCGCTCTCTGCCCAAGGCAATTACAATGGATGAGAATCAGAAACTCTGGAAGCACAAAAAGTCTCCTACAGAAACAGGACAATAAAGAGTAATTTCCTATTCCACCTCTAGCTTCATGTATTGGAAACATATGAATATATTCTCTACTTATTCAACACAACAGAGGAGAGGAGGCAACACTGGTAATAACAATGTGCTGGTTTTTTTTTTTTTTTTTTGCCATGCTTGAGCGAGCAACACTAGTGTGACACAGATAAATAACAGAGAAGAAGATGACAAGGCTTTGCTGTACCTGGAGCAGCTGAGCTGGAGCCACAGGGCTGCAGCAGGAGCAGCGGGATTGTGTCGCAGTGTAACAGTAGACGGAACCACCTCTCTGCTACCCGGCTCCACTCCCCTGCTTTGATCACCAACTGGAGAGCCTTTCATTGCCTACAGCGCTGCTGAAGGCTGATGAGGGTGTGTGCGTGTGTGTGTTTGCCATGTGCATGCAAGAAAGAGAAAATGAGAGAGGGATTGCCATTTCTGATACACAGTATTGTTTCTCTGTTTTGTTTTAAATTTATTTTTCTGAAGTCCACATGTATGTTAGAGGGGGAATGAGCCTAAAGGAAGAGAGAAGCAGATGGAGGTTTTCATTTGGGTGACTGAAAATCAAATTTCACCATCAAATCAATATTCTGATTCCTTGATCAACTGCAATCTGACTTGAATCATTCCCTATTTGATTTCTCTGAATAGATTATTTTAGTTGATTTGAGCACTGTGAGTAACACAAAAGAGGATTTGAATTATGCAAACGGAGATGTCTACAGATGTTCATTTCACTCATGTTAATTACAAATGACTAAATTCTGAAATGCCTTATTAACAATGTAACTTCAAGCACAACTTCTCACTCTGCTAGATGGTTTCCGTGAGAACTTTGATTTCTCAACCAAAATAGGCCAAAGCTGCTCTTATTAACTTTTTATAATGCCCACTGAAGAAAACCAAGTCAAGTAGTTTGCCTGCAAAATTTAAATTTGTACTTGATAAAAAATAAAAAAAATAAAATAAAAAATAGAAACAGCTGATTAGGTCTCTTGGCCGAATCAACAAATACAACACTGGCATTTTCCAAAATGCCAAATCTATAATAATAATAATAATAATTTATAACAGCTAACAGCTGTAGTGCAGGGTGAACACTGTGGCATTTGTGTACATGGGGAGCCTGGTATGAGGCCCACTCTGTGGCTTTGTGCATGCAAGCTACAGCAGAGTTCAGCAGTGAGAGTGAACAGCCTACCCTCCACTAAGCAGCTACAGGGAAGCTTGAGAAGCAAAGGAAAGTAAAATCTCAGCAGCAAGTTGGTCAGCTGTAGCTCAGCCAGGAAGCTGTGTTTGTGTGCAGGCAGGATCCTTCAGATTGAAATGCTTCCTCAACAAGCACCCACTAGACATACATTTCATAAGTTGTTCTCATTGCTTTACAATCCCTTCAAATTAAGCACAACTAGCTATTAATTTAAAGAAATTACACCATGTCTGGCCTAGCTCCAGGACACGTGCCACATTATTTCTGTTTCTTCCACCACCAGCATCAGGCTGGATGGAGTATTGAAGTCTCTAGGCCAGAGACAATGTCTATTCAGGTGAACCAAATTGCAGCCTGCAGGCATGCGCATGTTTTGACCAACTATTTATTTGACACAATTAACACCTTTACATCAGTCACTTTTGATTAAGGTAAAAAGAAAAGCTGAGAAACATATTGTTCTTTGGACTCTTACAGTCAAAGCATTATACAGCAAATAAGCATTCAACAAGTATATGTGTCTATACAGCCATGAAGGTCTCAGGAAAGCTGGCGAGTCTTTTTTTATTTTCTCTTCATAGACAGTTTGGGCCTGTCTTTGTGCCTGGGCGGGTTTGCCTCCCTGCAGGCTATTTCCAATCAAGAGCCTGAGTATTTAGGTGTTGATTGTGGCAATGAATTCCCACTAGTTCATACTTCCTCTGGTCTCCTGTCTTTGTTTTCTGTGTTAACTCTGAAGTAAATTTTGGATCTCATCTACTCTGTAGATCTCTACACCGGCTGCTCGATAACTCACCTGGAAATCTTAGCTGTCCCATTGAGGAGTGTTATTGTAGTTTGCTGGTTCCAGCCCCCCACTCACTGAAGGCTCACCTGCCCACCCACTCTCCACCACTGCCACACACTTGAAAGCCAGCCTGCGCTTTGACAACCACCCTCACCATCACCACCCACTGGATCACAACACAGTGTAGCCATTCTCCATCTCCTCACTTGCCAGTACTAACTCCCATTGTAGTGTTCACAGACCCTCTCTGATCTTCAGTGCAGCCGGTAGTTCCTGCCTGCCCACCTCCCCCTCTTCCCAACCACACTTTGTAAATAAACACTTAAAACTTGAGTCTTGCTTTCTCAGTCTGTGGGCTTCAGTAAAAGTAAAATCATGAAATAAACATATGCTTTCTTCTTAAAAAGCAACAGCTCTACCCTTTGGATAGGAAGGCTTATCTGATTTCAAATGACTTATAGGTAAATTCAGAATTTTAAAAAATTTATTTATTTTTACCTGCATACTGTTTAGTCCAATATTCTAGTTATACGATGCATGTTCACCAGTAATACTGGATTACACATAACATGCAACAGTCATACTACAGTATGTTTTAGCTGCAATATATGCAAACTAAGGAAGGAGCACTCATGAGTGTTGTGGTCATTTGTGAGGGTTGAAAACTGAATATCAGATCTCTGGGATGCACTGTTGGTACAATTAACTACACAGGTTCTTATAATATTTGTCAGAAAGTACAGTCAAAGGTTCAGTACAGCTGCCACCTACAGCCTCTTATGTCAGCATTCACCTGTCATTTCAAACTGGCCATAGCATTAGAATACAATAACTCCAAGCATCCTGAATGTGATATAAACAGGTAAGTTCTGCTATTTTGGTTTTGCTGTCATTTTATAACCTTTGAGGTTGCTGCTTGGTAAACTGACACAAACTAATGTTAAGACAACTAAATAAGCTTTAAAGTTATATTTAATGTGAAAAAAGTGGAAAAGGTGGCTGCAGAAGAAGAGAGACATTTTGCTTTTGTTTTTTTAAACTTCTTCGCACGGACACTAGAATTACAAGTTACAATGAACAAGAAGACGCACAATATTCAGCACAATTGTGTATGAGGGAGACTACCAAAAAACAAAAATATTATAAACATGTTTTGAGAAAGAAGAAAAGCATGTAATGTTGTCTCCAGTGGCTTTTAAATGGCCATTTATTTGAATTGAAAACGTTGCAGAAAAAGAGAATTACGGAGAAAACCCGAAACAATTTGAAAGTAAGCAATTTTCTCCCAGAACATATAGCCTTGACATGCATTTCTAAGAAGTATAAAACATTTTGAGAATACCAAGATATCTCTATATATGTCTGGCTCAGGTAAATGATGAGCCTTAAACACAAAGTCAAAATTGATATTCCTCATCAAAATATTATTATTATTATTATTATTGTTCATTTATATTGTTAATTAGGTTTAAACCCTTCCATATTTGTTGTAAATCCACTGTGTAACTGTTTGACACTTACTCTGTGACAGTAGCAGCTAAACAAAAAAGTGGTAATTAAATTAACAAAGGAGCTTTTTGTTTTATTTCTTCCCAATATCCTGACGGTGTCGAGTGCCTTTGAAATCACGGCAGGCTGCGTGCCAATAGATTTAGAAATAATCGCTCTGACAAAATATGCAAAGACGTACAATGTCACATTACAGCAGGAAGAGAAGAGGATAAGCAACTCTCAGACAACAGTATTAGCGTGCCAGTTGAGACGAAGGGAATGGAGAAAAATGCCATACCCTCAGGTACAATGTTGCTTTGTTGCTCATTAAACTTGTATTGTTTGAAGTGTTTAGCTGGCGAGCTTGTTGACACAGAGTTGCTGCACGATGCATATGAGGCAAACAAGTTCTACTGCCAACCAGGAGCCGAGAGCCTATGCTGGTGCCGTAATGAGCCTGGAGAAAATGTAAAGCAGGGGGAGATGAAACAGAATGTGTGATCCATCAGCTGTTCAACCTCGTGGATTTCTAACAGCTCCTCTGAGCGGCAATGAGAAAGCTGATTGACGAGTGAAGCCGGTTGGACTAGGGCAGAACAGTGGCTGAGAAAAGACGGGGTATCAGGTGGAGGAGAGCTTGGGGAATTTCACAAAAGCACACGTCTGAAATATTCAATTTAGCACTGATCAACAGTTGCCTTTTACAGGCTCAGATTGAATTATCTTATATGGCAACGCCATTATGTTGGGGATTATTACATACTCTCCGAGAGATTTGGTTTATTCATCTTGCCTATTGTTGACGATGACTGGAGCACTCCCTAGAGAGCAGCCCAGTGAATTGATTTCTGACAATCCATGATTCACCTCCTCGAGTCCCCCACTCTTCTGACACTCCTGCAAATCAACTTAAAGGCATAGCCTGACAGCTCCTCACATCACACTTCATATAAACAGCCATTATTTCTTCAGAAAGCTCTTTTTGTCTTGTACAGCGCGCTTCAAAGCTGGTACATTCCTGCTACAGTGAGATTCTAAAGCCAAGGAGACTCACATGTCATGGAAAAAGGGCTGAGGTGCAAGAAGCAGGTACGTTTCCTTACAGCCAGATGAGTGAGACAGAGTGATGTAATTGAGAATGAGAACGACCTCTAACACTGAGCTGTCACACAGTCTGAACTTTGTGGTGAATGTAAGTCAGATGGCAGCTGTTTCTTTTTTTTTTCTTTTACCGTCATAAATTTAATTTACTTATTGTCAAATCCAAGCTGATTATCCAAGAACTTTAAAGGAACAGTTCAGGTAATACGCTTATTTGCTTTGTTGTCAGGAGATTTTGATTCCACTCTCATTTCTGTCTAATATAAACCTGGGGCCAGGAGGTAATTAGTTTAGCTTAGTATAAAGGCCTGAGGTACGGGGACGCACATAAGATGCCTAATTGGCCACTGCCCTTGGCTTGAACAATGTGTCAACACGTCTGCCATATTGATCCAGTGAAGCGGTGCCTCCTAATGCATGTCTGTCTGTCAGGACTGGCAGTCTGGCCACAATTTAATTAATCACAGGTAGGTGGATTTTGCTGGGCTTTGGTTTTTGTGCCAGCTGAAATTAAACAAATGTAGTGTTTGAAGCCAAGGCTTTGTGCTACATCCCTCTAGTAGAGTTCCTTCAACGTTTAGAAACAATCCCAAGATCTGTTATAGCTAACACCCAACAAACCATTTCATCTTGAATACCTTTAAAGTGGAAATATATATTGATGAAGAGGGTCGTATTCCCTGCATCCCCCTGTTTTTTTGATAAATTCAAAATGATATCTGAAATCAAAACACAGGAATTTAAGCACAGCCTAACCCTTAAAACAAGACAGTAAAAGTTGGTATCTCAGTTCAAAGCTATAAGTAGTATCACAGCTTCTCCACTTTTCCTTTCTGTCTTTCTCCACAACAAGCACTCTAGCAGAACAGAATGATATTCATGATCCTACTTTCTTTGTGATTTATTTGTGGCTGTTTTGGAGGGTAATGACATACAGCCTTCTCAGATTCATTAGTAATTTAACACAGCAATTCTCAGTCCTGCTGCTTTCATTCAGTTGGCTAGGGCCAAATGAATCTCACCCACCTTTTCAGTTGAGCCAGAGTAAAGTAGGCAACCAACATGCTAATCTGGTAACATGTGGTAATACTTCCCTAGCATGAATACATCTGTTAATCTCTCTAACTTCATTCCATGTGTGTGTGTGTGTGTGTGTGTGTGTGTGTGTGTGTGTATGTGTGAATTTATACATTAAAAAAAGAAAGAAAAAAGAAGAAAAAGTTTTCAAACCAAAAATCACTCTTACTGCTTTCATATGAATTAAGAGAGAAAGTAGCAACCAAGTGGTGCTAATCAAATTCACTTGATTAACTGATTAGTAGCTGGGAAAATTGTGTCATTGCATCACAGTCTTGCCAGCAATGTCCCAGCAAACTCATTCCAAGGTCAAACTGTGCTGTAAAATTATAAAAACTAAAAGAAATTTGTATGAGCTTCTAAAAGCCTCAGTTAGCTTGTTAAAGTCCAAAATCCATGACATTATAATAGAAAAAGATTGAAAAAGAAGGGGGAAGCCTCTTCTCTCTAAAAGAGCATGGCAGCAAAGCTTAGGTTTGAAAAGTTGCAAAAAAAAGCTGAACAAACTGCAACACTTTTGGAACAACATGGAATACACAACACCACAGCTG
The DNA here is from genome assembly GCF_018398535.1 of Haplochromis burtoni. NCBI lineage: Eukaryota > Metazoa > Chordata > Actinopteri > Cichliformes > Cichlidae > Haplochromis > Haplochromis burtoni. Next base: position 430,351 of record NW_024582363.1, read on the forward strand.
CACAAACCAAACACAACATATTAGCACAAACACCTCATACAAACTGCCTAGCATGATGGCTCAAGAGTTGGGAGTTCGCCTTGTAATCGGAAGGTTGCCGGTTCGAGCCCCAGCTCGGACAGTCTCGGTCGTTGTGTCCTTGGGCAAGACTCTTCACCCATTGCCTACTGGTGGTGGTCAGAGGGCCCGGTGGCATCAGTGTCCGGCAGCCTCGCCACTGTCAGTGCGCCCCAGGGTGGCTGTGGCTACAATGTAGCTTGCCATCACCAGTGTGTGAATGGGTGGATGACTGGATATGTAAAGTCCTAGTCCTAGTCCTTAGGGACTAGTAAAGCGCTATACAAATACAGGCCATTTACCATAGAGGGATAATGGTTTAGACCTAGGATTGAGCAGTCACTGAGTCAGGATTAAACTACACCAAAGTAGTCTAGAGTCAAATGTGAGTCCAATTGTCTAGCAGCTAAAGCTTGGTCAAAACTGAGTTATGTAACAGGACAGTGATCCTAAGCATAGCAGAAAACCTTTAAAAGAATGAGTGAAAAAGGAAAGAATCCTGATGTTGCAGTGGAGCAGTCAAAGCTTAACCTGATTGAAAGTCTGTGGTGGAAGCTTAAAATAGCTGTGCATAAATGAATTTCCAAACTGAAGCAATGTTGCTGAGACGAACAGGCCCAAAAATTCCTCCAAACTCATATGTGAGACTGGTAAAAATCATACAAAAGAATGGTTATTTCACATTATTACGTCTACAGGTGGTTCTGCAAGCTACTGAATCATGGAGTGTACTTAGTTTTACAGGACTGCATAGTTATATAACACTGTCTTTTTTCACAAAAAGAGGGAAAATGAGGTATCATTTAATCAAACTTATTGATAGGTCATTTGAGCTTTAGCTCTATATACTTCATACAAGACACAGGCTCTTTCCAAAGGTAAATCTGTACTCACTTACAAATTGATATGCAGCTGTTGAACAGGTCCAGTGTGCACTGTACTCTATCTTAGATTTGTCTGTTAATATACTAACATTTCTTTATTACCACTAGAACCAGAATGAATAAGGGAATATCAGTTTCCAAATTATGTTTGTCTTTTTAAGCCAAATAGTAATTATACACATTCCTAGAAAGAGCAATCAGAATCTCACATTTCGTATGGTTTTTCTCACTGTAAATATGTGTGATAAGCAGGCTGTGCCTCCAAACAGATGCAGGTAATCAATCACAAATTGAATTTGCAATGGTACCGATTCTTATTTAATGGTGTAGAGGCAATACGGTGGTGTCAGAAGATATTCTGATGGATAAATGGCATAAGAATGCCCCCCCTCCAGTCAATGCCTCTATGTTTCTGACATGACCATTCCACATCACACTGCTTGAAAAATGAGCTCCGTGGAGGCATGCAGTCCTGCTATGAGATTGCACTTCATAAAGGGGAACAGCACACAGGGGTGAAATTCTACTGTAGGGTTATGGATTTTCCAGTACATCACTGATAGATTGCACTAATATAACCTCAATAAAGAGTTTGAGAACAACTTTATGGATGTTTTCCCTCTTTTGTCATCTCATTTTTCTCTCCTTTGATGTGTGCTTCACTTGATTTGTCTGTTTTTCTCTTACTTTGTCTAGTTGTCACTCACGGGGTGCAGAGAAACACACTCAACACATTAGTCGTGGGATGTGAACCATGGAGTGTTTCATCCAAAGTTTCACAACTAGAACCTCAAGCTGCTCATATTGTTTGTTTTTGCTTCCAGCATCAGCAACAGCAAGATATTTTGGAGAATGAAATGTGTACATTGCACATAAATTCCTAAACAGCACCACTTGGTAAAAAACAGAAAAAAGGGTACTTTGCAGCCTTCTGCTTCAGTCATCAGCCCAAGTTATGTCTACAACTTGGAATGGGCTTCATTTTGCTTTAATTTAAAAAAAAAAATAATAAGCAGAAAATTGACTTAAATTGGTATTTGTACTGTAAATGTATCTCGTATCACACATCCCGTATCAGGACTTAATTTGAGTGTAAAATTTCAACCCGATAACACACGTAGACACACTGGTCCACCGTGTCCATTTCACGCTTTGCCTCTCCAAAAAGAATGAAGTTGCAAAAGTAAACTGCAGTAAAGCAAAGGGAGAAGCCAGTGTGTATTAACACGTACATATTACATTATATATTTACATATTCGCATGAAATGAACATGATAGACTGGCATGTCTATTACATGTTTTGCCGTGATACTGTGTTGAAAATGTATATTTAAAACTTTATGTCATTAAACTTTAGTATACAACATGTATTGGGATTTAGTGCAGATTCTACATCGAACATATCTGAACTAAATGTTGTTAAAGTTTATATGATAATGGAGATTTTAATAAGTGTTTTTCAATTTTTTCCCAGGTTCAAAATGGCCTGTAGGACATAACTTCTCAAAATTGTAAACATGAACCTATCTATAACAAAATAACAAAATAGAGTTACCTGTGGTTTGTAACCAGAAGAACACCATTCTAAAGATGATTTTAAGATATAAAGTTATGAAAAATGAGTTTAAAATCTATTTTTCAAGCTCAGAAATGATGTGTCAATTTTGCTAATGTCATTAAGAATCAAAAGAGCCATATTCATCATTGTGGAATTAAACCAGCTTATGATTAAACTTGTGTTGTGCTTTATCGATGCTCCCTAGTGTACCATTTCTAATGTATTTAATACCATTCATGGTGATATCAATGGATTAAGGCCAGCTATGAAGCTTTTATGGGAGTAGAAATGTATATTGTATTTCTGTCTGCAAAACTGAGGAAAAGAGAATTCTGTCTCAGTTGCTTTTAAAGTAAGTCAGCATCTGTGGTCTGCACATCGGATGTCGTGCTTGCTCAGTCACCACGTATTACCCACTGAGTCCATTCTCAAGTTCCATGACCACTTGCTCCTACCACTTACTTCCAGTCTGAGGCTCTGCTGTGCCCTTCCTCAACCTGATCAGCAGGACCTAACTCCCCACAGCAGCCTGTTACTGCATCATACAATCCTCCATCAGTCTCTGCACTTTCTCTCTATCATTGTCCCTGCTTGCAACCTTAGGGAATGGTTCAATCACCTATGACCCAATCCATCTTTTAATGATGTTCAGACAGTCCAAGGCCCACCTGCGCCCTATAAATGCCTCTTCTCGCAGTTTGCATTCTCTGCTACACTAGAACTGATCCTGCAGGGTATGCAGCGTGTGTGCTGGGAGACCAGATGCACACATGTGTGAAAATCCCCTGCAGTTCTACCCCATATCCTCACTCTTCTGAGACCTTGACCAGTTTTTGGTTTGTTTATGAGTGCATGTTGGGAGAGTCCGAAGGAGGTAAGCCATGTGCCAGAAAAAGCATACGGCACCATTGGGATGTAAACACCTGCCGCTGGACTAGTGAGAGCATTTTTAGAATCATTAGGAATTAAAGGAAATAAATGACTTCATAGAGAATGCAGATTTATTTCTTGGTTGGATCCTTTTAACACTGCGCAGGTAACCTGTTCATCTCTTAACCTACTATGGCTTTATTACAATTCAGAGTCTCTGTGTGGATGTGCACATGTCACTTAAATGCCTGGAACAAAAAAGAAGAAAGGTCCTCACAAAAAAAGGAATACAATGGGTGACTCTGCTAACACAGCTATTGTAAGTATTCATTGAACCCCGCTGTATACCAATCATAACTAAACAATCAACCCATCTTGAATGTCAAGTTGAATGCCAACTTAACATTCAGTGTTCCTGTTCTCATGTGATTTGGCTACCATCTATTAAGCACCTAGTAGCACGGGAGGGAAGTTTATGTGCCTGTTTAAAACCTGTAAAAGTGAGTTGAAATGAAATCACTCTTTTGGGTTTGCACTTCATGACACATACTATAGAAGTATTTCTCTAAACTATTCAAGGAGAGCAAAAAACTATATGTTAAATATAAAAAAGTCCAGTAAAGTCTTTAAGGTCTTTGCAGGGGTTGAAAGTTCACCTTTCCTCTAGAGTTTACAGATGTGAGCAGCCACGATTGTCTCATGGGATGTCATCAAAGATGTGATTAATTAGCAAATGCTAGTATGCTCAAAGAAGGTGTTTAACATGGATGCTAGCATGGCTGAGACCTCCGATTTCATTTGTAATTTTTTCCAGCATTGTTTTTACTACAGTATTAATAGCATTTACTTGAAATAATATCAGATTATGTAACACTAAATAGACAGCAAATGTAACATTTAAAAATGCATGTTTCTTATTGTTTCTACCTTTCACTTGTTTTTTCCCACCCTACTATCTGGCCATCATTAAGCATGTTTCACCAGTGGTTACAGCATCCATGTGTCTGCTGACTTTATACACAAACAATTTAATTGAGATGGTAATGTTTTGGAAAAAAAACAGTAAAATCTGGGCAAATCCACTACTGAAGGTCTATTGATGGCAGTTACCAGTTGTCTGCTTAACAATGCAAAGCGCAGGGTAGTTAGTGTACTTATGTTAGGAGACGTGTTGCAGAGATTTGCATCTAGTGTACACTATGAGTGTGTGCAGAGGGGAAGCAGGCTGTTGCGAAACAGAAGGAGAGTCAGCATTTCGATTAAACATTCATGAAGGCTCAGGAGGAGCCACTTACTGTCAGGTTCTAATTAAATAAAGGTCAGCCACTCGAGTTTTGTTTATTGAAACAAGTTGTTTCCTAAACTGCTGTACATGTGCCTAACCTTCTGTTATTGTTCTGAGTAACAGTAGCAGGTTCTAGGGAACAGCTGAATCTATACTGAAGAGTTAGAAAGAACACTCTGAAAAATTAAAAACTATTTTGTTTTTGTTTATAAGTGTTACAACAGTGGAAAAAAAATTATTATTATTATTATTATTATTACTATTATTATTATAGTCTCATATGTGGTTGTTGTGTAAAGACTCCGTAAGAGTCAACAAGAAGCAGGAAATATTCCCATTCCTAACTCTCTGTAAAACCAAAACACATTAAAGTGTAAGCATAGGTATTGATTTTTTAACATTCAGTTGCTGTCTGTGTAATCTACAGGTAGAGCTATGCTAAATGCTAAACAGCAATTGCTGCTTCACTATAGTATCAATGAATCTATCTGTCAACAGAAATAAATATTCCCCAAAATGAAAAGCTATCACTTATCTCACTGATTTGTTGATAGAACATTCATACAATAAGCATTAGGGTTTATTTAGCTTATTTTTACTATCAAAAACTCCAATGGTAGTACACAGAGCAGTCAAGTGTTCCCATATAGTGTGACTGAAGGATACAATTCTAAAGCAATAAAAAATACACCTGAAATATAGTGAATTATTTTGAAAGTTTATTATTTCTCATATCTCTATACTTACTAATAATAGAGCTAATGATGGTAAATATGTTTTCATTAATGAATCCATGAAGAGTAGAAAGAAAGCTACTTAAAGTGACCATCTAGTCCCCTTACTGCGGGTGAAGTCCAGGAGTTGATGGACAATTGGCTCTCCGATTAAGTGCACTTTTAAGTGTATGGAACTGATTCTTGATTAACAATTGTAATCAATCCCAGGCTTTCACCCCTGCAAGCCCACTCACAGTAGTAGCCAATCTAGAAGCCTGTGAATATTTTTGAGCACATTCACCACATGCCGGCTGCTATCACACACCCAGAGCACTTGGCACCAATCACATGAAGGGCCATGAATGTCGAATGGTGACAATCAGCAAAAACTAACCCAGACTAAATCTGTCACCTTTTATGTCCTTGGTTTTCCTCACAAATTTACAATCAAGTTTCTCATACTTTAGAAAAATCTTTTTTGTCCCTTTGTGACAGGTCTTTACATATTTGCTTGCTCTGATCCTTAAACCAAGATAATTGTAGTTTAGACTGTAGTGCAATATTCAAACTCAGGCTGACATGTTTTAGCTCGCTTTAAAAAGAAAATAACCTCAATATCCTTGTTATCTTTTGAAATAGGCTCACAAGTATGTCTGGCAGAAACCAACAGTACCAACAACTGACTTTTCTTATTTAAATCATAGGCAAAGATTTAAAGCTTCAAAGCCTTTCTTCCCTCAACCGATGTGACAGGTGGTATTATTGGGCTCACGATAAATCAGAAGGCAAACAGCACAGTAAACTAATTATTCCTGGGTTTCTGGGATTGTATGTTCAGAGCTGTAGACCCACCTACAGTCTTTCTGTATGCTTAAATATTTGCTTGGCGATCATGTTTGTTTGAATGTGTGGTCATTGATTTGCTGTGCAAACAAGTTACATGGGCATGACCAAAACACAACGTTCCACTTCACAGCCTGATCCGGTTTAAAGGAAGGCTAGAGGAAGAAGTGGTAACAGGAACTAATACCATATCTCAAATACCCAATAATAGTTACCAGGCTGAAGTAAGTGCTGCCGCCTTCCTTGATAGATCACCCTGAGCTACCTGATAGGATGTGCTACATTTAATGCCTCTACTGATTAATACGATACTGCGGAGATGAGGAGAGGACGCTGCATTGATGGCCAGATTTGCCCTTTAAGGAAGCCTGCAGCAAAGACGAGATGTAGGCCTGTACTGAACACATTGCACAAGTACCTGGAATTTCCCCGTCCCTAGCAAACATTATGCACAGCACAGTACTCAACAGCTTAATTATATTTTGCCTAAAAACCTAGAAATCAACCATGACTCTAACACAGAAACCCACCTGGCCCCAGGTTTGCTGTGTGTCAATTAGTTTCAAGTAATTTAATTAAACTCTAGTTTATTCAAGAATAAGTGCCTTGACTTAGCTAATATTTAACCACAATACCAAGTGAGACAGAGCCTCAAGGGGAGGCACTAATGTAAGGCCTACCTCATGATGCTTATCACTTTTACTGTAAATATTCCCAAGCAGTACATTGCATTTAGAGCTGTAGTGTGTAATAATTAGGGTTGTAGGTAGGGAACATTTTTGAATTGGCCAACTGTGTGGGTGCGAAAAAGAAAGAAGAAATGTTTTGCCATTACTCCTGAAATACAGGCTCCCTGCAGTTAATACTGACAGGAGGCTACAATCAGACTGAAGGTGGACACTCCTTCAGGCTGACTATCATATAACTTTCTTCTTAAATTGTGACCCAGCGATGGGTTCACTCATTTAGTCTGACTAAGAATCATATATGAATAACAAAATCCCTGATATTCTTGGCAAATTTTATAATATAACCCACACAGTGATAGACTATAATATCATTAATATTGTATGTGCACTGGTGCGTCGCTAACTTGAGTCATGTGGGAGTCAGTAGTCAGGCTGTAATAGATAAACGTGGAACATGATTAAAATAATATGGTAAAAAGGCACAGTAGTTTCTTATCACAGAAAACATTTTATAGTACATTCATCGTGTGTTCTCTAATAAAGACAATTTTAAAAACTAGCATGGATTTTTAACTGCTAAATGTTATATGTTATGTTGTGTGGAGTTTAGATTTCCGTGAAGAGAAGTTTTTTCCTCCCAAATATCCTTTGCTGTAGCCCTGTTCAACTAAAAAATATCTATGTACTGTGTAATATACTATTTTCTCAATATATATATATATGGTTCTGTATGTCTGTGTAGTTGAAGTGTAGCAGAGGATTGCCCAAGGCACCAAAACCAGCCCCGGTTGTGTGCCCCTTTGTGTCCCCATAAATAAAATGCTAGGCTGAACCAATTTCTGCTCTCTTTCCATCTCTTTATTCAAATAATGAGAACTTACCACCTTTTTGTTTTGGTTCCATCTCCATTATCTCGCTTTTCAGTCTATGGTTATTTGAATTTAACCTCCAATAAAGTCTGATTGGATTTAATTAAGTCAATACTCTGTGAATGATGTAGCCTCACTTTTCTACTTTGGTCAAATATCTTTTGTGTTATTTCAGATAAACTCTTGAATAACCTGCTGAAGTTATTTTTATCTTTTTTTCCCCTCAAATCCTATAAAGTATTCTTGTGTAACTTTATTGTTTAATGTGATGCAAAAGAAGCCTGTTTGACTATAAAGGCGAACAAATGTGGGGAATTTGCAGTGATGCCTGCTGACTACAATGACAACTGCTACGCATACAAATTATGTTCTGGAAGAAGTCTCCGTCCCGCAATCCTTCTCTCCCTCCCCTTTTTATGTGTCTCCGTCTCTCACTCCACCCTTCCTGCCTTTGGATTCACAGTAACTGTCACATCACTCTTAACATTGCACTCACATTTTTCCAAGGCATCACCAAAAGGGTAAGGTGGAAAATCATGTTAATAGTAGCTGCATGGCAGGGACAAAAGGCAAGAGGGGTTGGGTGTATTTATTCATTTATTTTATAGCTTATTAAGGATGGGTCTCAAGGACTCGCCAACATTGTGTTCACAGGCATTCTCATACAGGCATGACCTTGGCAGTAACTGGAGGTGTCCTACTGCACACGGCATAATAGAACATACTGACAAGTTGTTTTGTGTGAGGATCTACTTTAATCTGTGAGACTGTGCGTAATAGTATTAATACATTAGTGTTTAATAACAGTACCATGTGCAAGTTTTTCAATACTCCTTTATGTAAAGGTGATAAGCATAAGTAAAATATGGCACTTAAAGTGGCAACATCTCAGGAGTTGTATCTTTATGATCATAATGTTTTACTCTATTCAGTCAAGTCTGTACCTGTGCATTTGTTAATAATATAGTTTGGTGTATATTATTGCCTAATCCTTTCCCCAAGCACTGAGTGTCTGGTATTGATTAGCAAATATTCAGAGAAGGAGTGCCCATAGATCAGTTAAGCTTTTGGAATTTGCCTTCTCTTCTGACACATTTACCAAGGGCTCTGGCAAGTTCCCACACTATACTGTAATGTATTTTTTAAATTTTATTTGTATTATGCATATTATTTTCTATCTTCAACATCCTTGCGAGATAACATGTACGTAACTAAAAGTAACTATGTAAGTAAAATGTGTGTTTTAAGATTATTTAATAGTTTTAGGCTTTGGTTAATCTCTCAAGCCTACATTTGCATAATAAAAAAATAGGCAACTTTGTTCTTTTTTGACAGTGATGTCAATGTTGTGGGGTTTCCTTTTTCCTGACATCTTTTAACTCCTAAAAACTAAGCTCTGTTCATCAAACATTTTTTATTTATACAGCTTTCTTTTCGTGAAAAATAATCCCTTCATGCCTTACTGGTTCAGATGTAACCTTTCATTTATTCTGTATCCCTCTGCTGAAGTTTTCACCACTCACTGGCTCTGTTGCTTTATGGAAGGAGACACAGCAGCAGTCCAGATTTGCCCAAGTGTATCTTTCTCAGTAGAAAGTGGAAAATCAAGTCCTTAATTTGTAAATCAGGAGGTCCTGGAACACAGAAGGTAATGATTTGGCAGATGAAGGGACAAAAAAAAGTTACATAATCCATGAAAAAGGATCCAGAATAGCGCCACAATGTCAAGATTTAGAATAAAAAATTGGTTACAGGCAAAGCCATGTACTAATTGTCGCTGTCCCTGTCATCACCTTCAGTAAAATTTTTACCTTGTTCATCTCGTTTTATCTTCCTCTCTGAATCTGAGCTTGCTCCACTAACTGCTGTACTGTGACACTGAGTGAAACAAATGAGGCATATACATGTACAGAGATGAGGAAAGGACCAAAACTATCGTAGAGACTTCAACACCAAGCTAAATACCCAAGCGCATACAGACAACATAGCTTATGATGCGCTCTTCTCAAACCGCTAATGTTGTGCTGCCAATGTTAGATGTTCTTGTTCCAGACCAACAGCAAATTAGCCCAAGTGGGGCTTGTGTGTGTTCCTCAAGCTCAGGTTCTCTACAATGGGATCTAAGAGTTTTAAGGTTCTGAGCACTCTTGTGGACAGGAAATAAACCTCTAATATTCTGTCTATTATCTATTTTTCCAGTTTGGGGGTTATAGGTCCTAATGCTTCTATTACCACTGGGATCACTCTGGACTTTATGTTGCACATCCACTCGTGTTGTTCCTTCAGCTCCTGGTGCTTTTCAATTTTCAAGTGTTTTTGAACTGAGAACCAAGATTTTTAAAAGGTGAAATGAAAAATGATGGAAGGTATTTAAATGTGAATACAAGTAAGTAGAGTTAAAAGCTACCTGTCATTCTTGAAACAGTGCAGTGCATCGAGAAGATGTGTAATGTCTAAATAAAACTGTATGATTTTTTTGAAGCACTCTTTAAGAGGATTCACTATAAATAAACAGATCCAAGATGCACATCATTTTTAGCTAAGCTGAAGAAAATAATCCCCCAACGCGTGGTATTTATTGAAAACTGCCTTTACAGCTCACCTTTATGTAGTCCTTAGAGCTAAAAAGATATGGAACTATTTGACTTTCCCCCTCTTCAATGAACAAACACTTGTTTGATGGAAGGGATCAAGTGCGCCCTGTGGGTAGAATCATCTCTTCAGCATCCCTGTGAGATCTGAATGTTTGGCTTATGGCAGAAGCACTAGAGATGCACAGTTGCTATGTTCAAAAGTGTTTTTAACTTTGACTGTTTAGCTTTTGTACTTGTTAGGCTCCTTTTTGGCATGTGTGCCTGGAAATGTCCCGAGAGTGAATTATCACAGTTGTCTTAAGATGTGATGTGTAAAAATAAGTCAAGGCCAGCTAATTGATTTAGTTTCTTTCCTGGGGTTCCTTTAATCCAATTATTAGAGTGCATTTAATTATTTTTGATTTAATTTCTCAGATGAAAAGCAAATACTATTGTTTATTATCAAGATACACAGCAACTGATGACTAAAAATTAGGACAGTGAAATGACACTTAGGTAAAGGTAATTCAGGCAGAGTTGTTACACTATAATAACAGGCTTATATGGCAGATCCTTGCAGGTTATGCCAATTTTTTTAAATTTCCTTGCTGTGTTCTTCTCTCTTTTCTTTTTTTTTCCAGCAGCACAGCATCAGGGCTCAGGTGGTGCAGAGAGGTGCAATTCAACAGGACAATTACAGCAAAAACCTGACCAATGCTCTGTGGGCCTGTAAACGAATTTCCCCTATTATTTCACTCCTGGCAAGAATTTTTAATAACTGCAACTCTGCTTTTTTTTCTCAAGAAATAAATTAGTTAAATGTCATGCAAAATGTAAATTAATTAATAAACAGAAGCTCAGGATATTAGGCTCTTTGTTTCATTCCACTTTGCTGTGTTTAATGTTGTGTCCCGTAGAAGGGGAGGCGTGTGACTGGCGTGGTAATTTCTTTCTGAGAACAAGATAGATTTACATTTATTACAAAGTAGTATTTGAGGGTCATATACTTTTTATGCAATTAAGGATATATGAATTTTCCATCTACAGAGTTGTTCTTCCAAAGAACTCCATCAAAAAGATTTACCTGTATATAGTGCACATCCTTATTGTTCTACTCACTAGCTCAAGAGGAAAACAATAAGGATGAATATTAAGATATTTCAAGAGGCCACATTACAATATATTCCCCTATCTAAGGGGTTAAAGTGGGATTTGGAAGGTGGGAGAACCCTACCTTTGGGGATGGGGAAAAGAATGTTTAGTAAGCTCTAATAGATTTTCCTTTGTACAGGCTGTGATCAGTTGACCTGCGCTGCTACTATGATATCCACTGCTCTTTGTGGAATTTACCAACTATATACAAGAAGATGTAAGCAGATATTACATGAGCTGTCTGGCTGATTTCAACACTTAGATAGTAAAAGCTTGCATAAAAGGCTGAATTTAGTGAGTGACTCTAATAATCATTATGACATTTATTTACAAAAACATAATTTAGCAAAATATCATCTACCGTGTGATTAAAAATCTTTACAGTGAACAAAGATGTCACGTAAGAACATTCTTGCATCTTTCTCAATCAGTGTTGAACATTAACATTTTTCTTCTATCTCTGGAAAACATACATCAACGCATCTTGTGACAAACTCCGCACAACCTGTTTATGTGCTGGTTGTATTTGTTGAAAAGGAAAAGAACTAACCGTAGAGTGTCTAATTGGTGGTGTAATGCATGGGTGAAGGAATGGTTTATGCAATGTTGCTTAGTGCAAAACCAAAGAGCAACTGAGTCCAAAAAAGTGTCTCAGGGAGGGAAACTACTCGGCAACTGAGCTCTAAGGGCCTTTATAGAGCGCTGGCACACTAGGCCCAGGTGTTGCCAGTGTCACTGATGGGAAACGAGCCATACCAGCCCTCCAATACCTGCAGATGAGGCCTGCCACACAAACAGGCTTAAAGGAAGGTGGTGTGGAGTGGGTTGTCACATACTGAGCAAATATCTCCATGCTGTCACTAGAAGTAACATCTGGCTACAGATTACCAAAAGAATAACTCATTCAATACTGTCGAATGATATGCTAAACCTGACTATTTGCAAATTACAAATAAAGGTGATGGGGTGTCATTCCAAATTCCAGCTCACTTTAACCCCTGTCTATTAGGTTGGCAATTGATAACATTGGTGTTATCAATAGAGTTTCACATTAATGACAAATGATTAGTTGTGTAAGCTTGTCAAGGAATTATGTGGTGTGATTGTCAGTCGTTTAGCAAATACAGCAAACTTCCAGTAAACTGTTGCTCATAAATTAATAAGACAATCTGTTAAATTAATTGAGTCGTTAATTGTGAGTACAGTACTGCAGTGGTTAGTGCCTCACCACAAAAACATCCTGGTTTTAAAATTCACCAAATGTTTCCCTTGTGCCTGTGTTCTCTGACTTCCTCCAAAAGTCTAAAGTCCTGAATATTGACTGGTGACTAGGGATGGGTATCGAAAACCGGTTCTTGTTGAGAACCGGTTCCCACAGTTTCAATTCCTTGGAATTGTTTGCCATTTTTGCAAACGATTCCCTTTCAAATTCAAATTCAAATTCAAATTTTATTTGTCACGTACACAGTCATACACAGTACGATATGTAGTGAAATGCTTGGACAACTGCTCGTGACCTAAAGAAAACAAAAAAGGAAAAGGCTATGAATAAGATAGGAAATAAATATGAAAAATTAAAAAGGGTAAATTTAACTAGGAAGGAATAAAATATAAATTAAGGTTAAAAATGAAATAACTGTACAACACAAATTAGAATGAAGGGTAAATTTAACTGGGAGAATAAGATAAAATATATAAATTAAAGTTGAAAATAAAATAACTGATAATATCGATTCCAGTCGCCCCGAATGACGTCACCACGTTGCGGAGCATCATTTACCTGGCAGGGCGCCTAAGTGGCTCAAACGCTCAAAAGTTTGGTTATACTTTACGAGAACGGATGACAACAGGGCAACTTGCAATACTTGCAAAGTAGATATTTCATTTAAGGGAGGAAACACTACGAATATGCAAAAGCATTTGCTCACAAAACACACGATGACCTTAAATGAATGTCGTGTTTTTAATTCCGCTCCGGACTCGTGAATCTCAACCCAGCAGCAGCGGTAACGTTTGCACGTCCTCTCCCGTTAATGCGGCAGGTAAATAATCAACTAACAGTGCATATTATGTTAGCGCGATCTGCCTTATTACAAAACCTGCCATTACTGTGCATTTAGGTGACCATGATGAGAGAGACAGACAGAGTCTGGCTCAGATGCTGGCAGTTGTCGCTGCAGTCTACCGGTAGCGTCTCCTTTCAGGCCAGGATAGACGAATGTCACCGAGCAGTGACTAAGTTTGTGGTCAAAGGCTTGCACCCATTTGCCACAGCAGATGCCCCGATTTTCGGTAAGTGAATGTGTTTAATTGTAGGCAGGGACATTACTGGATATTCTTGTGTAATTGCTACTGAATAATTTATGTTATACTTTGTTATTGCTACAGAAGAATATTTATTTTATTATTTTACATTTACAATTTTTTTTCCTGGGGACCCTGTGACACCCCATTGAAGAGCCGTAGGCTGGATCTCTTAAGATCTCACTGTTGGGTTTGTAAGGCCATGTTACTCCTAAATTTCTATCTTGTTCAAAGAGAAGATATAAAACAAAGTTCTAAGCTAATCGACCTTAGTGTTCTCCTTTTTTAAAAATAAGAATCGATAAGAGAATCGATAAAGAATCGAATCGTTAAACAGAATCGAAAATGGAATCGGAATCATGAAAATCTTATCCTCTGTGTTAGCCTTGCGAAAGACCAGTTAGCTGTCAAAAGAGTATCCTATATCTTGCCCCAAGCTGAAGAAAATGAATGAATGAATGGATTTAATTTTTTTATTTGCAATGATATTAATGTTCATTTTAGCTCTGTTTTAGGTTCTTGAGAAAAAAAGTACTTTTCTTTCACTGTGCTATGGACACCGGTAGTTTTCACTACACACTTTATACACTTTTCTCAGACAGGCATGGATATTTTCACACTTTTCTCTTTGTTTAAACACTCTCAAAGTTCAAACCTTCGTAGAAAAATAAGTCCAGTATTATAGAATGAAACCAAAGATCAAACCCTGTTTTCAGGTCCAGAACATGGGAATAGAGCAGCTGCGAGAGAATTCAACATTAATGAATCAATGGTACGGAAGTAGAGGAAGCAAGAAGAATGAGTTGAGTACTATTAGTTTTGCTAATGTGCCTTATAATCCATGAACTTCTACCTTCCTTTAGCATGTCCAGAAGTCCAACTTTTTGTGCGATGGTTAGCATCTTCCTCTGCCTTTTGGGTGCTACTGCAGGTGCCTTTGACGGTGCAAACGACATTTTGTGTTTGTTGGGGAGAAAACTTATAAACATACAGTAAGCACTTCAGAGTCACACTGCTAGCAATCGAAGATTTATGTAAATTTGACAAGATGAACGCATTCTCTACTGTAGAGGAGACACGACACGGAGGAGATTGGTTGACAATGGTCTATAGCCAATCAGGACAGAGAACACAATGTGCTGTAAAAATAGATGTTATTAATTAAAAAAAAAAAAAAGCATGCAAATTTCATAAAAAAAAAAGAATACTCGAAAAAGCGAGGCAGCGAAAAATGAGCCGCGTTATAGCAAGGGACCACTGTATAAAACCTCATTACTTCATTAGGATATCAGAAATAAAAGGCAATTGTACTGCTTTTACATTCTTTGGGATGTTTCAGCTCTACAGAGCTAAGAGTGCTGTTAAGTTTAGAGTTAACAAAGAAATCTGGCTCACTGCAATGCATTCAATGATTTGAAATTGCAAAATTATACAAGGCAAGCTGACGTTCTTCGACATTAAGTGTTAATATGAGGCTCTTTGAGCATATAGAGAGCTTTAAGATCCAAACAGTGTAAGCCTAAACAATGTAATCCATATTATCGTGGATTCTTTCTGTACTTTTGATCTCCTTTTACTCCATCTATCAAAGCTTCAGAATTAATCACTGTATTTATAATGGCCTCCTAGCCCTGTGGCATCTCTCACGGCAATGCAACCAAATAGGATGCAAAGCTGTGATCCTCAAAGAATTTCCATCACAGGAATAATGCGGTCCCAGGGCACTGCTGCAAACGCTTGCCCCAAGCATTAGGCACAGATAATTTAAACACATAAGCAGGTTCTTAGCGCACCTTAATCAATGCCAACGGTGTTTTTTAGTTGGGAGGGAGGGGAAGGCAATAAAGGAATAACACTGGTATAACCTGGGGACTTGCTGCAGAAGAAATATGGAGCGCTGAAGCCCTCTGGGTAATGAGAAACAAAACTCCTGACAAAGACTTCTCCTCCTGGAGTTTCTGCACCACAGCAGAGTCACATAATGAGCAGGATCACACTGTATATATTTGATAAATCCTTACAAGTATATGAGAATGTTACCGGAGAGCCATTTGATTCAAAAAATAAACAGAACAATAAAGTTAACAGGAGCTTTTCTCCAAATCAGTGTGTGGTGCATGATGTTTGAAAACAGCTATTTTGGAGGAGACATGTCAGCGCAAATATTGGCAATCCTCTCAAAATCCCATTGTGCTGAAATGTTTTATGATTCTGTCAAAAATAAAAAGGCATAAAAAAGCATAGAAAGCAGACAAGTGAAATTTCATATTGCAGTGGGTAATAAAAGAGACAACAAGGATAATTCAGAGACCTTATCGAAAAAAAGGGAAATTCTTCAACGCAGCATTTCCTGTTGTAATCAGGCATCCACATCAGCAACCCCTTCCCCCATCTCCCATGAAACTGATATATGAAACCATTTCCCCAAAACCAAACATGCCCGAAAACATTATTAGTGCCATTTCCTCTTCTGTATTAAGGCAAGAAGTGCTGAAGGCAGATCGGAGAGAGCCTTTCTCGGTGATGAAGTGCCTTCCTCTTTAGGTCTCTCTCACATCACAGAGGAAATGTGTGAGATTTATCAGTGCTCGCCCTCTCAGGAGCTTTCTCTGTGGCAGAGCAGCTCTCCAAGGATGCTGTTGTGCTGCTCTTTCAGAGGGAGCAGGTGTACTTTTGCCACATAGGGCTTTGAATTATATCTATGATAGCATTGTCAAAAACACAAAATGAGAGATAGATAACAGAAAACAGTGGGTGTGTATAAAAAGAAAGCTGCATTTCCAGCTAGAAAACACGCCAGAAAGCGAATCAATATTACACCCATGACTACATCCTTGTTTTGGAAGTTAATTATTGGGGGGCGGGGTTCATCATTTATTTGTGTTGATCATCCATTATATATGTTTTACCTCCATCCTTAACCTTTGTGTATCTTTTGTTAGCCTTTGTTTTTACCAAAGTATGCAGAAATATCTGCACCCTAATAACAATGATGATGTCACAGCCTTTACCCACTGCAAGTAATTAGGCCACCAGAAAATATACAGGGACCTTTAGTTTGAGCTGGAGAGCTTTAGCAATGCAACACAAAAGTCCTGGCAACCACTTTGATTCTGAACAGGTGCTTTAGTCATTAAAAGTTAAATGTAAAAGTCAGCAGATAAGGTAGATTTTTTTCACAATTGATTATTGTGACCCACGAAACTATCTTGTCTTCAGTTCTTCTGTCTGGAGCAAGAAACCAATGCACAGGTGTGTTGTTTGTTTTATTTGAGCAGTAGTCTGATTCACAAAAGAAATAACTGTGAAAACCAGATAGTTAGAAAGAATATGCAATTGGGGTATGTTGGCTAGTTGCATGATAATCAGAAAGTACTACGTCGAGGTGTCTGTTGTTTAAGATTTGTATTAGGGATGCGTATCGTTTGTATCGCCACCCGTGCATTTCAGAGGTGATACAGTTCAGTTGATATTGATAAGCTGTTTTTAAATTATTAAATTACTTTAGTTCAAATCTGATTATATTAAATTGGACCAAATTAGGTTGCAGGATCTGACAGAAAGCCACAAAGTGAAACAAAAAAATGTTCCAAACTAATCTTTTTTTTAAAAAACAAATGTAATGTGGACTTTAATGCACAGCACAAAGTAAACCTGCATATGTATCACACCTTGAGGTTCATAAAATTAGAATCAGCAAATCCAGATATGGGGCTGAAAATCACTGTGGGGAGTGACTGGTGGTACCCATCTTATTTAAATCACTGAGATATTTATGATTTTGAAGTGTATGGCATCATTGTTAAATTCTAAAGTGCTCTCTAAAGCTTTCAGAAAAAAAACATTATCAGTGTCCATGAGCTTGGATCAATAACAGCCTCAACCCAGCTTTGGTGTTACAGTGTATTGTCTACAATCACAAAGAGATTGAGCAGTGTTTACCTGCCTTGGAGATTTACCTGTCTGAAAAGAGCATTAAAGCAAAAACTACAATGACCAATCTTATATGGAAAAATGTGACAAAATCAAACAAAAGTGCATTGTTTGGCAGTTGGTGCACACCAAAAATAGCTTTTTCAGTCCAAAAAAAGGTCATAATTTCCTATGTAAAGCATGATTGTGGAAATGTTCTCAAGTTGCCTCACTATCTCAAACATAACTGAGTAAAATGAACAGAAGCAGGAGGTAAAACCAATCACACATGAGATGACCAACTTTCAAAATAAAACATGAAGTAACAAAAAGACAATTTACCAAGACTGGGGCAAAGACTAATTAATAGAATACACTGTTTATGTCACAGTTATGCTTGCATAGGTTCAGAACACACCAGGAACATTTCACAAATGGCGTGTTTAGTCTGCATGGGTCCTTTATTTTGAAAATTAAACAGCGCCTCTATTTCTGACCTCCTCCCCAACTCTGTGCAGGTGTGGAGAGCTGCCTCTGGGATGCTTCTGAAATGCACTCCCCTGTGACAAGACTGGCACAATCTCCAGCATTGTTTTGGACGGTGAGATCAAGTCCACCATGTTGGAGCTGGAACATGACACAGCTGCGCTCGGTATATTCCCAGGGTACTACTAAACATGATGACACAGACAGGATAACACAGAGGGCAACAGAAAAGCACAAGACAGCCAGCACATTTAATAGGAACCACAACAGAATGGCTTATCATGTAGAAATACAGATTTCTGAATTGGCTTAGTTAAAAATCATCTGAATACGAACGGTTGTGAGGAGAAAGTTACTTCAAGAAGATCTCTAAATGTTTGCTACAAGTTTAAAACAGAGACTAGAGGACAGTTTTTTCTCCACAGAGACAACTATAGCATGCCTCTTACATATACTGCTATTATATTAAACAATTTCTTTTTAATTATTTTTGTAATATATACCAAAGTTGTCTTTAAGCATTGCTTCAAAATGCTTGCTTATCCAAACCTCAGTAGGTTAGTACTTTTTAGAGTCCTATCAGTTAAACAACAAAACTCACAATTCACACTCAGCATCAATATTTATCCAACAGAAATACAGAAGACTGCTGTAGATGCATTTACATGCATGGCTCTCTTCAAAATTTAAAAACAAACAAACAAACAAACAAAAAAATCTTTCAAAATTAAATTATTTTTGTTTTGTTTTTTCTTCTGTCTTTTTCATCCTGGCAGAAATAATACACCAAAATACAGGTTTTGGTGTATTATTAGGTGTTTATCTTACAGAAATGTCCAACAGATATTTCGCATTTTAGAAAACCTGAATACAAAAACTAATTGTCTCAATGTAAGTAATCAGTGGAGGACGTTTCATGATTAAATGGTTATGAAAAAGCCATGTTAAAACCTGCAAGTATTCACTTGTCTTGGATTGGTGTGAATTGTATCATCTGACTGTAAACACAAGAACACCAGGCTCTGTGTGGACAATTTGCTGTGGGCACACAGACTTATTAGTTTCATGAGAGGCACACATCACACAAAAATTTTCTTAAAATGAAGATGCCCTTAAAGGGAAAGAAGCTCAACACAGATAAATGAGGATTATTTGGAACTGAGAATCATGCAAAGAAACTTTGTTATAGCTCAAGAATAAAAATATTGAGCTTAAAACGAGCCTAAAAAGCCCCCTTTTAAAATACTTGTGGGTGTTGTAAACATTAATTAAAATGTACTGGACTGAATCATCTACACATCTTTCTGGCTGTTACTCCTTGTGGTGCTCATAAATAATGCCTGTAACTCGTAAATATTGTTGACAGCCTGCAACTACAAGTGAAACAATATCAGTCAGTCAGACATCAAGAAATCAAGTAACTGAGCGACCACAAACGCATATCAAGAATGACTCGACAAAACTCTGTAATTTAGGCAAGTGAAGCCAGATGAAGCCATCCCTCACTGAGAGCATGTCTCAGGATTACATCCACTCTTGCTGGGAAGCATTTAATTTCTCCTTTCAGCACAGTGACACTTCAATCTTTTCCCTGTAATTACACATTATTAATGTTATGTAATTTCCAGAGACAGAACCTTGGATGCAGTGACACAATTATTGACATTAGCTGGCGATGCTTCTTTCCTATGGCTTCTACAAAAAGACTGTGCCTAATTATGTTCCGATTAGGGTTTTTATCTCCGCGGCTGAGTGAGGTGACAAGACACGGACACAACTCCACACTCCAAAAGCCACGAAACATTTGTTTGTAATGCTAGGCAGCATCAGAGTTTAGACATTTGGCACTATCATACATGTATATGTGCATTTTTGTCCAGCAGTTTTATGTGACTAATGTTGCTATTGTGAAGGTGCAGTGTTGCTGCAGCTTTCAGGCACTTTGCTTTCTATTCATATCTTTTATCATTTCATCTGATCATAGGAAAGAAAACTGGAAAATGTTCACCATTTACAGAGCGCAATAAATAGTTGTGTGAAAGATGACTTTCTCAGATGTCATTTCTACCAGTAATAGTTTCATAGTTCTGGCATCTTAGCTCTTTATTGTAAGGTAATTGAGGTATTATTACATGGTGAAATTGGGTCACTTTTAACCTTGGAGGAAGCAGTCAACAAGACAGCAGACATGTCTTCTAGAGCGATTACAGAGATTGCCATGAAAGGCACATATCAGGCTTTCTGGAGGTGATCGATACTCAGCATCAGAATAGGTGACTGTATGTCCTGAGCTCCAAGATTATGTCAGAAACCCAGTGGGGTCTTTTGTGACCTTTTGTAATGCTATCGTTTTGTGATATACAGGCATTTCATTGTAAAGTATTTCCTTAGATTGAAGTCACATTTTTGTCCCAAAAACTGAATATTTTTTGGACCACTTGTAAGAGCACGCCAGAGCTGAACGCCACAAATGCAACAGCTGTTTTTGCTTCACGATGCATGTTTGTAGTGTGACAATGAGAACTGTTCTCTCATTCTTTTTTTGTCAAAAACAAAAATAAGTACTTGCATAGACTAAACACAAAGAAGGGAGACGAGAGCCCCAGCAACAACAATCAAAACAGGAAGAAAAAAAGGGAAAAAACACCTACATAACAGCCAGTCAGGTTCAGGCTTCTTCACTAAACTAATGTTAGCAAAATTAAACTTGTGAAATCAAAATTGAAAATGGGACTGCTGGTAACTCCAAAAACCAACTAATAAAACAGAAATAAAGCTGCTAAAAGTGACTGAGGAATAATGCTGACAGAGGGCAGGGAAAGCTGCCTTCTCTGACTTTATGTGTGAACATGAACCTCTGCAGCCAATCAGCACTATACACAAATCGGAGAGGAGAGAGCAGATTAATAAGAGCGAGAAAAATAAAAAAAATAACCGGATGGTAGATATACCAGTGCACTGAGGTGCACATAACACCATACTAAACGAAAACATACCTAGGGAACCATGTGTCGCCTGCTGCTGACTGAGGAGGAAATTTTTTGCTTTAAAATTCAGGACCCTTTGGTGCCATACTATAAAGATCCCCATCTGTCCATGGATGAAAGTACTCCTGTTTGTAGAAGTGCAAAAAATAAATTGGCAGCTTTAGTAAATATTGCTGTTTTTGGTTCTGATGGCGTCTCACTTCCACCAAAAAGAAAAACACCAAGTCCAGTAAGACTGGAAGCTTTCTTCTCAATGCACTAAGTCAAAGCTCCTGGCTAAGACATTAAAAATAATAGAATTATATAATGGTAATTAAAAACAAAACAAACCCAAACAAAACCTCACGTCTCAATCTAATATGAGCAATTGTTAAACTTATGTACGGTGGCCCTGAGAGGCCAAACGGACTGCAACTTCAGAAAACACTTGCAAAAAGAAAAATGATGCAAAAAGAAAAACACTTGCAAAAAGAAAAATGCTGCAAAAGCACACAAAACACAACGGAAATAGGAAAAAAGACAACGGAAATGTTTCTGGGGAGACAATAACCGGACGGACCAGTTGCACGAACCAAAACATGTATGTATGGCTGTATCCCAATTCAGGGTCTGCAGCCTTAAAGTACGCAGCCTTAATGGTCCTCAAGGGCCACTGAGGCCGGAAGAGTGAGGCTTGTAGGCTTGTGAAATGGGACAGTCTACCCTCCGTCACGCTGCCCAGGTTGCCTAGCAACCATGATACTAACAGCTGGAAATGTTTCATACAGCTTTGTTTGACAGAAATGAAGGAGAACACATTTTGTATATTTGTTTCTACATGAGCTCTGTGTGATTTAATAAGTATCTGAGGCTGAGACCACAGGACTGTAAAACATGATTGTTGGGCTTCATTTCTGTACTGAACAGTCATTTAAGATTAGCTAGTAAATAACAATTAGCTAATGCTGTTCATGAGACTAAAGTCATCTCACTTTGGTAATGTAAATATAATATGGCCAATATTATATTAATCATTATTAGTTATTACAGCAGTGAACATGAACTCTGTGCCAAACACTGAGCTTCAGTACAGATTCAAGTTGCATTTATTTATATTTCCTTTCACCTTAAATCTTCACTTAAAGACAAATATCTGTGACATTGTATATATAGATGTATTATATATAAGAGACAAATATTGTTCTTTTAATATGTTGGCATTACTAAATTTGGCTCAATATGTGTGGAAAAAGCAAATGTACGAGCTGTGATAACTGTTTCTGATAGAATGAAGAGTAGACTGATATATGAAATATTCCTTTATTGGGTGAGAAAGTCAGACCATGTCATAACTGCTTGAAGTCATACAGAATAGATATCAGAGCCTTAAACAGGCTGACTTCTGTTAAATGGGTCAAACTGGGCAGAAAGTCTACAAACACATAACATCCTTATAGAATATGATGTAACACTATAGATCAACTTACCTCAGAATATATAAAGCATATAAACAATTACAGCAATGTGATGCAACAAACACAGCAGTACTACTGATCCAAAATACTCAAAGCTTCATAGAACTGAAACAAACATTTATTTTTAGCTCCATTCTGCTGCTGATACATACTTTAGGTTTCTGAACATTAAACTTGTTGCTGCCTTTCATAGTGTGCAACCTGAAGGCCCTGAGTACTTTCTCCCACACTGAAAACACTGGGATGATAAAATTATTTGAACATTACCTAATAAGACTGATTCAGGACAGACAATTAGTTATGTTAAACTTTTCTAGCAGTCCTTCACAAACAGGGAACAGTGTCTATTCTCTCCATCTGTCAGCTGCTGCTGGCTCTTCCTCCTTCTCTTCCTCACACACTGCTGAGTTTGTCCTGGTGGATCATCAGGGGTGCAAAGCCTCACAGATGATGTGCAGCAGTGGGTCCCTCAGTCTGTCCTCACTTTGGACACTTGCAGTCGTCACACATGGAAATCAAATGTGTGATAAGCTGCAGGATTCAAACACAAGTGTAACTTATAAACACATGTTCATACTTTTATTACACAATCAGAGAGAAAGAAACAGAGAGAGAGTGCAGGACAGACAGACAGGTGACAGTCTCAGGTGTACACACTGCTACAAAACAGCACAAGAGAAGGAGGATTTAGTGTTTGTGTTATTACGAGTGCTAAACAAGAAGAGTTCCTAGATGGTACAGTGGACACATGTGTGACTGCTGTGATTAAAGCATCTTTCTTTCAGCTTTAATTATCCACAAAATCATCAGATTCTCTGTAAGATTAAGGTCAACTATCTAACGGCGTATAAAGTAAAGGCTTTAAAACAAAGTAAATGCTGAAAGTACAAACATCGCTAATGTCACATAACTTTGCCGGCATGTGGCCAACAGTAATGTTTTAATGTTCCTCATTATTAAACATTTGCACATAAATAAGTGACATAATATTCAGAACTTACTTTTGAAAGTTTACTCTTTGGCCGCTCCACTTCTTTGAAGTGTCTCCCAGTCCCAGTGCACTTGCTAGCATGTTTTGGTTCGTGCAGCTGGTCCGTCCGGTTATTGTCTCCCCAGAAACATTTCCGTTGTCTCTTTTCCTATTTCCGTTGTGTTGTGTGTGCTTTTGCAGCATTTTTCTTTTTGCAAGTGTTTTCTGAAGTTGCAGTTTGGCCTCTCAGGGCCACCGCACCTTATGGCTGTCCGCAACACACGTGAACACACAGATCAGATAACTAAATAACTAATCAACTAAATTTTGCAGGATAACTAAATTCATCCTGCAAAACCTATGTATTGAAATATTCCAGATGAAGTAATTTAGAATTAACCTTTAATTCTCAAGACATAAAAAAACTACTAAGAAAAAAAATTCAGCCATGTTACATTTCATTAGTGTTTTTTAATGGTTATTGTTTTGCAAAATTAAGGATTCTTAGAATGATAAATATGCTCTGGGTTCCAGTTTGCTGAGAGGGGCTACATTTGGATGCAGTGTGTTTTATGTTTTAACTTGTTTTGATAAATATTTAGACACAGACTGTGTAACTAATTGTGGCTGGTGCCAGAATGCATGTTGCTGTGTGTTTCATGTCCTAATCACAGTCTTTTAGCAGTTATCCAATCTAATACGGGTAAAGCAATTTAGCTACTGAGAGATCAGAATGACTCAATGGTTGATGACATGGGATAGCTGAAACAGGAGGGGTACCTAAATCTGTTTCAATCACAACATGGTTAAGGTAATGAGATGCATCTAAATAGTAAGCCATCATTTTTTAATCAGCTGTATCTCACTTTTGTGTGTATCAGCAAGGTACTGTGCTGTCATTAATAGATGACAATTACCATGTGCAAACAATAACATGAATAAATACACAACAGGCCGTGGCAAGGTCATTGCACTTACATTACATACTTACATAGGGTCCCTACTTGGGATCTGCAAACTGAAACTTATATTTTCCAAACAGTTCAAATTTGCTCTACACAATTATAGCTCACAAGGTTGTTCAAATTGTTTAGATTCAATTAGAAAATACACTTTCTACTCATAAAAGTGCTTTTTTTGTGGGCAGAGTTGATCTTGAGGTGCATCCAGATGCTGGTAATTAATTTGGCAACAAAAATAAGACCCTGAGTGTAATAAGCCTCATTATCCTTTAACTGCAGTGACCTCGTTCTGTGACTTGGAGATTTATATTTCTTTATTTTGACTCTGTCTATCCTTGGCTATGATATGAGCCATTGGCAATGACTTACTGGAACTATACAGTTATGTGAATAATTTGGTGGAAACAGACACTTTTTTGTAATTTTTTCTCCGTATACCACCACAATGTTTATATTTTTTAAAATCAGACAATGAAGACTGTAATTGAAGTGCAGATTTTCAGCTATAATTCAAGGGTTTTTTCCAATAAAATGTATTAACCTTTCATAAAATAAGGGCATTTCCTCATTTTCAGGGGTAAGTAGACAACTGACTGATGAGCATTGTGATGGCTTGTTTTCATGTTATTACATGTTTTCTGAGCTTGTGTATATAGGTAAATATGTATAAAAAGGTCTCTAATTCCTAAACACTTAATGCAATTTTTTTGAAAAAAACACTTGAATTAAGGCTCAAAGTCACCACTTCAATCACATCTTGATTGTTTGATTTAAAATGCACTGTTTTGATTTTGAAGCAAAATTGTAAACACTGTGTCTTTATCCATCAAATTTTCAACCTAATTATATGCTCAAGTAATCAAAGCGCTTTTTTTTTGCATGAAGCCTTTTAGATCTTATATAAATCTAAAGGTTGATTTTAAATGTATGTTTTCCACACAAAAATGCAAAAACTTTTATGCGAAAGACAATTAAATGCTCTCATCTATGTTATGTAAACTTACATGATATGGATGCCTGTGCCTGGAATATTTAAACCAATGAGCAAATGCAAGCTCTGCTATTTACTGAAGAACAACAAGATCGTCTTCAAATAGAGTAAGAATTCAAGGATAAGTCAGACCTTGAGGTCACTGAACAAAAATAAATATGCCTATTGCTGCCAAAATATGTCTTTCAGCAGCATTTGCCAAAATATAGCATGTAACCAACACACAAACAGGACACCAGGTCTCATACAATCAAATGAGAACACACACACACATACATACACACACACACACACACACAGAGAAAGTGGGATATGCTGAAGGCTATCTCTTTTTAAAGCAGGGACGCTCTGTCATTTCCAAGCCCTTGTGGACTAGGAAACAACGCATCATCTAACCCTTGAGAGCAGCTGAACATGCCAGTGCACTGCAAAGCTAGGTCAGCATGAAATCAGCCATTGTACACTATGTGTAAATGGACTGTTGGCTTCACAGGTGACTGGACACTGCTGCCACTTTGAAAGGGGGAAAAAAAAAAGCCAACTGACAGATTCTCAACAGATATAGTTATGGGCTTTGTTTCAGCATGTTTCTTCATGATTATTTGCACCAGTATGATTTTTGTGTAGAAATTATACCTTGTGTGGTGTGAAATGTAGGGATTTTTTTGTTTATTCATCGCAACCTGTGCCTTTTCACTCTGTGGATATATCTCATGTATAAAATACTTGTGCTGTTTACTATAAACAGCAGATGTACTTTTGGACGTTTTAAACATCAAGCTTAATTTGTACAACAGAGCCTTGATCTTGTGTATCATTGTTACAAAAGGTAGCAAAAGACTGAAGGCAGGTATTTGACCATGCCATTTCTTTTAAGGAAGGAGATCAAGGAACCAGAAGACTAGATGCTCTTCACATGGAAGTGATTGTACCTCAAAGGACCACTAAGAATAATCTGAATCTACATTTTGTAACTGCAATGGTTTAATTGTAAAAATTGTAGTTTTGTTTTTTAATAAAACAACAATTGGACTAAATGAGAAAAATACACCCCAAACACAATCTCTAGTGCATCTAATAAAGTATAAAGCAGACAATAAAAAAAAAAAAAAAAAAAAAA
>NW_024582363.1:457052-482920 GCF_018398535.1 Haplochromis burtoni
AAAAAAAAAAAAAAAAAAAAAAAAAAATTAACAGTCCAGGATGTTGGGATGTCATACTATCTGTCTCTGTCTATTTATATGATTGAATACTAAATACACTAGAATAATGTGCTATGTTTCTTGGGTTTTGTGTTTTTGAGTTCTGAATTATTGTTTATTTCATGATTCATATTCATGATTACTGTTTCATTTTACTGCTGTTCTATGCTATGCTGTTGCTGCTACTGCTGTTTTCTGTTATAAGTTCATTTGTTTTCAGTTCCTTTTTGAATTTGTATTCCTTGTGTGTAAATTTCCCTTTTGTTTCCCTTTTTCTCCTCACTCCATCTGATGTTTATGCCTTCGTGCTGTGTAGGTTTTATTATTGTCTGTGTTGTCATGTTTAACAAGAGTGTTATTGTCTCTGTAT
This sequence comes from Haplochromis burtoni, assembly GCF_018398535.1. NCBI lineage: Eukaryota > Metazoa > Chordata > Actinopteri > Cichliformes > Cichlidae > Haplochromis > Haplochromis burtoni. The sequence continues at coordinate 457,462 of NW_024582363.1, forward strand.
AAAGTATGTGTCTTTTGAAATCTTTATTTTACTGTGATACATGTTTTTCTCTGGTGTATAGTTTTAGTTTCACTTATGTCTGAATGTCTTGGTTATTTTCACCTGTGTCTCATTCCCCTGCTGTTTCCAATCCCTAATTCGTCATCAGAATCTGTGTTCTTAGTTGTTTTTGTCTGATTGACAGCTGTGATCTTTGTTTTGCTCCTCTGAGTTTTTTTGTTGGTTTTTTTGCACCCCATCTGCATTCCCAGTACCTATTTGTTTCATGATTATTTGGATTTATTACCTTTGGGTTTAATTTTTGTCCTGGATTTGCTATCAGCTTAAATAAAACTCACTTTGTGTTTTGCTTGCATCCTTTAATATGCATTTGGGTCCACCTCTAAACAGAGATTGTTACAAAAGTTTAGGAATTCAAGTACCCTTGCCCTTGTAGGAGCTTCTACCTACAGCATTCTAAGCTTAGTTCCTCTGTTCTAGGGTTTGTCATCCAGTGCTGTCTTGTGAGCACTGTAAAAATTAAAAACTTTCTTTGCTAAGCATTGTATCTCAGATCTGCACTTATGTTAGAAAATCTCAGAATTTAAACAAAAACAGGCCTACACAGTGTGATAAGGAGTTGTCAAAATCAGAGACTTAAGGTTTATCATCTTGTGATCTATTCGATTTAGCATAAAGAACAGATCAAACATAGATGTCTATGATAGTATTCCTACCATATGCGAGTCAGAAACCTAATACTTAAACAAAGATACGCTGGCACAGGGGAAAGAAAACATCAACTGCTGAAAGAAAAAACAGATATAGACTGTAATCATTTTTTTGTCCTTTTAAATGCTTGGGAAAAACAGTCCATCTCACAGGTGCTTCATGCACAGCCTTTGATATTTGCTCTTTGATATTGACCACACAATCAATAGAGCTTTCTTATAGCAGAGCTGGTAATATTACTCAGTTTTCACAGTTAGGCTCTTATGGGATTAAAATTACCTATCTATTGATCTAACCACACAGACCCTGTACTATCAGGATCTAGAACTCCAACACTGTCCAGTTACAAATGCAGATGCAAATAGTGAGACTTCATATTCAGCACATTTGTTTCTTATTATCTCAGAATGTCTGTTGTTTGACAAAAGTGATTAAGGCTGGACTGAAATCAAAGCAAGGCAAATATTAATCAAAAAAGACAATGAACTAAAATTGACTGAGATATGGTGATTAAAAATCAGTTTGAATGAACGCCAACTTTAATATGGCAAATCCATTATCTAAGATAAGTATGGCCATGGAAAATGTGTTGACTGCCTCATGTGTAATGGCAAAAAAATATCCATATGTGCTATGTGAGTCTATGTGTTAACTTCTCTTTGGAAATTAACACATAGGAGGTTAAAACATCCATAACGCCTGATAACAGATGTTATACTACAGTCTAACTATCAGGAGAGCAAATCAATATGCTTTCAGATGTGTGGCTACATGCTCCATAAGCAATGTTTACCTTTCACAACTTAATACTTTGTAATGTTTACATAGGAGGTTACTGAGCTCTGGTTATGGGATGAAATTGGACAACTCAAGTTATCTTTTTAAATTAAAATATATTTTCTGCAAGAAAATATATGATGAAAATTGTACAGTTCTTTGGTGGAAAATATAAAAGCATCCATTTTCTGCTACTTCTTCGGGTTTGTGTCACATGGCCAACATTCTACACAGAGAAGCCCAGACATCCCACCCCCCTGGAAACCTCTTAAAGCTATCCGCAGAAACACCAAGGTGTTCTAAAGCTAGCCATGAGATATAATCTCTAAGTGTATCCTGGGTCTACCCTGTAGCATCCTACCCCAAAGCCTTTACCCAGGAAGCATCCAGGAGGCAACCTAGTAAGATGCCCAAACTAACTAAACTTGCTCTTTTGATGTGGAAGCACAGCAGCTACCCTTTGGAGGAAGCTTATTTTTGCTGTGTGTCCTGTATACAAATGTCATTCAATTGCTTACTATTCAGAGCTCACGACCAAAGGTAGGGGTAGGAATGTAGATCGACAGGTAAAGCACAGCTTCTTTTACACTCTGTTCTACTTTCCACCACAGCAGATTGGTACAGTGTCCGCATCACCACTAATGGGACACCAGTCCGTCTATTCACCCCATTCACTCCCCTAGATACTCAAACTTCTCCACTAAGGGTAGCAATTTGTCCCAGACTCAACTCATTTTATCTACCAAATAGTCAATAGCAATTGGCTAGCCACTGCATACTCTTGAAGCACCCCTGACAGGATACCCCAAGGGATGTCATTAAATGACTTCCCTAAGCTCACAAACCACATTTAAACTTGGTGGGCAAATTCCCATGCAGGAAACCCATACAGCATCCAGAGCCTAGAGGAATTCAACGGAAAACCCATCCACCCCAAGGAATTTGACACCAAAGAGTGGTTTAACAACCTCAGTGACATCAACACCAGTGATGGACGAGTTATTCCCCTAATCCCCAGACTATAATTCCATTACAGCTTGTCAGGGGGATTGGGGAGATTACAAAATCACTCATCAACCTATGACCAAGTGTGTCCAAATGCCTGTACACTTATGTACCAAAATGGTACATAAGTGTACCAGTTTACCTTTATGCTCCAAAATGGCGTTATGAGCATCAACCATCTGTGGTTGGCACAGAAGTCCAATAACAGAACACCACTTGGGTTCGGATCAAGCAGGTAATTCCTTCCAGTTACAACCCTCCAGGTTACATTGTTGTTGCCCACATGAGTGTCCCCCACAAAGAACAGAGGACGGCAAAGTACTATACTCTGATAAAATACTCTTCAGCAATTCAAAAGTGACTCCAAGAAGGTTGGGTACTCTGAACTGCCATTTAGTGCCTTACCAGCCCTCCTGGGAGAAGTAGGCACATAGAAGGGTGGACCTGTGTAAATGCTTTGAGCTGATCCTGGTTGTGCTCCATGGGCACAGTCCCTGCCACCTATTGCTCACACTCAAATGAGGGCTTAATTTATTGTAGAACAAAAATCAGTATTTTCTAAAGCGGGCATGTGATTATTTTCTATGTACTAATACAATGCATTAACACTTTTGACTGTACCACTGAAATTTTTTTTTAGTTTTCAGTGTGAACACATGTGAGATGTTTAAAAATGATGCTATTCTGATGCTTACACATCTATCAGCTGTAATAGCAATAAAATATTTAGTTTGTAACTATAGATCTTTCAAAGTTGTTCTGTTTCTTTCCATTTTTCGGTAATAAGGTGACTTTCACATTTTGTACCTGTAACCAAGGGAGATCTCAAATGGAGAGACCAGTTACTTATGAGGTCAATACATCATATGGATACTCGTTCCAGGGCAGATGGGAGCTTCAAGTGGCTGGGTTTTGATGAAATGACACAGTGTAAAGCGACCTCAAGCTCTTGGATGAAAACCTGAGTTTAAGACTAACTTTAGCTTCAAGCATCTCACTAAAAGCTTGCCAAATATGAGAAAACATCTGATGCTTTCTATCTGAGACAATTACATGGAGGGACTCCATGTGAGCAAAAAAACATGGTTTACTATTTCTATGGCTGTGAGTAGTTTAGGTATCAAATGTATTGCTAAGGAAATCTGTCGATGATAGAATGACTATATTACCCTCTGAAGCAGAAAAACCAAATACAAAATCAAGAGCTATGTGTGACAAGGGACAGCTAGGGACAGAAGAGGCTGTAACAGATTTGCTTGTCTCTGGGAAACTAACACATCTTCCCTGGTATCTAAACTAGAGTCAGGTTCAGGTTCAGTTAAATGAGCTTGGTGAATAAGACGCTCAACCTCTGTGCTTCCTGTGTCCTGGGTGTCTCAACCAGGTCACATACCAGGTCACATTTCAGATGGTTTCTGGAGAGGATAGACTAGACTTCGAGAAGATTATCAGGTTTTATATTTTGTGTCCCGGCATGGTAATGGTAAATGGTAAATGGCCTGTATTTATATAGCGCTTTACTAGTCCCTAAGGACCCCAAAGCGCTTTACATATCCAGTCATCCACCCATTCACGCACACATTCACACACTGGTGATGGCAAGCTACATTGTAGCCACAGCCACCCTGGGGAGCACTGACAGAGGCGAGGCTGCCGAACACTGGCGCCACCGGGCCCTCTGACCACCACCAGTAGGCAACGGGTGAAGTGTCTTGCCCAAGGACACAACGACCGAGACTGTCCAAGCCGGGGCTCGAACCGGCAACCTTCCGATTACAAGGCGAACTCCCAACTCTTGAGCCACGATCGGCCCTGAAAGTAAAGTTCAACCTGCAAGGTAATAATGATTATCTAGCCAGACTACAGTTTAAATGCTTTGTATTTTGGAGATAACTAATTACTTTCACCTTTAAGTTCCCACCTCTTACAATGTTGTTACTGTGCTGTCTTTGTAAGTACTGATAGTACTTTGTTTTACCCAGTTTTGACCAATGTGTTAGTAAAACTGGCCCCAAGTGTTTTGTAAGTTTTTCATAATCAAAAGCACTCAATAGATGGCAGATTCATTTGGGCTGGTCACCAGATTACATTCTGCCCACTGGAGTGTCCAGTCTTCAAGTAAACCTACTACATGTGAGATTTTGGAGTAGTCACTGACAAATGCTTGAGGTTAGTAACTGAAAAATAGAGAGCATTGTAAGAGGAAACCCCTGCAGAGACCCAACTCACCTCCAAAAAAACGCGTGCGTGAGGCCCGCTGCGTCACACAGGAGGGGTTCTGGCAAAGCTACTTGGCTAGATTCTGTTATAGATGGTTGAGCTGATGATTTGGCAATGGGAAACTGGGATAAGTTAGAATTAATGGCTTAGATGGAACTATTCTTTTGGTATCATCTTTGACATGTGACTTTCAAACAGTCACTCCAATTATTGTCACTGCAAAGTGACTGTAGTGAGAACTTATCCATGTTGACCTAACAACACACCTTGGTGGGAAATGGCTGCAAGTACAAATCTGTCATATTTAACTGCAAATTGGACCCCGGAAAACTGACAGGAGTTTTAAAGGGTTTATTGCCAAAAAAGGGGAATTGCATGGGACAGTGTTTTCATTACATGAGTGGGGTTGGAAGTTATGTGCCAGAAGAGAAAAGATGCTAGCAGTGAATAAGGTGAGTATGATGAGATTTTGCAAAGTTTGTAGTTTGAGTTTAAAGACTCACTTGTTGATTTACTGAACAGGGTCAGCTAGCTGGCAGGCAGAATTCTAAGAAAGACAAGAATGATTTAGTGAAGAGTAGGCAGGCAGGTAAGTTACATGTAAGTCAGTTTATTTGCAAATGTCGTGACCACCTGTTTTGCAAATGTAAGGTTAAGAGGCAGTGTCCAGTAAACACTTCAAAGTTACAGGAATCCAAGAACACGGAGACCTATGGCCTTTTGACTTGCAACTGTAGAACAAATGAGAGAATAAAATTACTGGGAGGAAAACACAAAAGCAGGTTAGAGGCAGAGGGAGCCATAGGTGGATGCATGAGAACACGCTAGCCCACAACTCTACCTGAGAGTAAGAATGCCAAAAGGAAAAAGAGAGAAAGGAAAAAAGAAGGGAAAACTGAAAGCTGGCCCAGACCATAACAAAGTGTACCATTTACTTCAATATGCATCAATGTCTATTATGTTACACTGTAAAAAAACAAACAAATTTTAAAACTGTAATTTAACAGAGTTTATCATGAAAATGTTACTGAATTGTCCTTCACCTGAATACATAAATATGTGAAATAGAAATATAATTGCGAAAATAGCTTGTAAATCTCTCTAAATAACACAAAAAATTGTGAATAAATCATTTTTTCATTTTTTTTGTACGGAAGACCGATTTATTTTTCTACCCCAAAAAACTGTAAAAATCAAAGTTTAACATAATTTCACAAAGAAGGTGCCCATATTGTTGCATGTTCAAAATCTGTACTCCCTAAATTCCACCACCATGTTAAGTGTCCTACCTGGGGGTGGGGCAGAACCCTGGACCATGTGTACATTAACATCAAGCATGCCTACCTTGGACAACCCATCCACCACTCTCTGCTCCTCATCCCTGCCTACACCCACCTCAGGAAACAGACCCCTCCAAGCACCTGAGTCATTAAACATTGCAAGATGATGCTCTCCTCCAGCTACAGGACTGTTTTGATCTGACAGACTGGTCCATCTTTGAACAGCAGGACCTGGATCCTTTCAGTCTTTCCTTTTTTTTACATTAAGTGTTGTGTAGAAAATGTGACAGTGACTAAAACCATCTGGGATTTTCCTAATCGAAAACCTTGGAAGACGAGTGATCAGAACTTGTAACTCCGTCTTCAGGCTAAGTTACAGTTCCCTGTACAGCACTGCCAGAGCCAACCTGAGGAGGACTATCAAACAGGCGGATAGAGGGCTTCCTCACTGACAACAGCCTCTGCCACTTGTGGAGAGTTATTCAAACCCTCACTAACTACAAAGGATAGAGCCTGCCAACCCCCAACAGCAGCCTCAAACTTGCAGAGAACCCCAACACCTTCTTTGCTCAGTTTGAGGCCACCCCTGCTCCACACACTTCCACCGTCATTCCTATCCCCATTGGAGAGCACTTTGCTCTCCAGTGTGTGCCTTTGTACTGTGTGGCTTCATCTTGTTTCATATATATTACTCTAGACTGTATACAGTGGGGCAAAAAAGTATTTAGTCAGCCACCGATTGTGCAAGTTCCCCCACCTAAAATGATGACAGAGGTCAGTAATTTGCACCAGAGGTACACTTCAACTGTGAGAGACAGAATGTGAAAAAAAAATCCATGAATCCACATGGTAGGATTTGTAAAGAATTTATTCGTAAATCAGGGTGGAAAATAAGTATTTGGTCAATAACAAAAATACAACTCAATACTTTGTAACATAACCTTTGTTGGCAATAACAGAGGTCAAACGTTTACTATAGGTCTTTACCAGGTTTGCACACACAGTAGCTGGTATTTTGGCCCATTCCTCCATGCAGATCTTCTCGAGAGCAGTGATGTTTTGGGGCTGTCGCCGAGCAACACGGACTTTCAACTCCCGCCACAGATTTTCTATGGGGTTGAGGTCTGGAGACTGGCTAGGCCACTCCAGGACTTTCAAATGCTTCTTACAGAGCCACTCCTTTGTTGCCCGGGCGGTGTGTTTTGGATCATTGTCATGTTGGAAGACCCAGCCTCGTTTCATCTTCAAAGTTCTCACTGATGGAAGGAGGTTTTGGCTCAAAATCTCACGATACATGGCCCCATTCATTCTGTCCTTAACACGGATCAGTCGTCCTGTCCCCTTGGCAGAAAAACAGCCCCATAGCATGATGTTTCCACCCCCATGCTTCACAGTAGGTATGGTGTTCTTGGGATGCAACTCCAGTATTCTTCTTCCTCCAAACACGACGAGTTGAGTTTATACCAAAAAGTTCTACTTTGGTTTCATCTGACCACATGACATTCTCCCAATCCTCTGCTGTATCATCCATGTGCTCTCTGGCAAACTTCAGACGGGCCTGGACATGCACTGGCTTCAGCAGCGGAACACGTCTGGCACTGCGGGATTTGATTCCCTGCCGTTGTAGTGTGTTACTGATGGTGACCTTTGTTACTTTGGTCCCAGCTCTCTGCAGGTCATTCACCAGGTCCCCCCGTGTGGTTCTGGGATCTTTGCTCACCGTTCTCATGATCATTTTGACCCCACGGGATGAGATCTTGCGTGGAGCCCCAGATCGAGGGAGATTATCAGTGGTCTTGTATGTCTTCCATTTTCTGATGATTGCTCCCACAGTTGATTTTTTCACACCAAGCTGCTTGCCTATTGTAGATTCACTCTTCCCAGTCTGGTGCAGGTCTACAATACTTTTCCTGGTGTCCTTCGAAAGCTCTTTGGTCTTGGCCATGGCGGAGTTTGGAGTCTGACTGTTTGAGGCTGTGGACAGGTGTCTTTTATACAGATGATGAGTTCAAACTGGTGCCATTCATACAGGTAACGAGTGGGGGACAGAAAAGCTTCTTACAGAAGACGTTACAGGTCTGTGAGAGCCAGAGATTTTCCTTGTTTGAGGTGACCAAATACTTATTTTCCACCCTGATTTACGAATAAATTCTTTACAAATCCTACCATGTGGATTCATGGATTTTTTTTCACATTCTGTCTCTCACAGTTGAAGTGTACCTCTGGTGCAAATTACTGACCTTTGTCATCATTTTAAGTGGGGGAACTTGCACAATCGGTGGCTGACTAAATACTTTTTTGCCCCACTGCATGTATATTTATTACTCCTGCACAGTTGGCATGGAACACCCATAATTTTGTTGTGCATGTCCAATTGTATTCTATTCTATTCTATTGTATTCTATTCTCTAATCTTAAAAGGGTGTTTAGCTGCTGATTGTTAATTGTTTTGTTTTGGGTAGTTTTCTGTATTTAACTTAACAGATGCCTCTTCAAGATAAACCCTAGAAAAGATGATAAAGGGAAGAAAAACACTTTGAGCAGGCAGCTGGTGGTTATCTTCCAATTTAATTATGTGAACCTGCTCTCATCTGTGAAGAGAATGGAATTTCAGTGGTGGACCAGCCACTTCTGGTATTCTCTGGGGAATGCCAGTAAATTTACAGGGTCCTGGGCCTTGAGCAGTCCTCCTAACAAGAGATTTGTCGTTCAGCAAATGTGTCCATCCATGTACACTTTCGATAGTGTAAATGGACGGACACATTTTTAGAGTGATAGTGGAGTTCACCAGGATTGGGAGAACTGTGAAAAAAATTTCAAATATCATAAATTAAAGCATAAAAAGCACAGACAGGGATTGCAGTCCGCAATTTTCATTGTTTTTAACTCTTGGTTTCGCTTCAGTTCTTTGTATACTATAACTTCGCTCCACAGCTGGCTCATGGACCAACAACAACAAGAGCAAAAGTGGCCCTGTGGCAGAGGCGTGGTCTGCGGCTCTGCTGCAGAGGAGACGTGGTGCAGTGGGCTTAAGGGGCAGAGCTGAAAGAAATTCAACAATTACGCTCTCCCTTTTTCAGTGACACTGGGACCTGGGGGAGAGAGGAACTGGTTGAGACAGCTGGAAAGCTGTTGGGATGAGGAAAGAAAAAAAACCACACATAATTGTAAATAAAAACCATCTCAAGCATACTGAGTGTCTTGGGTCCTTACTGGGGTCACAGGCCCACTAACCAGTATTAAAACAGCCTTTATACACTGCCTGCATCAAAGAACAAAGCTCACTAAAGACAAATGTGTAGGCTCTTGAGTGGAGCAGACAGCGACCATCCTCTGCTCGACCATAAAACCAGCTTAGAGGAGTGTCAGTATTTAGTCTGCTCCTTCTTGCACAAAGAAGCGGACGTTGGTCCTGGGGCTCAGTTGATGCACTTCTACAGTCCTGGCCTGTTCAGGTTTCCTCCTGTAGTACAGTATGTGTTCATATCTCTACTTTTGAGATTCTGCAGCTTCGCCTATGGACATGTCATCCTGGTAGAGCTAGACTACCTGTGCAACAGTCTTCATCCCTCCAAGCATCTTTAGGTGTCTGCATCTCAAGGGAAACATGCCATGTTCAGTTTGACCCAATATTATAGGTACCTTTGGTTTAATGGATGAATGTTTTCAAATTTAATTATTTTTTTAGTTTGTTTGTTTTCTATAACCTAAGGAATCTTCAAGACTCAACATCTAGTCTAATGGTGACATCAAGCTGTATACCAGGAGTGAACAAGACACCAATTCACTGATCCATACCATGAGGATCTGCAGCAATGACAACGGAATAGGTAGTGAGAACTGAGGTGGTTGTACTACCAGAAGGCAACATTGCAGACATTGAGAATAATTATGAGTACCTTGGAATCCCACAGGCAAATGACAGCCATGAAGAGGCCACTACGAAAGCAGCAACCAAATACCTGCAGAGAGTAAGGCAAGTCCTGAGGATTCAGCTGAATGGCAAAAACAAGATCCGGGCAATAGACATCTCTATCCTGCCAGTCATCCGATACCCTGCAGGGATAATAAGCTGGCCAAAGGAGGAAATAGAAGCCACTCAACACTACAGACTATCGACAGAGCATCAGTTGAACAGTATTGTACCTCAGAAAATAGTGTGTTGCAACAAAAATTGTAAGAAAGGGGCAATTAACAATGGAAAAGAAACATCATAACACTCGTATGTAGGTCTTTCCTATAGAGAAATGGGAAAGAAAGTTAAGGTGTCAGTAAGTACAGTTTCCTTCACCATTGAAAGGCACTCAGAAACTGGGGGAAACTCTGACTGGAAGAGGTCTGGTGGGCCCAAAGCCTTTCTGAGAGTTTCTGAGAGTCAGCAGCTTGCGTGAACAGGCCCATACGGAAAAGAAATAGTAAAAACTTATATGTGATTACTCATGAAAGTGGCCACTTTCTCATTACTTTCATACATTGTTTTAGTAAGTATCCAAAACATACAAGTTTCATTATATAATTTTTCAAGGGATCTTATATCTGTTTTCACTCTTATATGCTTTTCATACAAGTTTCACACATGACAGATACAAACTTTATAAGATTTATATATATCTTTTCCATATGGGGGGGCTCACAGGGCAACAGATTCAAGCACAGCTTTAATAGTGGTCATAGTAATTAAGTCTCAGTTTCAACTTTAACCTCCTAGGACCTGGCATCCTGGACATCACATTTTGGGTTGTCTAGACCAAAATACTAAATTTTGCTCCTCAAGGGCCTGATAACCACTTACGAGGACATTATACTGCATCTGTTTTATCAACATTTAGAACAAATGTCTTCATATGTGGCTCTCATTTTTCTTAGAAACAAAAGTCAGGTAAAAAAAAATAAAAAAATCTGGTGATTCTTTGTTTTTACATTCATCGCGTCCCAATATGCCCAAATATCAAAGAGAGATTAAAAACGCATGCCATAGAAGACTTCTGGTCTTAGGAGGTTAAAGAGAAGGCTGCAAGCTGCAGGTTTAACAGGTTCAACAAGTTGCAGCAAGAAAGCCATTTCTATAATAGAAATACAATACAAAAATATTTTTCAGAATGTTCTTCGTATATCTGTTGCAGAACTTCCATTTTTAAGATTTAAAATTTTTATTCATCAGTCCATAATACCTTCTTCCAGTTGGTGTTTCATGGCCCAGGTACACCTCTTTGCCTTATTCTGATGTCAAGAAAGAATGCCATGGGTGTGTTCAGTTGTTATATCTGTCAAAGGTGGCCACTTTGATGAGTCAAAAGTTTATAATACATTTCTGTCCATATATTGATTCCATGACTTCATTTTTAACTCCAATTACTTATTATGCTTTACTATGCTTTAATACTGCAGAATCACTTCACCCTATGGTAGCCTACATGTCTGCTTAAACTTATTTTATGTTACATATTGTAATAAAACACCTCGGTAACCTTGCGGAATGGAAGATTTGCATAGTAGTAATTAAAACATTCCACAAATGATCCATGTAAATCTAAAGCAGAGCTCACAAAATTTGTGAGCTCTTGTCTACAGGCTGGGCCATTTATATGGATACACCGTAATAAAATGGGAATGGTTGGTGATATTAAAGTCCTGTTTGTGGCACATTAGTAATGTGAGGGGGCAAACTCCTCAAGATGGGTGGTGACCATGGTGGCCATTTAGAAGTCGGCCATCTTGGATACAACTTTTGTTTTTTCAATAGGAAGAGGGCCATGTGACACATCAAACTTATTGGTAATGTCACAAGAAAAACAATGGTGTGCTTGGTTTCAACGTAACTTTATTCTTTCATGAGTTATTTACAAGTTTCTGACCACTTATAAAATGTGTTCAATGTGCTGCCCATTGTGTTGGATTGTCAATGCAACCCTCTTCTCCCACTCTTCACACACTGATAGCAACACCGCAGGAGAAATGCCAGCACAGGCATCCAGTATCTGTAGTTTCAGGTGCTGCACATCTCGTATCTTCACACCATAGACAATTGCCTTCAGATGACCCCAAAGATAAAAGTCTAAGGGGGTCAGATCGGGAGACCTTGGGGGCCATTCAACTGGCCCACGACGACCAATCCACTTTCCAGGAAACTGTTCATCTAGGAATGCTCGGACCTGGCACCCATAATGTGGTGGTGCACCATCTTGCTGGAAAAACTCAGGGAACGTGCCAGCTTCAGTGCATAAAGAGGGAAACACATCATCATGTAGCAATTTCAAATATCCAGTGGCCTTGAGGTTTCCATTGATGAAGAATGGACCCACTATCGTTGTACCCCATATACCACACCAAACCATCACTTTTGTTGTTCCAACAGTCTTGGAGGGATCCATCCAATGTGGGTTAGTGTCAGACCAAAAGCGGTGGTTTTGTTTGTTAACTTCATCATTCACATAAAAGTTTTCTTCATCACTGAACAAAATCTTCTGCATGAACTGAGGGTCCTGTTTCAATTTTTGTTTTGCCCATTATGCAAATTCTCGCATTGAAATCTGCTGCAATGACCCGGTTACTGCGTTCAACAGATATCAACACAATTTTGATCCAGTCCTCACGTGTTAACCTCTTCGACATGTCAATGGCTGTGAACAAAGAGAAACTTGTTTATAACTCATGAAAGAATGAAGTTAAGTTAAAACCAAGCACACCATTGTTTTTCTTGTGACATTACCAATATGTTCGATGTGTCACATGGCCCTCTTCCTATTGAAAAAACAAAAGTTGTATCCAAGATGGCCGACTTCTCAATTGCCACCATGGTCACCACCCATCTTGAGGAGTTTGCCCCCTCACATATACTAATGTGCCACAAACAGGACTTTAATTTCACCAACCATTCCCATTTTATTAAGGTGTATCCATATAAATGGCCCAGCCTGTACATCTTCTTGTGATCGAGTGGTTGGCACTAGCCTATGATAAACAGCGACAGACAAATTCTTCATCCAATCAATTATTTTCTTAAGACAACTGCACCTTTCGAAGTGGTTTCCAAGGATGATTTTCCAGCAGGTTGTGTGTAAACCATAAGTAAAAACATATGAATTTAAAAAGGGTTTACCAGTATGGGTCATATTTCTAATTGTTTGGCAAGTATATATTAAATCAGCAATGATTTCAGGTTTACATTTCTGCTGTTTTGACAGCAAAGCATTTTAGTAGCTAGCGCATACCAATTAACTGATCATTGTAAACACTACAGTTTGCACAGTGCACTGTTCAGTATACCTGTGCATGCACTCCCTTTGCTTTAATAAGTGTTTGTAATTTCAGTTGCCAAAAAATATGTAATGGCCGGAATGGCAGGTGTGTTTGTGGAGCGGACCCAAAAGACACAGGCGAGAGAAAACTAAGATATAACAAAAGGTGAGTCTTTTATTTGGCTAATACGAAAAAAAAAAAAACCACAAAAAAAAGGCAAGGCAAACTGGGGCAAAACTAAACTAGAACAGCTAAGACTAACTATGAAAACTATGACATGAGAACATGCATCTGAGCAGGACCATGAAAAAACCAAGACTTGAGGCAGAGAAAACATGAACCTGAACAGAAACATGAAAAAACCTGAGACCTTACATGACATGAAGCGATACAAACAGATGACCTGATAATGCACAGAGGAAGACAGAGGACTTAAATACACAGAAGCGTAATAAGGGTAGTGGCAACATCTGAGGAAACACAGGTGACACAAACCAAACACCACAGGGGAGGCAAACTAAACACATTGAACATGGAGACACAAGACTTTCAAAATAAAACAGGAAACATAGTGGGACATAGACATGACAACACAAGACATGAGAACAGATAAGGGAGACACAAGCATGTTAAACAAAGAGGACAAGTTAGACTAACACAGGAGACAAGAAAAGATTAATAAATAAGGACACATAGATAAAACATGAACTAGACTAAACTAAATCCTAACTAAATAATAACACAAGAACTTAACATTACTCCACCATAACAGAAGTCAAAAATACAAAATAAACCCAAAATGCTAGAGACCCAGTCCCCTGATAAAGTACTTGTTATATGCTTTGTTTTTTCAGCCTTTGTGTTCTTTTACCATTTTGTTGCCAAATACTATTGTGATATCACATGTACACACACATATTGTAGTGAGGCAATACTGCAGAGAGTGGATGTATGTAATTAGCACTCCATTATATGCACAGGCTGCAATGTGCCTGTCTGTAGTATCTATTATGAAAATTTAGTGCATGATTACAGTGACATCACGTGAGCTTTTGCATAATTTGAAGAAGCATTTTAAAAAATCTTGCAGTAAATACAAAGCTATAATCACCTTCGTGTCTCCATCAGTTAGAAAAAGAACAGTCAATTCAAGTGAAAGGATGGGTGAGTGCTTCTCTGATAAATTGGAATGAAATGCGTAGCAGCTGGATCCAGACTGACAGCTCTAAGTCAATGAGCAGCCAGGTATAGAAGCGTAATATCTCCTAAGAGTCTATTTTTCTGACTGACAGACAAGTTCAGCTAGGTTACTGCTTTTGCGGCGCAAGGTGATTCTTCAAGCGTGCAGAACCAGGACCCTTTGAGGGAAATAAGCAGAGAAGATGCTGTCAGGCTGCTTGTTGATGAATAAAAACACAAACATGAAGAATAAGATTGAGATGTGGGCTGTTTTAAGAAATGACATAGATGCATTGAGTGACAATCACCAGCTAATGGTTTTGCAACAAATCCACTACTTTACAAGCTGTATTTCCTCTTGTGAGCAGTGTTATACTGTTCACTGGATTGATTAATTTTCTTTGTAATCGTGTCCACGTGCACTAAATGCTCGAAAAGATGTTTAATTTAGGAAGCAGTTCCCAGTGGAAACTATGCTGTGAATAATAAAGCCTATCAGGAGTTTAGTGGACATAAAACAACATAATATTGTGACTGATTCTGGGTTTGTTTTTTTTTAAAGAAAAGAACCGTACCTGTAGAGAATAAAAGACCCCCTAAGCCAAATATCTGTGAAATATCAGAAAACATGATGAATATTTTGTTGGCTTTGTATTTTGCCACAAACACTGTTTTTGTCTGTTTACTTATCAACTACAGCTGCCATTCTTCACAAAAAAGAAAACTGCAACAGCTTCCCTGTCACATTTAAATCTCATGCTGTTAGGCTTTGACCATTTGTTTTGTAACTCCACATTCTTTTGACAACATTTTGACCTTAGCTTTTAATTATATGATAAGAATTTTTAAGAGCATAATCAACTTATATTTTTGTCACTGGAAAAGTCTTATGATCTATAGTTTGCACATAACATTTTAACCAAAAAATGTAGACCTTTACCTAAAGGTAGTTCAAATGAAAACCAGGCAATCACTAATGTCATGAACTGTTAACTGTAATTCTGAATCTGGTTTGTTTTCCTTTTTATGAATATGAATATAAAGCTACAGTCTAAATAAGGCCTTAATGGGTGGTCTAATGGTGCATGAAGAAGTGTCTTCTTTATTTATTCCACCACTTTGCAAGCAGCCCATCCAGGAAAGATAAACACTCTTTATGATAAAGTGTGCTATTTAAGACTACACTTGCAGATTTAGGTAACACCAAAATTAGCCAGTAATTTTAACTTAACTTCAGGGGATGTTCATAAAACAGAGGTGCAAAGTTTCCAATCAAGAATATTTTATGGTTTGCTACTGGGATTTTAGGGCTGTGTATGGCAGCACAGATAAATATAAATCACATTGTATAGATATGAATAATAATCATAAAAACATGAATATTTTTTTTCAATCAAAAAGTCAAAAGACATGGACAAATTAACCTGATGATGAACAAAGGCAAATCTGAAATTATTTTACAGTACTAATGTTTTGTAACAACTGCAAATGTATAATAAGACTCTAAAGATCCAGTGTTCTGGTAGCTGGTGTGAGTAACATGACTTATAATAGCCTGTATAGGAATGTCAAGGAAATACTAACTGCAGTCTTCATAGGATTCCAAATGACATCCAGGCTATAAGGACTACTTTCATACAGGTTAGGGTGCATTGTGCTACAAATGGCTCTATAATAAGGACTAGTAAATCCTAGTACATCCTCTGTTTTTTTGTTTTGTGTTGATTTTAAATGGGTTCAATGTTGAAGCTTTTAAATGGTGAAGATATGAAATGCTCTGCTATGCCTCTGATTGGATTTTCTTGATTTATCCTAACCAAAAAGATGGCACTCCCTAATCTCACAATCAATCTAGCCAATAACGGCAACCAGTATATTACAACACAGTAGTGAATAGCGCACATACAATTTAGAAGTGGACACTGGCAATAGCAAATGAAGCTTTAAACTTTATAATCAAACCCATCCTGCCTTACACTACAGGTTGTACTTAGGCACAGCAGTGCTTTGAAGTAAACAAGGCTTCAAAGATATTGCAGTGCAACCTGAGTGAAATTTTAAAAATACACAGATAAATAAATAAAACTTTGTTAAATTGCACACCAGCCAAACCAACAGTTGTGGACCTTTTACAGATCTGTAGAAAAAAAAAAGTCCAACAATCCTGTTCCTTATTGTGATAGAAAAATAGGCAGAACAGGCAAAATTCGCTTTCTTCACCACTTTCAGTCCCCTAGGGACATTCTCTACCACTTGACCACTGGCAAGGACAGGCTTTACTGGTACTGTTTATAATATGCATCAAGTCTATCAAATATACTGGTCCTATCTCTTAGTTAAAAGTTGCTTATGTTTTTTTTAACCCAACTTCTTTTTCCTCCAACAGATCTTTCTGGTCCTCTCAGCCTGAGTGACCAATAAAAAATTGGGCTAAAGATTTCTATGTTATAGAAATGCAAGGACCTACTATCTTGTAAAGGCACAAGATTAACTTTAAAATTATGTTTGTTTTGTTTTTTTGGTTTGTTTTTGTGGGTGTTCCTTTAATTCCAGCTTTCTCCAAACATTTAGCCTTACAAAAAGGTCTCACCATGCAGTGTCAGCAAGTATCCAGTGGATTGAAATTTAGCCATTCAGGTAAACTGGGTTAATGCCCTATCTGAAATTTGAATGAAGACTCATATCAAATGTATTGCATATGATTGCATGTTTGCCCTAGGCTTGCATGGTTTTTCTCTTGGTACTCCAGCAAATCCAAAGACTAGCATCTGTGGTTAATTGGTGATGTTAATAGATACAAAGAGCTGTATAAATGAATGGTTAAATGCGATTTATAGTCTAAAGTGCTTTGAGTTGTCAGTAACACTAGAAAAGTGCTGCATAAATGCTATTTCATTTCCATATGCATATCACTTCACATCACCATTGGGATGTCTTCAGGGCATACGTGTGGACCTATAACTGAGTATTTTTGCAAAATAAAAAAACAAAAGTAAATAAATAATATAATACAATATGAGTTAAAATTGCAAAAGAAGAAAAAAAGCAAACTGTATACATCCTTCATGCTATTTCAGTCAGTAATACAAAAAAGAAACATTTTCCTGGAGCAAGAGGGCACAAGAAACAAAAACAGCAGCAATTTCACAGAACTATTTGACTAAAACAATACTCATATGTCCAGGAGCCAAATGGGCCATGGAAGCTGGATTTATAGGTTTTCATGGCTTGTGCTTAGGAAAGTGGTTAATTTGATACACTCTCTCTCACAAACAAAGTCTAAACCATACTGTTGTGTGTTAACACAACCCAAGACTACCACAGTGCCGTTACAAGTGTATTCAAACAAGTACAAGAGGGCTTTAAAGACAGGAGATCTGTCAATCTTTCAATCATTTCTAAGCTGGTTAAAGATCGAGGATAAAACATCAACACAGAAAACTCTGCACTGAATTTCGAACAGTTCTGAACTGGTTGCTGCCCGAACACCCTTTTTATCACTATTTGCATCTTTCCTATCCATGGCTGCTCTGCTGCATATGAATGCCTTGATATATTGGAAGGGGGCTTTGGTAAGTGTTCAGGCTATGAAAGTATCTGCGTTCAGTGATTGGCCTCCGTCCCCAAGCTGCAGCAGATGCTCTTGCTGCTGCTGACATCGTCAGAAGTCCTGATAATCTTCCCGTTATTGAGTCGGCTGTTTTTAGGTGTGTGGTAATTCACTGAACCTCAGAGATCAAGGATTACAAGACACTTTGGGCCGCTGGCCAAGCTAAAGAGGCAGACAGAGAGGGAGGAAAATTAAGCTTGGTAAAGGCCACAGCACACAATATCCTACAGGGCAGAAGGGAAAATATGGAGCACAGATTATAGTAAAAAAAAAAAAAATTGCTTGTGAAAATGTAAAAGTCTGGTTTTTCTTCTATCTATTGAATGATGACTGATGACAGTTAATGCAAAGAACAAATTATGAACCTAAAAGGAGGACACACTTTTACTTATCAAAATACACAATATTATAGTACAAAGGGCAGGAAATTATGCCTTTTAATGACCAATATCACCAAACCTAAACAATTTTTTTTGTTTATTTCTTGTAGGTTTGTCTCACACTTTTTCTTTTTCTGTGAAAAATGTCAAGAGTTGAGATGATGTTAGTCATAGTCAATCACAACCAGTCACACTTAAAAAAGAGAAAAAATTCTGTGTAGAAAAAAAACTGCTAAAAACATGAACAGTTTTATCAAAGGCATTGTGACATTTGGTTTAACCATTTTTTAAATTTAACTCATATTAATTTAGAGTTACTGCTGTAACAAAAATTTCCCACGCGTGGGACTAATAAAGGTTATCTTTTCTTATCTTATTTCAATAAGTTTAAATCAAATGCCCTCTGGGTTAAGCTCTGGTGGGGGCTTTGGCAGCTGACAATGCCACAACAAGCAGCCATGTAGGACCATATAAAAACATCAAATTACACGACACTTGAGAAATCACTGGCTTTAATCTATCACCCCAACTTGCAGCCAACAACACCAACTTCACTAGGTTGCATGAATTTTTTAAAAGCACTCTATCCCCTTTGTGTCCCATTTATAAGTGTCCAGGTTAATTTGCCCTCTCTCCTTTACACATTGGTCCTGAACAGATCATTTTTTGTGGCACAAGAGGCAGTGAACCTTTGACTTCAATTTCCTGGTGCTGGCAGACGTAAATTAGAAGAATGTTTCAACGGTGGGTAGGGCTCCCTTGATTCCACCTTGAAAGTCAAGATAGAAGCTGAGGGAGGCTGATATAGTTACTGAAGGATGACCCATTCACCATTTAGTCTGCTCTGCTCTAGTACATTGGTTTCCGACCTTGTCATTTAAAAAGCTTCACCTTTTCACTAGAAATATTCCTAGAAAAAGAGGAGACAAATTTAACAGTGTGTTTGTGCACTTTTACAGCTTACAATAAAGAATGTATGACCACTTTTTTGTGACAAATTCTAAATTGAGCTCTCTTGCTCAACTAAAACAACTCTAACTAGGATAGGGGTATCCCGTGGCTCTACCAGAAAGGACATAATCAGTGGATCCTTTAGGTCCTTTTGGCTGTGGGTTTAGAGCGTGGATCAAGCTTATTTTCTTGCTTTCCACAGATGATCTGTTGTTTTGGGATCTGGGGAGTTTGATGGCTGGGTCATTGCCTTGGGCTGTTTGTCTTGTTCCTGAAGCCATTTCATTTTTATTTATTTAGTTTTGATGTGCTGGCATTTATTCTTCTGCTAGGGGAAATATCATCTGGTAATGCCATTGTTGTATGGGATTAAGTAAAAATTACCAAAATAAATATCTAGGTAACACATGTTAAAGTGATACTGACTTCTGCAAGTCTTTTTCTGGGACCCAAAGTTTCTCAGCAAAAGACTGCATTCTAAATAAACAGATTACTAACTGTTAAAGTTATCAGACAATACTAACTAATAAGAGATTGTGAAATCTGGTAGTAACAGTTGTCAATTTAGCTGAGAAAATGAAGGCTGTTAGCTAGATGTCAGATTTTAAGTGGCAAATGTGTCATGGAATGCTCAATTGCAAGGCAAGCCTGTAATTGAGCAGCAAAGGTAAATAAGGAAGGGTACAGCTCTGCTAAATGCATGACATGTAGGACTCAGTTCCTCAGTTTAACTGTTTTTTGCAGTGTATTCAATTAAGATTTTTTTTTCTCAATATAAAAAAGCACAACAAATCTGTTGTTTACAGCTGTGCCCCCTGCTGTCTGTGGTATTAACTATTAGCAATCAATGAGAACCTGCTGTTAGTAGAAAGGTGATTGGGAGACATCCACCATGGGAAGCTGTCTTAAGTATGGACATGAAACAACTCAAAGGCAAAAATGGCCTTGAGGCAACTGTTGTGATTTGGTGCTATATAAATAAAGTTGAACTGAGCTGAATTGGAAAAGGTGAAATGAAGTAATCTAAGAAGAAAACCTTATTGTAATTTTGTCCCAGTGAAGCCTAGTGCCATGCATGTGCACACTCAAAAAAGACAAAACACTATGAACGTGAAAGTCTGTCACGGGCATTGATTCATACATAACAAAAGCAGCAGGCACATATTTATTAAGTTGTTGTTGTGGGAAGGAATATATGGGGAAATAAGTGACAAGTGAAAATGCAGACCATTTTAGTGAAGTTTCATATAAGGATGAAATCTCCCATGGTGCTGTCTGCTCAATACAAGTTATTCACTCCTATATTGAACAGGTGTCTCGTTTAACCCAGAGGGAAGATCCTACACATTTATTATTCAAATGGAATAAGAATGGGTTCTGTAACATTGTAAACAATTCAGTTTTGAATTGACTTTAACTGAAAGTATTAAGACTGTAAAACTCCTTTGATTTCATAACTCATGAAGGTAATTGTAAAGTATTCAGTTATTTATATAATCATAAGCAGGAAAGGAGATATATATGATGTGTATATATATATGTATATATATATATATATATATATACACGATGACACAAAAGAAGAGTGGAGGAAGGCGCACACATAACACATAAGACGGACTGCATCTGAGACAGGAGACTGCAAGGTGGTGGCAGAAGAGAATGTAGCTAAGCAGCTTCAGATAGTGGTCTATATGACAACTCTGGAAATAAAGAGGAAGGATATGAGGTCAGAGGTAAGCATTAAATGGTGCAAGTTGAAGAAAAAGAAATCTTGCACAGAGTTGAGGGAGGGACTGGGACAGGCCGTGGGTGTTAGGGAAGACTTATAAGATGACTGGAAATATAATAGTATGATGAGAGAAACTGTCAAGAAGATGTTTGGTGTACTCTCTGAACAGAGGAAGGAGGCTTGATGCCGGAATGAGAGAGTACAGGAAAGTATGTAAAGGAAGGGGTTAGCAAGGGATTAGTTAGATAAAAATGTAGACAGAAGTACTGGGAGGTTAGGCATGTGGCAAAGGCAAAAAGAAAAATAGTGGTCACAGGCAGTGGTTTCCCTCAGCCTCCTTGAGGATACACCTATGTTATCATTTTCAAAATCCCAGGTGACTTCACCTCTGACCTTGAGGCCAAGGTCACTGAATTTTGAACTTGTCCAAGTTTTTTAGTAGATGCACCTATGGTATCAATTTGAAGCTCCTACTGTATGTCGCTTTGTTCTCAAGTTATCATATTCACAAACTTGGGACTCCACATTGCCTGACCACTCGCTCAGCAGGGTGATGGCCATACCCCATCAGCCTTTCATGGCTGAGGAGTAAAAAGCTTATAGCGAGTTGTAGCTAGAGGCATTATATAAATCATGAATCATAACATAAATCAGGAAATGCTGAGGTTTAATAAGGACAAAGTAGGCAGCTATTTAGATTGCATGATGACAAATACAAGTGAAATAAAATCCTTCTTTTGATGAAGGTTGTGATAGGAAGCTTAAAACTAAAAAAGGATAAGGGTGTTAAATTGGAAACCCCCTACCCCATTAAAAATTAAGCAATTCAAAATCTTCCCTTTCATTTTCCCACATAATAAAATAAGATCCTGTGTACATAAGCCCCAGAAATGAATTCTCAAGTCTAAGTGTCAAACAAGAACAATGAATACGACTTACTGTGTTATTCAATCACTCAGGGTAAGGTAACAGAATGCAGGACCTTTTGTGTACACCGAGGCTTTACTAATGTATCAAACACAGAGGTAATTCATTGCAATTAGCAGTGACTCATTTTGTTAAGTAATGTCACCATAACCCCAGACAAAAAGCAATCCTATCAAAGGCATGAGGTGTGTTACTTTGGCTAAGGGGAATAGATAACTAGTATCTCGGGGTCTTGTTCGCAAGTGATGGGAGAAGGGAGCCGGAGATCGACAGACGGATTGGGGCTGCAGCTGCAGTAATGGGGACGCTGCACCGGTCCGTCGTGGTGAGGAGGGAGCTGAGTGTAAAAGCGAAGCTCTCAATTTACCGGTCGATCTACGTCCCTACCCTCACCTATGGCCACGAGCTGTGGGTAGTGACCGAAAGAACGAGATCGCAGATACAAGCGGCAGAAATGAGCTTCCTCCGAAGGGTGGCTGGCCTCTCCCTTAGAGATAGGGTGAGAAGTTCGGCCATCAGGGAGGGGCTCAGAGTAGAGCCACTGCTCCTCCACATCGAAAGGAGCCAGCTGAGGTGGTTCGGACATCTGACAAGCATGCCCCCTGGGCGCCTCCTGGGTGAGGTGTTCCAGGCATGTCCCACCGGGAGGAGGCCCGGGGCAGACCCAGGACACGCTGGAGAGATTATATCTCTCGGCTGGCCTGGGAACGCCATGGTGTTCCCCTGGATAAGCTGGAGGTGGCTGGGGAGAGGGAGGTCTGGGCCTCTTTGCTTAGGCTGCTGCCCCCGCGACCCGGCCTCGGATAAAGCGGATGAGGATGGATGGATGGATGGATGGATGGAATAGATAACTGATATTCAAAGAGAATGGAATTATAAAACAACACCTTATTTTAGATATATTGGAATATAGCATATCAAATATTGAGGTAAAAATTGAAATATTGAAAACTAATGTGTGTTTAGGCAGATGTAGGTAAATATACTTAAAGAGTGTCATAAGGTTAGGGTTAGTGTCATAGATGGATATATTTCCCTGCTCCCTTGCAGGCTCTGTAAGATTTAATGAGTTTCACTAATGCTAAATTTTTTCAGTACTTACAAGTACAGTCAGTCATTTTTTGATTTTAGATAAAATAATACTTTACCTATAATTATACACTGATTAGTGTGTAATTACATCTTCCAACTAATTGATGTATTCTCTTACAACATAAAATTAATCCATTAGAAAAAAAACCCCAAAAGAGCAGGGTCTTTACCTTACAGTATAAAACACTTTGAGGCAACTGTTGGTGTGATTTGGTGCTACACAAATAAATTGAATTGAACTAAATAAATACATTTTGAATAAAGTTTCACTAATACTGGCTAAGAACACCTATTAAAGGCTAACAGCAGAAAAAAAATAGCAACACACAAAAGTTTAGGCTATCCACAGCAACTCACCTCACTAGCTCACATAGGAATTAGCTTCACTGAAACATCTACTTGTATCAGATTCCTTTCACAAAGTTACAGCAGCTTTCAGAGTAAATATACATGGACACATATTGACAGTTGAGGTAAACAGCAGACCTACAGCCTACACTCCCTTTGAATAAATGGCAGCTAGAGCTGTTTTTCCTTATAGCAGCCACCCCTAGCTAGCATCATGTACTTGAACTGTGAGGGGTAAGAAAAAAACAGAATTCACTTCACCACAACTGTAAAATATTATTACTTCAAAAGTTAAATATCTACTATATTAATAAAAACTTGTTTATTACTAGCTGAAAATTGAAAGTGTTGGAGGAATTTTTCAAACATCCCTTTAGGAAAAGAAGCAATAGAATACTATGAAACACCTCAGTACACAGAAAACTGTATTATTGAAAAATTCTGCATAAAAATTACAACCTAAGAATAATTATTCTGCAGAAAAAAATGTTCCACATCTGCATTAAATAAGTGTATATTACTGCTCCATATTTTGAAGGTTGAGGTCATTTTAAATACTTTATACAGTCCCAATCAAAAGTTTAAGACCACTTAAAAAGTGGCAAAAAAAATCACATTTTGAATAGTTGAACCTTAATAAGGCTCCAAGTAGAGCTTCAACATGCTACAAGAAGACAAAACATTTGTTGATCATGCAATTTATTAAAAACAACATTAACTGAAACAAAATATGACTTTTTGCCATTTTTCAAGTTGTGTTAAACTTTTGATCAGGACTGTAATTTATTTCATTTTCAGCATCTAAACTATGAATTACATTTCTAGTGTCTTTCCTGAAAACTACATTTCTGCCCCCCCCCCCAGTTGTTCATGAATTTCACATTCTTACATCGTGATTTTTCTATATAAAATATATTAAGAACAAAAAGAAAAAGTGAATTACAAAAGCTTGAACAGTGTACGATATGGTTAATGGTACATATCTACATAGGGAATTAAAAATATTAATAAAAAATGAATTTCAAGCATTAGTGTACAGCTGGTTAAATACAGTGTATTCTGATAAAGGAACATGGTCCGAGCCACCGTCCCCTCTCCATCATGGTCAGTTTTACTTGTTAATATATTAAATGAGTTAACAACTTTTTCACGTTTTATCTTTTCTACATCACACATGTTGGTCAAGGTAGTTAACAAATGGAAACTCATCTGTTAGATGATAAATCACTGAAACTTGTTTACTTGATGTTAGCTCCGTTTTCACACAAAGCACAGATCGTAACTGATCTTACAGCTGTGAAAGGTGAGCCAGCAGCAGCTTGCTAATCTCCCATCAGTTTACCATCAGACCAGCAGTTTATCCAAAATGACCATGCATGAGCCATAAGAGAAAAACTGAGCATCATTAAAAACTGAGCAACAGAATATCTTTCTTAAATGTTATTTTTGTTTTGGTTTTTAATGACTTAGCAAGTGTTGATTTAAGCACATAAATCAAACTTGTTTTCAGTTTTAGGTGAATTTGTTTGATGTTTTTTCTTCAAATTATTTGATGTGATCTTTGTTGATCCCATATAGCTACACAGTCCCCAATGCAGCTATATACACTGAAAAAAAGGGATTGGCCATCTCTTGGATTTATGTAAGCATCTTGCGTGTATTTAACACAATTGCCTCATGCTTTAAAGTTAAGTAGAAATGACATTATATGCAGAGAGGGTAGATTAAATTGTTCACATCATATTCGAGTGAAGTAAGTCAATAATATAGCAATGTTAAATCTCTTGCACGCTTTGGATCGTGGTTTGAGGAAGGCATCCATCTCAGTCAAGTCGAGCAGCCGCCTCTACTTTTTTTGGTACTGTATTTTCACGACCATAAGACGCACTGTACTAAAAGGCGCAGTCTCAGTTATGTGTGCCATTACTGTATTTAACACACACATAAGGCGCACTGGATCATAGGGCGCATACAAGTACCGTATGCGTATTTAAAAATAAAGCGGGAG
>NW_024582363.1:493201-515701 GCF_018398535.1 Haplochromis burtoni
TGTTATTAAATAATTATCTGAAGCTTACAACCAAAGTTTTTATCTGATGTAAAATGTATAGAAATCATACATCACTGTCACAACAGCGTTTGTTTTCATCCAAAGGCTTTATGGCTTTAATACCTGGGCCGGTCTCTAGTCAAAATGCCCGGACTGTTTTTTTGTCCCAGTCCAGCCCTGGGCACGACACGCAGTAAATTAATCTGAGAAGGTGCATCAAAAAATAAATGGCCGCGCCAGCGGTGCACATCGCAAATCAGCTCGCATAGACACATTAGTTGTGCCTCTGCTTAATGACTGTATCTTAGCTAACAACCCCAACTACCAGATTCAACTTATAATTGGCTAAAAATAACTTAGCCTACTGGTAAGAGGGACGTTGTTAGCTTTCCACATTCCGACACTTCAAAAGCTTCAGGAGCTGTTCGCTCAGCACAGCATCAGCACCACGGAAATACACGGATACATCCGTAGACTCGAGACAATGCATTTTTGGGACTTTCAGGTGTTTGGACCAATGTTTTATTTTCTGAACAAACCAGAAAGCTTTAATGAGCAGCTAGATTTGTCTCGCATTAACTGGCTGAGTTAATGCAACATTGAAGCAGCTGGAATCCACAGCTGTGCGTGTTCATGGAGCTGCATTTTCACCTGCTGGACATCACTACCTGACAAGTTTAACTGTCTTCAGAACATTGCAGAGGCCTTATTGACAGTATTTGGCTCAATTTATCTGTGTGAGCAGATTTTCTCTCACATGAGTGTCCTCAGGTAGCCGTCTGAATGCTGGACACTTGGAGACATGTATCTCTGAGTGGGAGACCAGAGATCACATTAACATGTGTGTCTCTGTATTAACAGACATGCCATATTGGCTTAGTTTATTTTTCTTATCATTGTTGTGAGGAGACCATAAATAGCATTTGTATTTTCTGTTGTACAGTTCATTTGCTGTTATGGATAAAAAGTATTTTTTTGTTTCAAAATAGCTGATAACTATTCGCTGATAGCTGCCAACATCTGCAAACAAATACAATTCTATGAAGTGGTTCTATATATTGTGTAACTGTTCATATATAGCGTTATTAAATTTATTGTTAATGCAATCATATGGCACACTGACTTCTGAGGAAATTTTAAATGGCAGAAAGGTTGCCTACCCCTGCTCTAGACTTTGTTGAACATTATGTAATATGAGGACAACATGTAGTATTTAAGTGACCAAGTAGTACTGGGCTAAACGTTATTGAATAGTGTTGAAATAAAATGACAAAATTGCGAAGGATTAAAATATTCCAGGAGCTCACCTTACTTCATCTAAACATGTTTCAATCGCGTTTTATCAACACAAAATGCACAGGTTTATTGAATATGAATAAGTTGTGTTGATTTAACTCAGTTGTTTAAGTTTCTGCCGAAGCAAAACAGTTGTGTGCAACCAATGTCCACTATTGAATTATGGCCTTTTCTTTCAGTGTACATATATATATATAAACAGACTTATGCCAATGCAAACAACAGGTGTTAGAAATTCAATTCAGCACTCAGTATATTACTTACTGAGAGGAATAAACCTTAAGCCATATTTTCAGTCAAGTGTTAAACGAAACACATTCTTGATTCAGTGAGTAATCTAATGCTTGCCTCTCGCACCATGGTGTTTGCTTCGCAAACATGGCATCCGGTTGCTGCATGTGCTGACCAACACAAGCTGTTTGAAAAGCCTGAAGAAATCTGACTAAGGTGTTCACATGCCCCATTAAGTGGAGAGACTGGGCTGAATATAAAGGCTCTGCTTATTACAATTATGACTTTATCCTGATCAAGATAAGTTCTAGAATAGATTTTTTAAAAGTGCTTGCTTATGTGTGTGTGCTTTCTTGTGCCCATGTGTGTTTCACAAGAGAGACCTGCACACATATTTACCAGCAACCAGGGAAAGTGTCCTACTGATGTCATTAAACCCTGAAATCTCCCTCTGTCAAAAGAATGCTGCCTCTCTTCTGAAATGGAGGGGTGGAGCGTGCTTCCCTCAGGTAGCCACCATGAAGAGCTGGCAGATGGAGGCTGCAGCTGTTCTCAGGTAGGAACGCAGGCTGGAGACTGGCTTGCATTCCCTCTGGACCAAGCCCATCTCAGTAGGGAATTCACAGCTAGGGCTCTTCACATTGGCAGCCTTTCAGACTGGACTGCAAATGGAGCTAAAGGTTCACACTCCTCTCCTTTACTGTTTCCTGCCTATGCCATTTTTCTCCCTCATTTGAACCTAAACTGAGCTCCAGGATGCATATCTGATGTAAACGCATTAGAGAAAATAGGCACATTTGAATCTGTATTTAATTGGAGTCTCACAATAACATGTAATTTGTGCTCATAACATTTGTTCTGGATTTGTCCATATATTTAATCTAATGTTGACAGCACCTGGATTGCTTCTGTTTCGTAAATGCAATGTTTAGTTATAAAGTCATTTTCATTTTCATATTAGCACACAAATTTGTGGGAAATGGTGAACAACACAAGGACACAAAGCAGGGAGGAAAATGAAAATCATGAAATTCTTAAAATGGCAAGGAAAAAATAAATTGCTGTAGCTGTTGCGTGCTACTACATTAATTCAGTCAAGGTCTGAAGTATCGACAAAGCAGCCAGACTAAAAGAAAATGCATTGATCAGATGCAAAACTGAAGTATGTTTGTGGGCGGATATGAAGAGAAATTCAAATTTTACTGTACAAGGAATTAAAGTACAGCTTTATGCTTTGATCTTCCAAAAACAGAGTTCACGGTATGGGCAGAAATCTGTGTCATCAGAAACTGAATTTGAATAAGTTAAATTTGAATTTGAATCTGAATTGTAACTTGAATAAATGCTTTTAAAAACTGAATATGAATTAGCCTAATTTGAAATTCAATTTATTGGTTTGAAAATGATCATCACTAAATTGAAATTGAATAGTTTGAAAATGAATTCATTTGATTTGAAACCGTATTTTATCATATCATAGAGGAATCTGCTTACAGTCTGAATGACAAATAATATTCTTTCAAATAATAAAAAAAAAGTAAGTCAAATTAACCAGGACCGTCACCTTTATTTTTATAGGCCAATATACAACTGAGGTACTGCTGTAGAATAATATATGTTATTATGGCACTAGGGAAGCTGCAGGCAAAAGCTACCAGTCTGAAAAGTCACTACTTACATTTAGGAAAATTTAAGTAGTGACTTTTTGAAGAATAAAACGTAAATATTGTCCAAGTAAGTATGTACCTATAAATTGTGAAATATTTGTTCTTGAATATGTTAGTGACAATAAAATAATTCCAATGCACAGTGAATCCACAATCAAATCTGAAAAGACGTCTGTGACTCTGCTCAGTTGAAAGCCCTTTTGCACACATCAAATCTGATTTATCTCTGAGCTAAAAAAAATCCTTATGTACTTGTCTGCTGCTTTCCATCTATGTCTTCTCCTTTGTGACTGAAATAGATTTAACTAGAGACCATCTTGCAGTGGGTTCATTCCAGCCATGACGTCCATCAAAATGTTTGACATTGTGACCCATGAACACTCAGTAGTGATTACTATTTTTTTTTCCACCTGCCTAAACATAACTGTATATGTATGTGTGTAACATTATGGGTATTTATAATCATCTTCAAAAGCATGTCCTCATAACATCACTCATGTAATTTTAGGTTAAGAAAATAATGTGAACACAGTTGTGTATTTTCAATTTTGGACCTAGAGACAGTTATTTTAGGGTGACTTATGACTGTGATAGGCTCGAGGACTTTGGCAGGTTGTTTTTTATATATTTAAACTTTGTAGAATATACAGGTATAAATATATCACATAGGTATTTGTATCTTGGTATTCCGATAAGAAGTAAATTAAGAGCAGCATTGCCGATACCAATACCGATATTTTAACCAATAAAGAGCAGTGTGTCATCATTTGTAAGCTGAATCATCGTACAGTTGCCAAATTATTAAAAGATTTTAATAAATATGAAACAACAGTGTTGTGATTTTAACGAGCCACAATAATTAGTTAATATGGGAAAAGAAAAACTTTTCTTATATAATGACATTATGTTTTTTAGAGACCTGAAATGTAAATGTGCCAGTCTTTAAAGGACAGGCTTCCTTTTCACTTCCCAAAGATTTACAGATGTGGATAGAACAGGATGACATGCTGCAGAAAAGAAAATCTGTAATCAAGCCAGACTGTTTCCTTAGGAATCTATTGTAGCAGAATATTTATTCTTTAAACTGACAGCACTTTTTGATGTGCTATTTCTCTGTTATTTCATATTAAATATGTACTGTAGGAGAAAGGCCCAGTGCATGATCTCTGATCCCAGCCACCAGGTTTTGTCCACAAGCCATCAGGCTACTGAT
Source organism: Haplochromis burtoni (assembly GCF_018398535.1). Classification (NCBI taxonomy): domain Eukaryota; kingdom Metazoa; phylum Chordata; class Actinopteri; order Cichliformes; family Cichlidae; genus Haplochromis; species Haplochromis burtoni. Next base: position 497,609 of record NW_024582363.1, read on the forward strand.
ATGGTGAAATATCAGACAGTTTACACACCACAATCGTTTTACCACAAACGTTTGCACTTTTTTGATAATTATATAGATGTGTATATTTGAACTGTAAATACCATATATTGTATTTCTGTACCACTTATTTACTGATATATTTTTTGCACCATGACCATGGCAAATTCCTTGTTTTTGTACAAACTTGGCAATCAAAGTGATTCTGATTCTGATATTGATGTCAGGTAATATGGAGAGGAGAGACTAATTAAAAAAAAAAAAAAAAGACTAGCTAGCGCAATTGTAATCTGAATAAATGTTTTTGTCTTTCTGTTCTTTTTCCCCGCTTTACTGTCTTGAATGAGTTCACCTGGGTCATATAAACCCTCTTGCTTGGGGTTATATAGAAAGAAATGAAAATACACCGACTATATCCTTTCTTCATTTTTTCCTCCTCTGTTCTTTTAGAATTAATGTCAGTTTTCTCTGTAATTGTTTAATATGTGCGCTTGAATTTAAAAAAAAAAAGTTTAGTGTAAAACTGCCAAATTAAACATTCAGCACCCCCCACTGTGCTGTGGCAACCCCTTTTGGCAAGTAGTCCTAGTAACAGTAGGTACACACCGACACAAACACACTATTTTAATGCATACATAGTGTATTATGTAGTATAAGTAATTCTGAAGTCTTTTTGTTAACACAATGATTTCATCTTGCAGCATGTTTAGAGCAAGCCTGTTTTAAATACTATGCCATCATTCCCATTATTTTATCTCATAGTAACCACTAAAATAATAATGTAATCATATACAGAATAATAAAGGGTGTCTTTTTATTTGTTGCCGTCTTTCAGGGTACTAGAGCATAAAATTGGAATATCATTCCATGATGGTAGTGGAAGAAAAAAAAATAATAATAATTTGATGGCCGCAACTCAATTGTATATTTTGTAATTACCATAAAAGGTACTGGGGAAGAACCAAAGCATTTAAGGTGGATGGCTTTTTCATTTTATAATTTGATGGCTTTTTTTTTTCCTGTCAAACTTTGTCTGTCAAGGGAGCAAGTCTGGAAGAATGTAGAAGCAACATCAATACCTCTGCACACATTATATTTTAAAGGAAATTAATGTGCTCAAAGGTGCCAGCATGAAGACTGAACTCTGATAGGACAGGGGAAAGCATTTTCATCTACTCCACTTCTCCAGGATGGCTTCATAGCATGATACAAAAAGAAAAGAAATACAGTTTTGTTATATAGTAGACCAAGGTTACTCTTAAGAAAGCTGAATCTTAATCACAGAACAAAAGTGCAAAAGTAACGCTGGAAACATGTCAACGGCTCTTTCAAAGTCTTCAAACCACTCAGTGAAACAATCTTGTGCACTTTTGTTTACTTAAGTTCTTTATACTCTAAAGGACTTTATACTCAAAACATTACTGTCTTTTTTTTTTTGATTGACCTAATGTACTTTAGCAACAATGCTCTGAGCTGGTAATTTTCACAAGGGTCCGAGAAACTTTATTTCTAATAAGATGGGTTCTGTGGTTCCGACCTTACCTGAAGGTCAAAGCCATGAGGCTCCAGGGAAGGTAGCCGAGAGAGGTTCAAATCTTATCCAGAGAAGATGGCAGGTAGGAGGGCAGGAAGGTGATAGTGGTGAGTATTTTTGTTTCCAAGGCAAAGAGGTTGCAGGGTGAAGCGATGAATCGGTGAAGCATCCAGAAGTTTGAGCTGCAGGTCTTGACAGCTGAACTGTGCATAGAAAGAGATCAGGATAAGTACAAGGTATGGATAAAGCAACAAGCTACAAGGAGGCCTAGTTACCACCATGAGGTAGCTGACAAACTGGCGGTGAATTGAGGGCTGTGCTGGTGAAGACTATCACCTAGCTGATTGCTGTTGATGGATTGCAGGTGATAACGACAGGTGAGGAACCAGAGCTCCACAGACACAGAAAAACACAGGATCCAAATGGAAAAGTATTATTCGAAGCACATAGCGCACACTGTGGGAATTTACGACTATGTGTAAATTCCCCCTAATTTTGGTATGATCCGAGCTCAGGCACTAGGCGACTGAGCACCGCACACGAACGAGGTGAGAGAAGCTGCTGCCCGCGAGTTTCCTGTAGGAGAAGTGCAGACAGAGGAGAGCTTAAAGCTGGGCATACACTATGCGATTTTTTCAGTCGCGTTATTCAGCTTCTGCTCGAACTGTACGATTGACGCGCAGGGGTTAGAAGTTCGTAGGTCACAATGCAGGGTCTCACACTAGATGGCCTGATGCTCTGATGCGACCCGAGTGCTCACACTGTGCGTCCATAAAAATGAAGGTTATAACAGAAAATCTGTCGCTTCCTCTCCCTCTCTGTCTTTCACTCACACAGACACACACCACCACCATCAACTTTGCTAAATTGCTAATGAAAAACATTGATCAGGCAGCTTTGATTGAGTAGCAATGTAAATCCAACTATTTTCACGGTTGTTGTGGTTGTGATGATTTTGTGAGGCCAAATGGAAAAGGCTCGGATGAGCTTTCCAAAGTTCTACAAGTGTCCAGATCACACTGCTGTGCTACTCTGTCTTTTTCACCAATGTTTATGTGTTTGCGCGTGCGCAGTGTGAGCGGCTGCGGCGATCGTGAGGGTGTCGAAACAGGTTTGAAAATCCTCCCGACCAAGCGACTGATGATCGGGAGCTGGTCGTGAGGTGTTAATCGCTTCTCGTTACCTCACGTATACTACACGATGCACGACGCACGATGAAGGCCAAAATCAGGCCGATCACCAAAACGGTCGCACGATTGAAAAATCGGCTCAAAATGCGCCAAAAATCGCACAGTGTATGCCCAGCTTTAGTTTGACCAGGTACTAAAGCAAATCATTCGCACTGTACAAATGTAAATATGATGGTGTATCACAAAAGATTGATATCAAACTGATCACTTGACCCATATTACAATACTTGCTCTTAGAGTGAATCAAATGGCGAAATGAAAGCCGAACAGCAGTGCTGTTTTTTTAGAGAGTCTTAGCTTACATGTGTGTTTATTTCATATTTTCAGTTGTTACCCTCCACGGTTAAATAAAGCACTCTAAATCGGTTTCAGTTATGTACTGATGTACACAACAATGGACATTAGAGGGTTCTTTCAAAGAAAAAACTCAGGTAAAATGTTATTCTGTATATTGTGCTTTGTATGTTGTTCAATATATTTCTATGCAAAACAAGAGGAATTTCAATACACAGCAGTATATTCACAGTTGAAACCAGATATTTACATACACTTTTTTTTTTTTTACTGTTACTGTTAAACATCAATTTAGAGTAAACTTTTTTGTTTTAGATAAATAAATATTGAAATATCTTTTGAATTAGTTAAATGTCAGTAGGGCTGTTCGATATAACGATATATATCGGATGACGATATAAAAACAGTCTATCGTTTCATTTTACGCTATCGTTTGTTTCGTGGTGTCGCAAAATAAACTGTTTACGGCAATATTTTTTCATCGTTTTGATGGTCACTGTAGTGGCTATATTAATTTCTTAAAGTTCTCTCTTTCTCTTATATTTAATATAACCACACTACAGACGGACAAGCGCCTGTTTTTATGCGTTGTCGTTAGCAACAACGACGGTAAAACCATCGCGTGTCCGCTTGTTTATTTTCCACATAAACCTTTCACAATAAAGCTCAAGATCCTGTTGAGACTTTTCAAAATAAACTGAATCACGTGAAAGTATGCAGATATTTACGGATGAGAAGCAAAAAAGAGCCGCCAGGTGCTAAAAAATAAACCTTAGACTCAAACGTTAGAACAGGCTTTTCCCCGCAGCACGCCGTGTAATAAATACTCACAAAGAAAACGGCGGCCGTTACAACTTATGTCTAAAAATGTATGTTTCATGCATCGGTTAAAACACTCGACTCCAGCGTACACGACGCCCAGCTGGAAACACTTCACGCAAGTCGAGCTGCCGAGATTCACAGAATTTACAGAAAATGTTACATTTTTGTGATTTATATCGTTATCGGGACGATAGATGTCTTATATCGGGATATGAGATTTGGTCATATCGCACAGCCCTAATGTCAGAATAAAAGAGAGCTGTCTTTTTTAATCACTTTCATCAAATTTAGGAGTATATACACACTAAGTTTATTGTGTCCTTAATTAATAAGAAAACTCCAGATGATTCCATTCTGAGCTTAAGAAGCTTGTGATAGGTTACTAGAGTCCCTTTGAGTGAATTGGTGGTACACCTGTGGATGCATATAAGGCACCCGCAAAATACAGAGCCTGTTTCTTTGACATGGGAAAATCAAGAGATATCAACCAAGTATTCTGCATGCCTAGGTGTTTAATTTTATACACATTTATAATGATATTGTGATGATTCATTAGCCAGTATAGGACTAACAATTAACACAATAATGCCTTCATTTGCAGATTAATAGACATATATTGAATATTAGAACAAAAATAACTATTAATTCCTATAAGACAGTTACTTCATCAGTTATAATCCCTTTTGTTGTTGGCAAATTATTATTGCACAATAATGCAGTTTACCATTTAAATTGGGTTAAAAAGCTTACTTCTCAATTGCATGTGCTGACATTCTTGGAAGTCCATCCATCCATCCATTCGCTTCCGCTTATCCTTTTCAGGGTCGCGGGGGGCGCTGGAGCCTATCCCAGCTGTCATAGGGCGAGAGGCGGGGTACACCCTGGACAGGTCGCCAGTCTGTCGCAGGGCTAACACACAGGGACAGACAACCATCCTCACATTCACACCTAGTGGCAATTTGGATTATCCAATTAACCTATCCCCACAAGCTGCATGTCTTTGGACGGTGGGAGGAAGCCGGAGTACCCGGAGAACCCACGCAAACACGGGGAGAACATGCAAACTCCACACAGAAAGACCCCGGCCTGATGTTGGAATTGAACTCAGGACCTTCTTGCTGTGCGGCAACAGTGCTAACCACCGTGCCACCGTGCTGCCCTTGGAAGTCTCCCACAGGATATTTCAAAATTGTGTTTTTTAAAAAATTGCAAGAAGAGAAAAAAATAAAAACAGGGAATTGTCTGGATCCAATTTCGAAGAGGAGTTTGGAAGTCCAGAGAAGTGATATTCTTCCCCCCAAATGCACTTTTTTGCCTTTTTTTTTTTACTTTGTACTGCAGTTATATTGTTAAAGATGAAGTGTTGGGCATATGACATGTTTCATTCACTGGTATCTGGTTTATTAATAATGAGTCTTTATTGGACCACCAAATCTGCCGACTGAGAATAGATGCTCAGATGTTGTTGGAATGAACATGCATAAATAAACTGGCTTCCTGAAACATTTCACTATACATTTATTATATATAATTTTTTGCCATTTTGCTATTGATTTATACATTGTACAGAAAACATCCTGAGGTAACGGACAAAGACAGACACGAACTGCAAGCAAATTAAAGTGCAGTGACTGATACTTTTGGCACTGTTTTTATTACAGTAGTTTTTGATGTAAAGATATCCAAGTAAAAAGTACACTTATTGTCCAGCTGATGCTAGCATTTCAGAAATCTCTACCTCCTTGTTTGTGATTTCCAGGAGGGAACTAAATAAGTCATACCTTACAAAGTTAGATTTTTTGTCCTCACACTGGGAGCTTCCTATCCTGTAATTATTTCCAGTACACAGTTGAAGGTTGGCTAACTACATTTTAAAAAAAGCTTCTTCAACACCATTGAGACAATGCAAAAGGACTTAACAGGTTCTTTTTTTTCTCAGCACTTACACTTTCTGACAAAGATAAATGGGTGAAAAGGTTCTGACCCTGCAGTGTGTTTAATAAATTAGATGAGACATTGATTCATTTGCCAGGTCAAATCACCAAAAGCTTCATTAAATGACAGTCTCTTTGGGCCATAAATAATTCATATTCATCACTATAACATTCAGGGTTTTAAATTGTACTGAAGGATATAAGCTGATGACAGTGTCATCTACCTCATAAAACTGCATGTTTAGCAAAACATTACTGGATAACAGCCACATAACCAACAACGAACCATAATTCTGTCAGTGGTATACCTACAGAGGCCCACTCATTAAGCTTGTAGTCCAGCACTTGGTATGCAGGTATAACAGGGAAAAGAGCAAACAGAATCCTGGACTGCTTTTTGGTTTAGCAGTCTATCCCAGAGGTGGCAAAGTACTGTTGCAGCTTTTGAATATGTATGTGAGTTATTGGTCCTGGGGGAGCCGCTATATATCCGAGGAATGGCGAAAGGGTGACAATGGGGGCCCAGTCTTCTTTTTCCTTTATCTGGGGCTGTCTACCTCCTGATGTATCTCTCAGCACTACTTGTTCAGATTGCCTCATCTATCATTGGCCTCAGATATGAAAATGTGGATCCCTGCTTTGGGGCCCAGTCACATTGTTACGAGCGCAATCTGGAAGCATCATGGGGGAGGCCCTCATCCAAAGTTGAGGTGGGAGGCGAGGAGGGTGGGGTTGCTAGAGAGAAAGTCACAAGGAGAAGAAATGCTCTACTGTGCATCTTTTCATTTTTTATCACTGCATTTTTTAAAGAAAAGATTGATTTTTGCCAGCACTGAGATAAGTAATGAACAATACTGAGGTCTTCCCACTGCAGGAGTCTGTTTAAGAGCTTATTAGACTGGTGAAATCATTTGTATATCATTTGCTTTATGTGTGGAATGTAAAACTAATAAATTACACATGATTCAGTTACTGTCTGTTTTCAAGGACATATGGCCAGCAGCATGGCAGCAATCAACACAGCGCTGTTGCTGTGAAATTAAAGACGTGTTTATGATTATGTTCCCATGCCAAATCTCTCACACCCGCATTTGTTTATTGGCCTCCCTTAATAATGTGTGAAGGGGGATCTTAATTAGATTAGGCTTAATAAAGGAGTTACCAATTTGCATTACACAAGGTCATTCATTATCTTTTCAAACTTGGAAAGCCAGGTTATCTGTTCAGAAAACTTGTTATAGCTGCTTGAAGTAGACACAACTCCAGAATTGGCTCAGGTACCTTTGCTTATGTGAGTGGCAGCATGCCATTGAGTGGATGCATTGGTTTTTCATGGTGCCAAAATGGTTTGACGTAAATATATATGACTTCCAGATGCGAAGACAGAGAACAGCAAGCATGAGTAAAGTTTAGAAACAAATGCTTGAAAGGTTTTGTTTTTTCGTATAGTGCATTTTTATTTTGGCTGATTTCTGTTCAAATGCCTCTGAATACAAACTTTTTTTTGCAAAGTCATAGTATTGAAGATTCTATTGTGAAGGAGGTTAAAGATTTTCAAAAGTCCATATGTATTTCACAGGGTCATCTGCAATTTTCTCTCCTCTTTGTACCAAACTGAATATGTGTGCATACTAGGGCTGCAACTAACGACAATTTTGGTAAGTGACTGATCTAAAAATTCTTCTTTGATTAGTCGATTAGTGAATGATTATTTAAATAACTCCTGTCTCCACTTCCTGTGGGCAAACCTCCTGTTCTAGGCTTCAGTACCTCACTTTCTCAAGTCTGCCCACCTGTTAATAATCACCCTGTTGTCTAGTCCCACAGCAAACAAAACTACTGACCCAGGAAACATAAATTTGAAAATAATGTGTTTTTAACATTACTCAATTGAACTGTCAGAATAAAAATGAAATATTAGGTAATACAAATTAGGGCACTAGCAGTATTTAAACAAAAAATTAATGTGCAAATAGGAAACTAAAAATGGCTTCTGTCCAAGATTTTATTTTCCAGTCCAAAATAACAAGTTTAACTTTACAGATGATTCAGTTCATGAATGAGACGCTTGCTCTTACCCCAGCTGCAGGTGATAACCATGTCAAAGATGCTCTGTCATGACTTAAGCCATTTGAGAAGTATGAGAGCCTCTTTTCAGGACAAAGTCATTTATACACTTTTGCTTTATATTAATGAAGCAGAACAATAAAGAATTAAAAAAGACAGTTACTAATCACAAATTTGGTTATATATCATAGTTTCTCAGATGGTGTAGTGTTCAATGCCAATTAAAATCTTTTAACTGATTATGTATATCATTAATTATTGACATTGTCTAACCCACAGATTAACTACCAACGTACAGGTGGAAGAGGTACTTTCAGAATAAACGCTAATATGTTAATGTGAGAAAAAAACTAGAAAAGTAGAGGCTACTATGCCAGTGTAATGGTTACTTGCCATTTCACTCATTAGATATATATACACACACACACACACACACACACACACACACACACACACATAAGCCCTATGTATAATTAATTTTTGATATGGTCAAACTGACAGATTAACTACCTAACTTCAGGTGGAAGAGGTTTACTATTCAGAATAAACGCTATTGTTAATGTGAGAAAAAAAAACTACAATAAACTAGGAGGCAGTGTAGCTATGCCAGTGTAATGGTTTACTATCACATTTCACTCATTAACATTAGCTAACAAAACTGAAATGGTGTTTACTTAGCAGGCATCTTACTAAGACGTTTCCACCAGGTAAGCTAAAATAAAAATTACAGTACAACCACTAACATAAACAAGGTATCAACATGAAGCACTGACTTAATTCTCTAAAACTGACCCAATCAGAGTTGACATGACAGCGGCAGGGTGCTGGTGCTCGTGCACTGCTGTCAGGCTGTCGTGGATTTACTGTGAAATTTTACATTTTGTTAAATCTCATTTTCCATTTTCTTCCATCCTCCTGTTTAGCTGTTTGCTCTTGGTTCTTCTTTGTTAGTCTGAAGTGCAGTCTTGCCAGATGATAGAGTCAATACTTCCCCCGTAGCTTCCTTTAGTGTATTGCAGTTGCAAAAACACATTTATGTGGTTTTAGTATATGATGCGATGACAATAAAGTTCCACTTTGACAAAACATTTTTTCAAATTTTCAAATTTTATTTGTCACACACACACACAACCATACACAGTATGACATGGGGGTGAAATGCTTGTAGCTGTACAATGCCCGACCATTAAATGACAGAAGAAAAGTTTTACAATATTTACAATTTACAGTTTACTACAAAAATTTACAAATTAACTTAGGAATTTACAGTAAAGAATATGCTAATAGCAGAAGAGATTATAAAGATAAGGATTATAAATTATAGGCATTATAGGATTATAGGAAATGTGTGGTGGTGCGTGTGGTGACGTGTGTGAGAGTCCAGTCTTATAGTGACGTGTTTGGGAGAGTCCAGTCCTACACCTGGTTCATGCCCCGAATAGCCTGGGGGAAGAAGCTCCTCCTCATTCTCTCTGTTTTGGCCTTAAGGGAGCGGAAGCGCTTCCCAGACCTCAACAGTGAGAAGAGTCCATTGTTGGGATGGGAGAGGTCCATCATAATCTTCCTAGCTTTGGACTTGCACCGCTTGGTGTAGATGGACAGCAGGTCAGGGAGCTCTGATTGAATGATGCGTTCTGCCGAGCGCACCACCCTTTGCAGATCTCGTCTGTCCTGCTTGGTGCTGTTCCCAAACCAGGTGCAGATGTTTGCCGTCAGGACGCTCTCGATGGTGCAGGAGTAGAAGTTCTTGAGCACCTTCAGTGGCAGATGGAAGTCTCTAAGTCTTCTGAGGAAGAAGAGACGCTGACGGGCTTTCTTAACCAGGGTGTTGATGTGGCAGGACCATGACAGGTCCTGAGTGATGTGGACACCCAGGTATCGGAAACTGTCCACTCTCTCCACTGGCGTGCCACTGATGATGAGGGGTTTGTAATTCCTCGCCTGCTTTGTAGTGAAGTCCACGATCAGCTCCTTAGTCTTGCTGATGTTTAGGAGGAGGTTATTCTCCTGGCACCAGGTCTCCAGGTTCCTAATCTCCTCCAGGTAGGCCGTCTCGATGTTGTCGGAGATCAGGCCCACAACAGCAGTGTCGTCAGCAAACTTGACAATGGAGGTGGTGTCGGATGTGGCTACACAGTCATAAGTGTACAGTGAGTACAGCAGGGGGCTTAAAACACAGCCCTGAGGCACTCCAGTGCTGAGTGAGATGGAGGGGGAGACTTGTTTTCCCACCCTCACTGATTGGGGTCTGGTTGTGAGGAGGTTGAGGTATGCCTTGCTGAAATCCCCGTTAGGACTAAACGAGTGATGAGCTGAGTCCTAGATCCGTCAACTTGGTGAAAAGCTTAGAGGGAATTATTGTGTTGAATGCTGAACTGTAGTCCACGAACAGCATCCTAACATAATTCCCTCTGCCAGTGTCCAGGTGACTCAGGGATGTGTGGAGCAGGTGAGATATGGCATCGTCTGTGGAACGATTAGTCCGGTAAGCAAACTGAAGTGAGTCGATGGTGGCAGGAAGTGAAGAAGTGATGTGATCTCTCATCAGTCTTTCAAAACACTTCATCACAATTGAAGTCAGTGCTACTGGACGGTAGTCATTGTGGCAAGCGGGCTGTTGTTTCTTTGGAACAGGGACAATAATGGACGTTTGAAGCACGTGGGAACCACAGCTTGGGCCAGGGAGAGGTTGAAGATCTCCGTGAACACCGGTGCTAGTTGATCAGCGCAGGCTCTAAGGACCCGGCCAGGGATTGCATCTGGTCCTGCTGCCTTCCTGGTGTTCACCCTCCTGAAGGTGTTCCTCACGGCATGCTCTGTGATGACGAATGCATTTTCTTCACTGGTGCACTCCGAGCGCGCGCAGCCGTTTGTTGTTTTAATTGCTGCGGCGTCGAAGCGAGCATAAAACGTGTTCAGCTCATCAGCCAGTGAAGCATCTGCATTCATCATTGAAGAAGCTGGTCGTTTATAGTCCGTTATAGTCCGCAGTCCTTTCCACAGGCTCCTAGAGTCGCACTGTCGTAGCTGTGACTCTAGTTTTTCCCCGTAGCTCCGCTTTGCCTTTCGGACCGCGCTGCGCACGTTGTAGGACGCAGCCTTGTATAGGTCCATATTACCGGAGACAAGCCCTTCATTGTAGGCAGCGGTGCGTGATCTCAGAGCGTCGCGGATGTTTTTATCCACCCACGGCTTCTGGTTGGGAAACGTTCGGATGATAGTTCTTTCTGCTGTGTCGTCCGCTAGTTTCCCGATAAATCCCACAACCGCTTCCGTAAACATGTTGATGTCATCAGAGCTGCGCCGAAACATGTCCCAGTCTGCGTCATCCAGTGCGTCCTGCAGCGCGGCCACCGATTGGTCCGTCCAGCGAGCGACCTCCCTCCTGATTGGTGGTTGCTGCTTTAGCCTTTGTTTGTAAGCAGGCATGAGGAAGATGGCGGAATGGTCCGATTTTCCAAATGCCGGCAGGGGCTGAGCCTTGTAACAGTTCTTGAACGGGGTGTAGCAGTGGTCTAATGTCCTCGTGCCCCGGGTGGGGCAGTTGATGTGCTGGTGAAGGTTGTGAAATGTCCATTTGAGATTGAGATTTTATAGGCGATGTCATTGAGTATAGCGACGAATTGTTGCAGCCCTAGTGCACACCCAAAGAGAGAATATATATTATTTGTGTCCAAAAGTTGATTCTGTTCATCTGGTCGTCCAGATGAACAGAATCAACTTTTGGAAATTTACTTACCAGGATGATTGAGAATGCATCAAGACGATATATTATTTGTGGCTTTTTGAACATAGAATTGTCACTCTACACACATCCTTTATTGACAGGTATGCACATTTCTAGCTATTAGGTTGTTGCAGAGAGTACTCCCTAATGATGCCTAAAAGAGAGATCTGAGGTCTGGAGCTGTCTGGATTGTCATGTAACACAGCTGAGGTGAAAGTATGAACAGAGGAGGAGACCTGTGTGCTAATCCCACAATCAACGGTGTCTCCACGGAGGGGTTTAGCATAAAATCAACAGCTGCAGTGCTGCATTGGTCACCCAACAAAAACCCCAGGTCATCTGGCAGAGGTTTAATCAGCACCCAAAACACAGCAGTTCAACTGAGCAGATTAAAGTCAGTGTTTCCTTTCTTTTCCCTTTCTCCTGTACATTTTGAATGTCTTTCATACCCATATGTTCAAGGTTGACATTGCATATGAAGCAGTAGGTAGGTTCTAAAGTCTCTAGTATATTGAGAGAAACAAAGCACGTTAAATCTATATTGACTTTATTTGTCACTCAAGACTCTCTTCAGACAGTCTTTCAAGGGCCATGAAGCAGTTCTAATGTGAAAATTAAAGATTTTCTGTGTGATCACATGTTTTAACTGAAATCTCTGATTACTATAATGGAGTAAGACTTTGTAATTCTAGCTGTCTGAATGGCTGCATTAAATTACAGAGGAGAAAGGTAAATGTCTACCCAAACACTGAGTCTGACATAATTCTATGTCTACCAAATGGATCAAACTGTATAAACAATAGCCAAGATACCAATTACAGTATAACTTGGCACTTACTGCTGTCTACTGTCAGTGGCAGTGTGGCTCAGGAAAAAGGGAATTAATGTATAATTCATGTACAAATAAACCTTTCAGTGCAAAGACAAATTTGTACCAGCATCACTATTCTAAAAGACTGACACAATGGGTACATGGACCTCCCTCGTGTGTGTGCCTTCAGACACTTTCCCCTGCCTTTTCAATTATAATGACTTTGGAACTAGCGCTGCAGTGGATGTCATAATATCTCAGTGACTCATCTCCTCTCTGTGGACTTGTGTAAATAAGGCTTGTTTTGGGACGAAATACAACTTTATCGACTCCTTGGTGTTGTGTTTGCAATTATGCTCAGTTTGCAGGTTTGTTTGTTTGTTTTTCTTTTAATAATTATCATTTAAATCCTTAAATGTATTATACTCAAAAAACTTTATACAGAAATTTTGTATCTCTTTCACCATTAAGCCTTGGTTATACTCTGTTGTGAACATGGACAACTAAAGACCTAGTTGCCATGAAGCCATTCCTTGTATACATCTTTGAAGCCCTCTGCCTGGGGGCAATGGATAATTGATTTCTTGTACAGTAAATTCTACACAGATAACACTGCACAGTCACAATAAACCTCACCATCCTATCAAAATTTATGTCACTCAGGCCCAAGTAGACCCTAGCGGACACAGAAAGCATAATTGAGGCTTTAGAGTAAAATCTGCCTAACCTAGAAAGGTTGATGGACTGACATGACATATTTTTGTAGACACTGATGATTCCTGGAGTATAAATCATGATGATTTGGATTACACATAGACCATCCATCATGACCATTCCCCACTAGTGTAAATATCAATCTATTCGAGTTGTTCTTGTTTTGCATATATTTTAATGAAAATTCAGTTCTTTCCTATTTTTGCTGTTCAGGAATTCCTAAACATAGATGGCAACAAATCTTTCTGGCAAAACTTCACCTATTTCCAAGGTGCATGGAGAAGACAAAGATCTGATGACGTGAAGACAAGTAATAAGGAACAACTTTATTAGGTGACCAATGTGTTTTGAGCTGTAGCCTTCATCAGGGTAATTGCAGAATATCAAACAGTTTGTGTTTAAATAAAAAACAGGAAACACAAAAAGTCCAAGTGGACCAATCACACATTCACAAATGACCAATTAGCATTTAGGAATTCCTAAATGCCATGCTGTCATATTATGGAGCCCTGTCCAAAAGTGCTTATATCCAATGTGCATATGTTTTTAAGTGATCAAGATTAAGCAGTTCAGGGTGGCAACTAGGAAACCAGTGATGGAGACAGTGAGGATAGGCCAAGATGCCAGTAACGGAGACCTTCCACTGACAAAAACAATCTGGTGGCATGACCATAGGCTGCTGTGGGTGACAAGGACTCTCTGGTGGTATGGCCAGTGGCTGGTGTTGTCAGAGGACATGCTACCCCTCAGGAAGCTGGCTTTGGTGGGGAAGACAATAGCGAGAGAGCTATGCTAGTGTTAGCATAGGGTGGAACATAAACAGTCATAATTAGCACAAACGTTAGCTCCCTCTTTAGAAAAAGGTAGTGATTTAGCAGAAATGGACTCTGGAGCACACCCTCAGTGTTTCACATTAGTTGTCACTGTTTACAGTACTATAAATTAGTGTTTACTACTTATTACAAATGGTGGGATGCTAGAATTATTGATCATTTAAAAAAAATAGGATTTCTCCTTTTGCTTTTTTTAACTTGACTATTCTTTCTCTGCTTACCATAGTTGTCAGTTGCAAGCTTCTGAATATTTAGAGCTCATGAAATGTAACCCCCAGCACATGAATAGAATCAGAAATGTAAGAGGCTGTGTGATTACAGTGCTGCTTAGGACAAAAGGGGACGTGCATCAGGCATTGTAATGAGTCTCATCACCAGAAAAGGCGCAGCATGGGGGACAAGGCACAGTAGAAATCACAGTTTAGAGCCAAAGACAGATTCAATTCCCTTACCCTGTGTAATTACTGTGGATCAGGCTTTATCAGTGGCAGACATCAGCCTTGGGATCTGTGAGAAAATGAGCAAAGAAATGTTCAAGGGAAGTGAGAGGAGGATGGAGAGAGCACTCTAAAAAAAAAAAAACACTGGCTAATGCTGTAAGAGAGATTATCAGGTGCGCGTCAAATATCGTGCTTCAAACAGTGGATAGGTAAGCCCTAAGAATTAACTACAGGCTGGATATTCCAAAGGTCCTTATCTTGTGTCATATAGCTTTTCTCAGAAGGACTGCTTTGATTGTAAGCTAAGGGCTGTCCAATGGCTTATTTTTTTTTACATTTTATTTTTAGAGCTGATGAGATACAGTGGATCAAAGGATTACGAGAAACATAGTTTAAAGCAGTGTACTTCTAAGAGATTTTTGATAATATTCCCTTGCTCACATTAATATAATATTGGATAGCTACTAATTCCCACCAAAAGGGATACTTAACAAATTATCAAATGTGATTATCCAGTACCCTGTTATGTCCATACAATAATACCAAAACACCTAATTAGTCATGCTGTATTTGTGGCCTTTATATACCACTTCCACAGGAGCTAATTGGCTGTTTTAGTTGTGTAAGACCACTCACAGTAGGGGCACAGGAAAGGGGAGTGGCCAGGATTTTCACTCGGAGGCAATATGAAAAACACTGAATCAGCATATTTACTCCAACCTCACTCTTCATTATTCTCTCCCTAGCATATAAAAGAAGGTGAATTCAAAGCATTTTGCAGCAGACAAATTAATGCAGTGATGAATATTGCATTTTCCAGGCAAGTAGGGGGTTAGATCCTACATGTGTTATCCAAGAAAACCTTTTGTGGTATTCAATACTGTTGCATTGTAGGAAGAAAATCTAACTCAGGGTTAACCTTCATACAAATTATAATGTAAGATTAACAACTGTAAACTGATATCCTATTTAAGGGTCACATATTAATGCTAAGAGAACAAGACAATTTGCTTCTAAAAATCTGTATTTCTTAATGATGCTCACTGCTATGTTGTTGTTGTTGTTTTTTTGTTGGTTTTTGTGTTGGTTTTTTTTGGTTGTTTGTTTAATCTTGGTGTCAGTGTAAAGTTTAAAACTCAATAAACACACAGTTAAAAAAAAAATCATGCTCAACAGAGCAAGACAAAGATTTAGACCCGATTACTATCAATCCACCGAGGGCAACAGACTCTTTCACTAGTGGTAATGCTGTTTTAAGGAGAATAGATTTCACACCTGGGGATCTCTTTTCTGGGGCAAAATCTGCTCCACAGACATTTAGAGAATAAACTTTGGTCAGAAGCAAACCTCTGAAAACCCTGAAAACCTTGAGTTAACCTGAGGTTTGTTAAGCCTCAGATCCTAGTTTATGCTTCAGGCCTCAGGTCTATTTTCAAGATATGTATGAAGAGAAACGTAATGCCAAAATGCCATCCATCCATTCGCTTCCGCTTCTCCTTTTCAGGGTCGCGGGGGGCGCTGGAGCCTATTCCAGCTGTCATGGGGCAAGAGGCGGGGTACACCCTGGACAGGTCGCCAGTCTGTCGCAGGGCCAAAATGCCATGCAGGCTAAATCTTTGTTGAGTTGCAGAAGGCAGTGTATATCATTATTATTTTTAATGTCTGTTCTTCATACAGAAAATAAATGCTGAATTATTTTTAACAATATGTCATTTTAAGATACATATACTGTATATATATAAAGAAAAATAATATAACATAAAGAAAAAAGTTAGAAGCTAATTAGAAGCTAGAATAATTATGATGATGAAGTTTAACTGTAATACCTGTAGTTCCTTTTCACATCAAGTTGTGGCTTAAGACTGTACTTAGACAACAAGAAATTAGATTAGAGGATACTAAAATAAATTTTTATACATATTCAATATGCAATCTGTTCCCAAATTGCCTTTGGGAGCAGATTGAATGGTATCTGTACTGTGTCAACATATCTACTGTTTCTTTCTTTGAGTTGTTTTCCTACAACATATCTGGAATGGTAAATCATATATTCTCATTATATTCTTTGCAACCAAACACCTTCAGCTGCAGGAATGCATCAAATGAAACTAAGTAAAATCTGCATGGCAGTGAATAAAACAGACATATTAAACACAGTCCTCGTATTCTATTATAATAATATGTATCATTGTGAAAACACAGATAATCTTATTTCCTCAGCAGCAGTCTTTTCCTGTGAAAGGGAATTTGTTGTTGTATGTTCTTATTTATTCTTTTTACATTATTTGGAAGGCTCTTTAATTAACGTGATTCCTTATTTTATCCATGGGGATTAATTTTTTTATTCACTTTAACCAGATTATGACCTAAAACAGGAAACAACCCTGTTCATGCAAAACTGTAACATGCATGTAAATATGATGCCTCTTGGAAAGCATGGGGAAGCTATGGAAACTATCACCCTGCTGTGTGCACGGGTGCATGTTTTAGCACAGCCTGCATCACTGGATTCACACTTCTTTTCTGTGTTACCAGTTGTTTTGAAACCATTAATTTCCACTTCATAATGGCAAACTATGCTAATGAATATGAATTGAAACATCTGCATTTTTATTCCTGCCTCATATGCTCTTTTTGTTTTTTGTTTGTTGGTCCTCTTGGCAGTGACAAAATTTCCCCCAGTCTTGGTTTATTGCCATGAAGCGTGGTCTGGTGCATTGTGGGCTTCATATGCTGAAAAGGTCACATCTCCTGGCGATGACTTTCATTGTCCTTCAGTGGCTCCTCTGACACTAATCTAGATGCATCAGTTTTAACTGCATCCCTCCATTGCAACATTCATCCGTGGAGATCAATCAATCCATCCTGTAATTTCATCAGGATCACTCCCTCACTCTTCCACACCTAGCTCCCTTATCTCTTCCTCCTCCTCCTTGTCACCATTCCAGTGCGTGAGACAGGTCATTCATCAGCATTCCCATTCAGCATGGGTATTTAAAATAAATCCTTTTTAATGCATTGTCTGGAGTACCACGAGGGTCATGTAACATAATGTTGGTCAATTAATTTTTAATGACTCTGTAAAAAGTCATGCCATAAATATTGTGCCACCTCTTCCTACATGATAGGTTATTTTTCAGTAAATCAAAAGTCACTCAGTTTCTAAGCTCAAAGTGAGATACAATACAACACACCACTCTGTCCTTTAACAAACTCGGGAAATGGAATTAAAACCCACGGTTTGCTTGGGAGAGATGTGTCTGCTTATGTGAAAATAGAAATGTGCTGATATTTGTGTCCTCTTTGTTTCTCCCCCTCCCTCATGTGAAGCACACACCAGCTCTTCTGCATGTTTACCAATGACAAATGGAGGGCTCTGTTCTTCAGGGACATGAAGAGGAATCAGGTGCACTAAGACTGCAGGCCTATAAACTCCAGTGGCTCTAGGCCCAGGGGCCACCAGCAGAGGAGAGATGCGATAAGTCTGGACTGAAGAATGAATACACTCGCATGGGACAAGCAGGATGATGACAATTGGCTGCATTGTTTTCGCTAGCCTGCTGTTGCATCACAATACAGATTCCCACTGCACACCTCATAAAAATGGATTTAGCTGTGGAAAAGGACATCTCTAGTCTCTGTGGAAAGAAAAAAAACTTTGTGTGTCCAATGCACCTCAGACTGATTTTTGAATTTATTTTTGTTTGTGAATGAAAAAGTATTCTAGAAG
>NW_024582363.1:520701-672596 GCF_018398535.1 Haplochromis burtoni
AGCCCAAAGCCGACTGTACTTCCTCAGGAGGCTGAGGTCTTTTAACATCTGCAGGAAGCTCCTGAGGATGTTTTACCAGTCAGTGGTTGCTGGAGTACTTTTCTATGCTGTGGTGTGCTGGGGGAGCAGCACAGCAAAGAAGGACTCATCCAGGCTGGAGAAACTGATCAGGAAGGCTAGCTCTGTGGTCGGCATGAAGCTGGACACTCTGGTGACAGTGGCAGAGAAAAGGACACTAAAGAAACTGCTGGACATTATGGACAATGCTGGGCATCCTCTGCACACGGCCATTAACAACCAGAAGAGTCTGTTCAGTGACAGGTTGCTTCTCCCCAAGACAAGAACTAACAGACTTAAAAACTCCTTTGTCCCACACGCCATCAAACTGTTTAACTCCTCTCTGGAGGGGAGAGGGAGGGGAAACAGGAGGACAAAGGAGGGGGGAACAACTAAGCTGTAGTGCCTCTTCACCTCACTGTACAATACCTTGTGCAATACTTTTTGTAAATAGTCAATGGTGCAATAGACTCAATACTTGAAATGTGCAATTCACTTGTATTTTTATTTTTATTCCTATTTATTCTATTTATCCCCTTCGTATATTTTATTTATATATTGTCTCTGTATTTATATATGTGTGTGTATGTGTGTGTATATATATAATATTCTGTAACTGTAACTTCTGTCGGTGCTGTGCTTTTTGGAAATCGAATTTCCCAGAGGAACCCACCCGAGGGATTAATAAAGTTCTATCTTATCTTATCTTATCTTATGTCAGACCTTTTGATAAACAAAATTCTAATGAAAGTGAGAACATGTATACTGTTACATCTTTCAGAAAATGTTTTGAAATTGTGGTGCACAGTTCAGAATAAATGTTTTTCAAAAACCATTGCATCTTTTTAGTAAATGTTTATTTCCAAAAGAAATTTCTAGAAGTTCAGAACAGTAAAATTCCCGCTTTTTAGAATGAATTAGAAGATAACTCTTACGTAGTTAAACTAAAATACTCTTTGAGAGTTAATATATAAACTCTTAACACCAAGTGTTAAATTATCAACTCCAGACAGATTTGGTGTTTAACACTAAATCAGAGTTAACGTACCAACTCTCCAAAAAGAGTTAAATTAACACTCTCTGGTGTGGACCCATATAGACACTTTAATAGTGTTGAAATCAAATCCGACAGTGTTAATTTGGACATGCTGGATTTGCTGTGTATATACTTTGTGGTGTTGTTTGTGTGTGTGTGTGTGTTGTTGTGTGTGTGGGTTTTTGGTGTGTGTGTGTGTGTGTGTGTGTGTGTGTGTGTGTGTGTGTGTGTGTGTGTGTGTAAGCAAGAAAATAAGAAAATAAAGATTTCATTAAATTTGATCAGCAGCAGTGTTAGAGCTACAATGCCTGTCTTACCTTAAGCTGTTCAGCATCATAGTGAAGACATTTGGATAAAATATGACTTTATAGATGGTCACTGTTGTGGCCCTTGCAGGGCCTCATCATGAAGTTGCCCTTGTGTCGGTGTGTCCTGCCATATCTCCTGCCTTAGGTGCCACCTTTTTTATACAGCTGACTCCCATTAGCAATTAGAAGTATTTAAGGCCAGAGAAAAGTGAGCTCTAGTTCCAGAGAGCCATGCTGGTGGTTGCAGCTAGTGAGCTGATTGTCACCACACACATTGAGAAGTGCTTGGTGACAAATCCTTTTTTTACTTACTTTTCAGTTTAGTGACTGATACCTGAGTTTTGGTTTGTTTCTTTGAATGGTAACAGCAGCTTGACCATCTCTTTTAGTTCCATTGTGCCTCCCTGTCTCCTTTTTTTTGACCTGGACACCTTTTGTTACTTTCCCTCATCCCCTGGACATTTTAGGGGAACGTAACTATCAGAAAAATTCCCCAAACCTCATAATGCCTTAACACGAATTATCTTTAAGCACAATGCAAGCAGATCAGAAAACAGTTATGTTGGTAATATAAGGTTGGTAACCTACACTTTTGTTGGTAACCTACACCTTAGATGAGTACAGTGCTATAGCTGATTATTTGGAGGTATCAGGTATTTTGTTGTATTTTTAGTATAATTATTCATCACCAAAAGAAATCTTAGGTTTTGATGAATAGCACCTTTTGCAGTTTTGTGATTAATTGATGACCAAAACCCCAAGGCCTCCTCAACACACCCTGAGCAGGTAATCGCTTCTTTCAGACAGCTCAAGGTACACCCAGGTGGCAAGGATTGGTTTCATTTTTTAAACTTCAATACAGGGAAAATGAAGACATTCACACTGTCAAGCTGCTCTATTACACTCTTTCACTTTGCAGACCTTAGATCGCTCTTTCTTAGCACTCTCATGCTCTTCTGTAGCCAACATAAGGATGCTTTGGTTGTGAGAGAAAATACATTTTTTGTAGTATCGTATGCATGTTTTGTAGAAGATTCATATATATCTATGTTGAAGCAAGGAGTAAATCTAAGTCCCGCAGAGTGTATATTTTGCATGACTAAAGGACGTAAGAGAAAAGAATAGCAATATTAAAATTAAATATGGGCTACATACTCCTTTAAAAACATAACTCCAGTGGTTGGTTTTGAGATGTTCAAAGGTCTTAGTGTAACATTTCTGCTTAGATTCAATGCGATGTCTACCAAGTGGCCATTCAATTGATCCATTCAATGCAAAGAAAGCAAAGAGAAATTCTAGGATTCTAGAAATAGAGGAAGGTTAAATGAAATGTGTTGAGAGCTAAGAGATTATCATTGTGGTAGTATGTGGTCCATCTTTTGAGTCTGACCTCTACCTGATAAACTAGTGCACTGCCAAACATTATGGGTGGAACACATTCTAGAATTTTTGTCGCAAGTACATTGACATAAATCTAACAGCAGTTGTTCAGATTATGAAAACAGGGAAGTCTCATCCCAACTGAATATTATCTACCAAATGGTCCAGATTACAAACAACAGTAATGATAACTGTCGGGTGTCACTTGTGTTTTATAGATGAACAGAGTGTTGTTTGACATCTGTCGCTTGGTTGTTAGTTGTTTTCTTTCTTTTTTCTTTCTTTCTTTTTTTTTTTTTTAACAGTGCCACCTGAGAGCGTCTAGGGACAAGCAAAGGAAGACAGCCATAGTGATAGATGTAGCTATACCAAGTGAAAGCAACATCAGGAAGAGGAACCATGAGAATCTTGAGTAACTACTTATTGCAGGCCTGCTTTAAGCTAAACTTTCTTGTCCACTCTTCCTGCATGTTGCAGTGACTTGGTAGAAAACAACAAATAAGGTGCAATCTAAGCTCAGGACTAGGTTGCCCCTCTTCACATACCTTTCCTTTGCTCGGCTTCTGCAGTTTTCTGGAGCTGTCCAGCTCATGTGTAGCTTGGCACTGGGCTGCATGTGACGGCTGTACTTTCTCTGATGTCCCTGTATTCTCCTTTAGTGATGGGATTTCCGGCTCTTTTTAGAGAACTGGCTCTTTCGGCTCGGCTCACTAAAAAGAGCCGGCTCTTTCGGCTCCAAACCGGCTCTTCAGGTTGTTTTGTTGCTTTAATTTATTATTAACAATAATATAAAATTAAGCACAAAAGGAATTACTAATGTAAAAAAAGTGGTTTTATTTATATATGTTTATATATAAATATATGCGGTGGCCCCTAGAGACAAAGCATGCACAAAGTCCAAAGCACATACAAACTCCAAAACACATTTCTAGCGTTAACTGAACTTCCTTAACAGAGCTACCTAGATCTCTTAAATTACACAATTGAAAGCATATGTGTATTGTTTGCGTATTTATACACAAGCACTCATGTATATTAAAATAATTTTAAAAAAATGTTCCTTTACCTGTTACTACCACACACCAAATCTGGTCGTTGGTACTTCCTGGCTTGTGTAGCCACTAGGTAACAAAAGCTCAACACTGCCCCTAGCATCCTGGAGCACTTCTGTTGTCTTTTGTACGTGTTTTGGAGTTTTTACATGTTTTGGAGTTTGTACGTGCTTCGGGGTTTGTATGTGCTTTGTCTGTAGGGGCCACCGTAAATATACTTTTATTTATTCACTCCACATAAAATGTAATAAATAAATCATATAATACTAAAACCAACTATTCACATTTCAACTTTTAACAATTACAATTTTCAGCTTTTTCCTTTTAAACAAATTTAAAGTGAAACAACACAAAACACTGCAAACCACAACACAATTAAATATAAATTGAAATATGAAAACAAAAAGAAGATGCAAATTCTCTGTCATATGGACCTGCATGAATAAACTTTCTGAATCCTTTATCATCTGCAACTGAAAATAGTTGTGGATGATTACTATACCTTTCTAATGTGACGTTGTTGTCCCTGGCTCTCTTTCTCTCTCTCTCTCTCCTGCTCTGTTCCTGTGCTACTGTGAGTGTAACTATACCGCCCCTCCCCAACAATCAAGAAAAAACCCAACGGCTCGTGTCGTTCACGTCAAAGATCCAGCTCTAAGAGCCATTTCGTTCGTGACCGACACATCACTATTCCCCTTAGCAAGACTCAGTTCATCCCTTTTGTTTCTGGCTACTTGTGCTGTTGTTAGGGTTCTCCAAATGTTAATCGGTTACAACACAGTTGTGTTGATAATTGTTTTGTAACCAATTCTCATTGCTACATCCACATGTACAACACACAAAGTTCATTATTTTCTCTCTTAGTACTGTCACAATTACTTGTGTATCTGCTTTTTTTTTTCTTTTTCTTTTTTTTTACATTTTAACCATAAGAACTTGAGAGTGAAATAATAATTATTTTAAAAAAGCCTTTACATACAAATTGATATAAATCCACACCACCAGCAGATGACTAGTCCCATTTCCGGCTTGTGGCCAGGCTTTCCACCAAATTCAATTACAGTCAATTAAGTATTGTTTGACTAACTAACAAACAGACAAAAAACAAATTGTACCACTGACACAACTTGATCCATTTCAAAAGTACCCATACAATGATGCATTTCAGATATTACAGGAATTTTACCCATCCTGTCTTTATGACTTGAACCAATGACATTTGCGACATTACAAGGCTAATCCCTCCTCTCTCTCTTTTCTCTCACTCCCTCTAGTCATTGTCTCTGCCAGTCTACCCCCGTTTTTCTCAGTGGAGACATTTAAAGTGTGACAGGCCTTCATTTATAATAAGTGCCATTTTACCTCATAAGGAATAACGCATGGCATTCTAATTACTGGTAGACAACACCAGGGCTCCTTTGCTTTTTTTTACCTGGTTCTTTAATGCAGACCTAATGTACCTGACAGAGGAGGCACACCATAGTTGAAATTATAGGGATTAATGTTTCCAAGACTAAACACTTCAAATGGGCTCTCTGATGTGAGTGCCATGCAGGGGAGCAGGCAGAAAATCCACTTAGAGCTTCATTGCTTTGGCATTATTCACTCTTGAAAGTGCAGCACGTTTCATCCAGCTTCACTGATGAATGTATGCTCCTTGCCAGGCAAACTTTAATTTGGAGTGTTTAGTGTTAGCAGCACAGTAATTGTCAAGATAAGTGAAAGACAGACAAGTGACCCAAAGGACAAGTCCTTATAGCTAAAGCTAAATAGAAAATGTTAAATAGCTTCTTAGATCTACCTATATTAGTTTCTAGTTGAATAAAATGTTACACCGCTATAATCGATCGTGGGCGATCGTGGCTCAAGAGTTGGCAGCTCGTATTGTAATTGGAAGGGGGAAATTGTCAGAGAATGTATTTCATCAAATTTAAAGCTGGTATGGCCAATAAATTAAGAGCACATCACCCAAATATATATGTAAAATGGTGCCAGGTTTACTCAATGAGAGTTATCAGCTGTCAAATCTCCTAATTCCCTCAGACAGCCCGTTCTCACTCCCGAGGAATAACATGTCGACGTTTTGTCACGTCTTGCGGCGTTCCTGAGGAACGCGAAAGGAGACCTTCGGCGTTCTTATGGTACGTGGCGGGCTATGGCTGGAATCCAGTGCAATGACGCTCCCGCGGTAACCTTATCCCTAGCCCTGACCATAACCTTATTCCTGACCTTAACCAGGACTTTAATGATGTTAAATAGCGTGTTTCTAAGCGATTTGAAGAAAAAGAGCAAACATGTGTAGATTCAGTCCAGACGGTTCTCACATTTCCTCTTTTTTCCGAGGTCGTCATCTAGGAACGTGGTGGGTAGACGAAAACGTAATATGGTGAGGATTTGTCACCTAGCGTAAAATGTTATGCTTTGGGAGTGAGAACGTGTTGTAGCCCTCAGAATATCTAAGTTCTTTGCTTTGATTTTGTGGCCACCAAATGTATAGTTTTGCCTCCATCTCATCACTCGCGATGACTGTTTAAAGCTGTAGCAGGTTGATGATGATGATGATAATGACAACAAGAAGTTAATAGCCCTTTGGCCTGTCAAGTTAAAAGAAATTTCAGACTCTCCAGCACCAATTATTAAATGATGATGTGAATGTAAAATTTTACATGTGAGTGTAAAAGCCCAACAGAAGACAAGGCTTGGAAATTAGGAACAGCTATAAACTTTATGTGCAGCACATCAGTTTCATGCTCCATACTGGAAATCTATGTTAAACCAATTGTCCCTTTTAAATAAGTAAACTGAAATTTACTTATGTATGTGTATATTTGGGACCTATATGTATACTAGGTATCCTGTTTAGATTAGAAGAAAAACCCAAAATAAATTCAAATTTGTGCACCCAGTTCCACTCATTAAAGACGAATGCTGTAAAACCATTACACTGTGAAAAAAGAATGGTTCTGAAGAAAATTAAAAATAACTGTCATGGTACTGGGTCTGTGACCCAGTGTTTCTGTTTCTTATGTTCTCATGTGGCATTTAGTTTCAGTTTAGTTTCTAGTTTAAATGTTCTTGTTCATTTTAGTCTGTTCCCGTTTGTGCTTCCCCGTGTAGTCCGTCATGTTTATCATGTATGTTAGTTCTGTCTCCATGTTTATTCATCTGTTTTCCAGTTGTGTCTCTTGCTTTCTCTCTTCTCTGTATTTCAGTCAGTCTGTGTCTTAGTGTGTGTCGCATTTTTCCAGTTTTATTTTGATAGTCTTCTGTCCTGTGTGCATTATGTTCAGTTTTTATTTCCCTCTTGTTAGTCTGATTAGTTCCGGCTGTGTTTCCCTCTTGTTTCCTATTCCCTTGTTATCCTCTGTGTATCTAGTCCTATGTCTTCCTCTGCCTGTTTTCATGCTGTCCATCATTGCTGTGTGTTTCCTCCGTTTCCTTGTAATTCCTAGTTTTCTGTTCCAGGGTACACCCTGGACAGGTCGCCAGTCTGTCGCAGGGATAACACACAGAGACAGACAACAATTTGCACTCACATACCTACCTATGGGCAATTTAGAATCATCAATTAACTTAACCCCAGAAACTGCATGTCTTTTGACTGTGGGAGGAAGCCAGAGTACCCCGAGAGACCCCACGCAAACACGGGGAGAACATGCAAACTCCACAAAGAAAGACCCTGACCTGATGGTGGAATTGAACTCAGGACCCTCTTGTGAGGCAACTGTGCTAACCACCGCACCACCGTGCTGCCCATTACGGAGAACAATACTGAGCTCAAATGTGACTAAATGTAGTAATATGTGTCTAATATTTAATTTAGCTATTAGCTTTCTACGAACAGGTAGTAATATATCAGTGTAGTGTTTACTTTGGCTGGTGCCAACTGAACAACTGATAGCATCAAATTTATGGAAATTTGAAGAAAAGAAAGTAGTTCCTGATGCGTATCTAACTGGATTTGCATGTAAGATTATGACACTTTTTTTTTCATTCACAACACTGCAGTTGATGAGTTTTTGTTACAATATTAACTCTCAAGTTTTTCTTAGCATTTGACATAATCTTTAACTTTGAAATATTTGATCCAAGTGCTGAAAGCATTTGACCAAGTGTGGCGTTGCTCAAGTCACGGCATAACTTTTTCTTGGGTTTACTGTCCTGGCTGCATGCCAAAGTATCCTTGGGCAAGATACTGAACCCCAAGTTGCTCTCTGATACATCTGGAGCGTGAATTTTACATACAAAGCAAAAAAGATGCTTTGAGTGCTCAAGTAGAGTTGAAAATCGCTATATATGAACCAGTCCATTAATTTCAATGTTTTCACAGTAGAAGAACGGCTGCAATTAATAACAATAGAAAACGATTTAATTCAATCATCATAGTAAGGATTGCCAGTGAAAAAGCAGACACACAGGTAGGCGCTTTGTGTCACTGTTAATGCATAATCTTTGC
The DNA here is from genome assembly GCF_018398535.1 of Haplochromis burtoni. Lineage (NCBI taxonomy): Eukaryota > Metazoa > Chordata > Actinopteri > Cichliformes > Cichlidae > Haplochromis > Haplochromis burtoni. Next base: position 528,991 of record NW_024582363.1, read on the forward strand.
TATTTTATCTGAAATTAACACTGATCTACCACCTGCTACATAGGCAAAGATAGCACCCTCACTTTCCTCAACAACATGTTATAAATGCCCCTTGTTAAGTTCATCTGGCAAACAACTCTGCATCAATTCGTTTTTGTCTTAGGGGCTTCCTCTCAGCTCAAGGGATCCATGTAGGCAGCACTTGTATAATTTTAAGTACAAATGCTCTTATTTGGATTTTTATTTATCTGCCTAACATGTATTAAAATTTATTTAAAAATGCTGCTATATTGGTTGATCTTTATTTTCGTGCTGCAGTGTCTGGTCTTCCAGGTGTTTCAGAGTTGGAAAAACTAAATGGATAAAGATGTTAATGGTTATATACGCATGCCTGTATCAGTAACTGTTACATGTAATTGCCAAAATAGTGAAGGAAACCACATTAACAAGGTAGCTGAGTTTCTCAACTAATTCATCCCAGCATCTGTTTCTTATTGATGTAGTTACTGTATCTTGTATTGAGTTAGAAAGTAAAAGTTTTTTACTGTGTTTGCTATAATCTACTGCTATTATAAATCTGTTGCTATGGTTTTGCTAAATACTAAAGTATCTAGTGTGTAGGCTATTTCAAATAAATATTGGAAAAGAAAATACCTGTGTTACAGTTCTGTGGACACCTTTTGTGACTATGGTAGATATAAAAATTAAAATAAAAAAAAAACAATTAAAAAATCTGTATAATAGCTGCAGTATAAGGCTGTTTATCTCTGTGGAAGAAAAAGTGCACTTCAAATGCAATTTGTGTTAAGTGGCCATTATCAACATGCTTCAGGGGTGTACTGTATGTTACAAACTGATGGTATCATAGTTTGATATTAAACAACAGAAAAACATCATTAGAATTAAGATCTGTAAATAATGCTATTAGGTTATAACACCGCGTTCAGTTAGCCTCAGGTCAGTTAAAAATGCTTTTCTGTCACTTAAAATGACTTTTTTATGCCTGCCCTCCAGACAGACTGTATTAAAACGGGGTTTGTAGGCTCCATTGTCAAACCTTGAACTGTTTAAGTGATGTGGATAATTATTAGATTTTAGTTGGTATTCATAATTTTTCTGTGTGCTGGGACAAAAGGTTGATTTCTTTAGGCTGCAACCTTTGACTGTCTGAAATACGTGATGACTTCACAAATCTGACAACTTTAAAGCAATGCAGACTCTTGGGTAAAGGATGTGTGGAGTTGAACACATGATTTCAAGCAATTCTATCCAGGTAGAAATAGGTGCTTTGGACCTGTGATGGGTGAACAAAGGGTAGGGTGTAGGGGAGAGCAGCTGCTTAGATCCATCTGGTGTTTTGAAGTTGGAGTAGGGCAAGGGGTTCAGTAATATAACAAAGAATCATTTTGTAATAATATATAATTATTTTGTACATTAAATCGCTGTCTTAACTCTCTAGCAATTACTGTTCAGTATTTTCCATCCTCAAGCTCTTCATATTGATTCAAATGTGATATATACATGCATAGACAATAAATTAAACAGTGCAGTCCAGAAGCCACTGACTCAATAAGACAGAGAAAAATTACAAGTGCTTTGACATATTCAACAAAAACTTTGTACTCAAGCCATGGTGGTTATACTGGATATCATAAGATGTGACAATAGCTCAGGAGGTAGAGCAGGTCATCTATCGAACATTCACACATCCATGCTCCTATGAGAGCAACTCTGGGTTAGTACCCACTGATATTTGACATGCAGATGGGAGCAGCCAGGGCTCCAACCACAAACCTTCTGATCAGTACATTACATTAACAGCACATTATGTGTAAAAGCCATTTTTGGAGGAGTTATGACAGAAGCTACATGGAGGCATTATAAGAATAAGAAACTTTAAGCAACTTCTTAACTCTATTAAAGACTTCAGCATTGTTTTATGTTTCTTGTATAAATAATGTAAATCTAAAAAGCACACCAGTAGGTAAAAACCCAATTATCAAATTTCCTCTAACAGAAAATGTAGACAATTGTGTAAATGTTTAACAGTTTTTAACAAAAAGGCATTTTTGTTCTTGTTCAGTTGTTTGTATCTGTCAGCAAGATGATCCCCTTACGGCGCATGCGTAAGGGAAGAAAACCCATTAACTCATAAAGAAGCTCTGGATCATTTTTCTGAAATTGTCAAACCGGGTAATTGGCCTGGGTTGAGGATGTGCTCTGAGAGTGCCCTTTTACCCAGGGAATAGATCGGACATGGCTGCATTGCATTCCAGCTCCAAAACGGTTGCCAGAGCTGATCACTCCCACTCAGGATGATGCTTGAGATTCCGCTATGGGTGAAATTTACTGAGTATGAAGTATGAAGAGGAAGTCAGACAGAAGGACATAAAGACATAAATAATTTTCAAACTGTGTGAAGGACAGAGCAAAATACCAAACAAACAAAACATCACACACCCAGTGTATTACCGAGTGCAGTAATTGTTAATTTGTTTATTAGACTTTAATTGCTGAACTAGTCCATCACGTAAATCCAGACAAGCTGCCTAAACATGAATCCTACACTTTTTTGGCTGCATGTTAAATGTGAACTTGTTTAATATTGTTAACGAAATATTTGTTGCAACAAAAACATATTTCCCAACTTTTCAGGAAATGCATCCTTTCAGTCTTTTGATAAGATTTAGATGAAAAGATTGATGTTACTGATACCTATAGATGAAGTATAAACACAAAAGACTTAGCATAGTGTCTGGTTGTTGCTGGACTTTACATGGCGGAATAATGACTTTCGTGCAACCCCAAAGTCCTGGACAAGCACATATTTTTCTTGCCTCGTTTTTGAAGTCCAATGATAGTTGACAAACAGCAAGAAGTGTGAACAACAGACATCTGAAGCTGAAAAAAAAACAACTGTCACACATATAGTATTGCAGAATTTGTGACAAACTGTGTTGGCACAGAACAAACACAAGTGTAATTTTATCACTCTCATGGGTTTTCACAGAGATCTAGTATGCCTCAGGATATTTGGATTACTGTTCAGAAGGATAGTCACTACCCCTAATTCAGCAGTGGTGAGTCTTGGGAAATAGCAATGTCCTAATAAAACCAGAAAAGGACTTGTCTCTCGGACATCATGCCTTTCACCTTTATGTCTCTTTAAGGGTTCCACTTTTCAGATTAAAACTGAAGTATATATATTAATATTTTTAATATTTTTATTTTCCCGTTTTAGTATGATCTCACATTGTTTAAGCAATCAATACCAAACAGAAGAGCCAGAATGTTGTTTGGAAGCTTTTTACTCTTTGAACTGAGACATTTTAAGCAAAACACATAAAACTTTCATTTGAAAGTATCAAGAAATCTGCTGTGATGATGGTCTGAAATGTAAGCAGCACTGTTTGAACACTGAGCATGTTTATCATATATTTCAACAAAGCACGTTATGTTCCTTAGTTGTAGATGGAGGATCAATAGATGTATTTTACAACTCAGTAGGAGTAGAAGATCAGTTGGGTTCCATATCATTATCCCAAGTTTATTTCTAGACGGCCTGTTGCCAGCTTCAGCTGGTCTGCAGCTTCACCCTTTGTCACTACCATCACTGATCTAAGATTCAAGTATTTATAATCATATTTCAAATCAGTCCAAAGAAGAAAAGAAAGATTCCATGAAAAAGTGGATTTAAAGAATATGTGGTCAGAAGCATGACATGGAAATAGGTAGCTGTTGTTGACAGTATTACAAGAATGTGGCAGCTTGGCAATTTTATTTTATCAAGAACACAGCCATTGCAGCACATTGGGACCAAATCAGTATTATTTACTGTAACATATGTGACATATTTGGAAACAATTTCTCACTATCAACAATAAATACTGTAACACAACCAGCATAATTTACTGCACTGTGCAAACACAGTTCTATAGTGTATTCCATGGTATAACTGCAAATTCTCTTTGTCATTTTTGTCTTTTCAAATACCATCAGCAGTACAGATTCACCCTCATATTACCCTTACGTTTGCGCTGCTATGCCTCCTCAGAGCAAGAGATGGTATAGAAGACCATTTGGTGACTACAAGCAGTGACTTGCTTAAGTCTGCAGTGGCTGAAGAGTAAACTTAAGGTGATAACACAATATCAGAAAGTCACTGCATCTGGTCTAAAAATAGCTACATACCATATAACATCACTCAGCTCTGCAATGTATTGTTTTTTTTATTCTCTTCTGTTGTATGGAGTAAAAAATGGGATATGGTGTCAGCAGCTAGCTATGTGTAATACACAGCCATGAAAATGGTACTGGTCTTCTCAACCAAGTCTCAACAAGCAAGCAAATAAACGTTTTTCTAGAATAATCAAAATGTTTCAATTCCTCTGATGTGGTCAAGTTTCCTTGTCTTCCAGATATTTCATTGAGCCAGTGTAATGACACAACCATGAAAATGGTTAAATCTGTTCAAAGTTCAGTTAGATATTGCATTTTTTCTTGTTTCTCAAATAAAAACAAAGTAGCTAATTAAAAGCTGTATCAATAGTAATGCAGCGAGGAAAGCAGTAACATTAGCAGCTTCACTTTTCATACTGAAAAGTAAACCGAACAGCATTTTAAAAGATTTGTGTTAGGGAACATGAATTAAAACTGGGTTATAAACAAACCAAAACGTTTTTTTCTTTTCTTTCTTTCCAGCTAACTGTTCAATTAGGCAGCACAGTAGCTATTTGCTGTAACTACAGCAGTGTTTCCCAACCACTGTGCAACGATCAAGTGTGCCGTGGAGGATTATCTGGTTCCACCTGATTAGTACTCTATGCCAGCGGCCCCTGGCGACGGGAATGTACCGATCCATGAGTCGTTTGGTATCAGGCAGGGCGATCCGCATTAACTGGCTAACAGAGATTTGCCACATTAATGCGGTTATGGCGCTAACGTCATTTTAACAAGATTAACGCTGACAGCACTTCTTCTGTCTGGAGAAAATTCGGACCCAGATGGCAGCCCTAGCATGGTCAGAAGAAAGCAGAAAAGGTATATTAATGTCAAACTGAACCAATTGTGCTATGCCTGGTGCGCGCGGGAAAAATGATCAATATGCCTTTGTGACTTTTTTTTTTGGGTGGTGTGACGTGTGATTTTTCTTATTTGAAGTGTGTGCCGTGGCTCCAAAAGGCTGGAAAACACTCGACTACAGTGTACTCGGTAAAGGACTGTGATCTGTTTTAATCAGTCGCATTTGCCACAGTGCCTCTGCTTGAGCCTAGTTGTAAACTTTGATCTCTTTTGTAAAAGATTATCATTTTGTAGACTCACTATCAACCCTAACCCTAACTTGAGCTTCACTCCATTCAGCTTCATTCCTTTCAAGAAAAAAAAATGCAATTCCAAATTTCTAGGGACAATGCAAGAAATTATTAGGTGTTTAAAGCAAAAAGATTCAGATTTTATGGTTTCACTAAGGCTACGTTCATACTGCAGGCGAAAGCGCATCAAATCCGACTTTTCTGACCCTATGCGGCCCATATCTGATCATGGTTTGGCAGTGCGAACAGCACAAATCCGATATTTTCAAATCAGATCTGGGTCACTTTCATATGCAGTACTGAATCCAATACATATCCGATGTTTTAGAAAGCGACTTCTGTTTGAATGGTCATGTTGCATTAAATCCATCTTCTACATCACTGACACAAGACAGACGCCAATTATCAGCACTGGAGAAGATCACGAACGCTTGCTGGCCATCCAGTGAAACTGTTTGGAAGACAGCGTTGGAGAAACGTGAACATTTTATTTGTACTGTATAATCTGCAGATTCTGACAGAAATCTGCAACTATCCTTTGAAGCACTGCTCCTCTAAAACAGCAATAAGGATAATTATTAGGCCATATCTAAATAGCAAAATAACTTTATAACTTAAAGCAAAATTGGGAAACGTTAAGTCCGAAACAAGTCTTTATATTAACGGCCATCAGTCAAACAATACTGTCTGGTCTGGGTCTAAACAGAACGCGTTGTGTGTGACATCTGCTTTTGCACATGCGGGACGCTTTGAGGGTTCACACTAGAGTGCATTTGCTGTCACATTTTATTTGTAGACAAGCAGACAAAAAAATCAGATTTGATCAAAAAATCGGAATTGAGCATTAAGACCTGCAGTGTGAACGTAGCGTAAGTGTGTATGTGTATATGTGTCCTTTTCGGTTCAGCATTGGGGTTTGGCTTTATCTTTGAAAAAGTCTGAAATGAACATTTTTTTTGTTTTTGTTTTTTCTTACAATCATAACCTTGAGCCAAATCATCTCAGAATTCTCTCTTTCTTGTTTCCCCTACATTCTCCTCCCATCTTCCAGACTTTGTACCTTAGCCAAGGTTATCTCTTTCATCGATTCTTATCATGAGCTTGTCAATTGATCTATTACCCCTGCACCCCGCCTACTTAATGCTAGCTTGATTAATTATTGTTGCCCCATGGGGCTGAGAGTCGGGAGGCTGCCAGCAAGGATTCGCCAGATTAAGATGAATTTTCATTGTCTTTGTTCCCTGGAGTGTCAGAGCCACAGTGACTTGTGTTGAAACAGGCTGATTTCAGGAAGCTAAAAATGGGTTTGGTACTCCTCCACTGAGACCACATGTGCACTCACGGTTGTATACTCTACATGCCATATGATACAGGCTTCAGTGTTTACAAGTTTATTTTTTCTTCTGACTTTAATTCTCAGTGGCATTCAATATTATTTAGAAGCATTAGGAAATTTGTGAAACGGAAATGAAATTCCCAAATCCAATTTACATTTTCATGACAAGCTTCATTGACACTCTGTTTTATTCCCTGATAGCACAGAAGAAGCGAGGATCCAGGTGGAGACAGGAGGAGGTGTTGTGCAAAATGTTGGTTTTATCTCACTTTTGTTTTTTTTTTAAATGCTCTCATTTATTTTGTTGTAAGACTAAATGGTTACAGCTACGAATCTGAGGGTTCTATCAGTCTCTGAATTTGAAGCCTATTTGTTCTGGCAGCAAAATGCCTCGTGGATATGAACAGATCAACATATTAACAGTCCATTAATGCTGCTGAAAGTGTCTCTGTCTGCGAACTGCTTGTAAAAGACACTACTTTGCCTTAAGCAACAGTTACTGTGTATATGTGCAGTGGCAGGTAATTCAAACATAATGTACACACCATTTCAGGCAACATTACTGAGCTGGATTATGCCTTTGGATTCTGTGACATTTCATGTTTGTTCAGGTCCTGTTGTGACAAAGCCATTTAGCTCGTCCCCGCTGGTTTAACAACATTTTAATGGACCATGATTATCTATGATGCATATGTTGTTTCTTGTTCTAAAGTTTGACGTGTTGGGAACTAACTAAGTGTATTTTTTTGAGCCTGTATTTGGAAAACTTTAGGAGTTTGCAGTATTCTACTTTTATGAAATCTTATATATTTCTGAGGGGATTATGATATTATAATTAAAAGATGGTTTGCATATACATACAAAAATAATTTGTTACAAGCCACTCAGCAATATTTCAAACTACCATCACGTCCAACAATTTCATCTTAAAAGCTACATGACTTAACAGCACTTAATGCAATACCCATATGTGAAATATAGGTAGTTTGATTGAAGTGTGATTGAACTTTCACATGTATAACAATATAATTCAATGGTTCACAGCTGTTGCTAGAGGCTTGGTAGTGGCTTTAATGTTATGGCAGTTTAGTATACAGTTTACATACATATACAAGTCACACACACATACACACACACACAAATGAAACAAATGAAAAATGTCGTATAATGAGCCTCAATGTTTGTATCAGATTTACGATATCTGTCTCAGACTAATTTATTAACAATCTATAAATTAGGTCTTGAGTATATTTTTCTCCTCTTTCTATGTCTATTTTTTGCTTTTCTCCTGAGGAAGTCCTGATATGTAGAAACATGTGAATCTGGTAAAACAGATTAGCAAAACAAATAATTAATTATTTAAACACGGTCTATTTATTGTGTTCATGACTTTTTTTTTTTTTTTTACATATGCTTTGGGCCATTGTGCCTTAATTGAAAGGGACAGAGAGAGAGAGAGGAGAGATTAAAAACAGGAGGAAACTGCAAATGGTCCCACCAGCCTGGATAACAAAGAAAAGTCTTGCAGCTCAAGGCATTTGCGCATTGGTGCAAGTGCCTGTCAGGTCACCCTACCTTAACACTACTAATGTAGCTTCTGGCATTCTCTTTGTATGAGGCCAAGGTCCTTGTTAGAAACGAATCATCAGGACAACTGTTAAAAGGAGCTGATTTTCTCTGCTTCACTGTGCTGTCACTCAGTCAGACGGAGAGCTCTTACTTAAAGACATCTTTCAAGGCTGACATACAAGAAAGTCCAGGGACAAAGAAGAAAGTCATGAAGCAGCATCAATCTCCAGTTTGTACCACAGACGCAGAGCCAGAAGAGAGGAAATCAGACACAGTGCCACAATGAATAATAAGCAAATGCAGCAGCTGAATCATCCACACACACATTATCAGATTCCATCTTCCCTGTTGGGTAATGATATGAGCCTGAAAAATGATCTGCACCGTATAGTAAAAGGATAAACAATCGGGATGTACCCACCCTGTTGTCCTTGCAGGTCAGCAAGCCATGTACGCCTTCAGGTGTTCTTTGCTGCATAAGAGCACACTTCAAAGAGACAAATTTCCTGCTGATAAATGTGCGGTCCGCTGTGTGTGCGTGCAAGTGTGTGTCCATGCGTGATGGTGGAGAAGAGCTTCCTTTCTCACTTCTTCATTCAAAGAATACGATATTCATCTTTTCTCTCACATGCTCAACACCTACTGAACCAAATAAAGTCCTCTCAAATGATGATTAACTGCAGTAATTACTGTATTGTTTAGAGTCTATAAGGTGTGCAGATTCATTTACTCAGTTATTCGCCCCTCACATTCAACTTTTACAGCAAAGAAAGACACTTTCAGAGTTTATTTTTAATCTAGCATATGCCATTTATCATGTCATCTCAGTTCGCCTTGTAATCGGAAGGTTGCCAGTTCGAGCCCCGGCTCGGACAGTCTCGGTCGTTGTGTCCTTGGGCAAGACACTTCACCCGTTGCCTACTGGTGGTGGTCAGAGGGCCCGGTGGCGCCAGTGTCCGGCAGCCTCGCCTCTGTCAGTGCGCCCCAGGGTGGCTGTGGCTACAATGTAGCTGCCATCACCAGTGTGTGAATGTGTGTGTGGATGACTGGTTGTGTAAAGCGCTTTGGGGTCCTTAGGGACTAGAAAAGCGCTATATAAATACAGGCCATTTATCATGTCATCTGTCCACTAATTAATTACTGATGTCAAAATTCTGTCAGTCAGTGAAGTGATTTTTTTTTGTATTGAGCATTCCACATCATCATGACATCTTATCACCACAGCTTATTGGTTGCAATAATCCTTGTAACACTTAATATGTAATACTTTTATGCTGCAGTCTGACTTTCTGGACAGCTAAATGTGCAACTGTAGTCGCTCTGCTCCTCGGCTCTGGAACTCTCTTCCTCCAGCCATAAGAAATATTGACTCCCTTTCCGTATTTAAGTCACAGCTCAAAACACATCTGTTTAAACTGGTTTATTCGCTTTATTGCTGATTTTATCTGTTGTCAAGCTTTGTTTTGCAATTTTTACTTATTTTATGTATTTTATGACTATTGTTCCTTTTATTAATTTTGTTCTTTGTAAGGTGACCTTGGGTTTCTGAAAGGCGCCCCAAATAACTGGCCACTCAATATGCCAGTACTGACTCAGTTACTGTTGCCAAATATTTTAACTTCACTTTTTTATGCAGCTATTCTAGACTTCCAAGGCATTTTCTCTCCCACTGATGAATTTAAAACTAATCTATGCGCAAAATACTTGAATATGTGTTTGTCATGTAAAATACACAATATAAACCAAACTGTTATAAAAGTGTTTGCAGAATATTATTTTAAATACAAAAAAGTCCCTGAAAACCTCTCAAAAGAGACAGTTTTCCCTTTTCCCAACTTCTTGATAAGAAAATTGCATTTCAAATATCACAGTTAAAGTGAATTATAAGTTTAGTTATTTGTTTTTATTTTGTTTTATGTTATTATTTTGTTTTGCTTTTGACATCATCATATTTTCAAGAACAATTAGACCACACAAAAAGTTATGTCTGACAACATAGGTTCAACACTGTTACCAAAACATGTCTGGCAAGGGAAGAGACAATGCAGTGAATGGAATGGTAAAAAGGAAGGGACATGGGTACACCAAAGATCAGTCCTTTTTGAAATTTTAGACCTTTTTTTTCTAATCTTTTCCGACTACCATTACAGATATTAAAAATAATAATAATAATAATAATAATAATTTCAAAATGCATTTATACCTAACTTTCAGAGATAATTACATTCCAAAGCGCTAGTAAATAAAATGAACATTACAAACACATGCTAAAAATCTTTTGGGGGTTTTTTTTGGTTTACTTTAACTTGAGGACTTAGGCCCTTTAGAACTCTAAGCTTTTGCTGGTCATGGGGCACAGGCAATGCATCTTAAATATCGTACATAGGAAATAAATTTGGAACCTCAAAACTTTAATAACTTTTGATAACATGATATACAATGATGACAGTCTGGACTGTGACCCAGCCATGCTCATCATTAGTCTCCCCTAGAAAAGATATTGCTATTTCCATCATGGCTGTGTATTTTATTGTATTTTTATGCTGTCACTGTGATGTCAAATTGGTGATGATTTGCATATGTTTTGCAATTGTTATTCAAGATGCAGTGCGCTGAGCTCCCAGGGTCAATGTACAAGCAGTAGTGCTGCAAAAAAATGAAAAAATGAAAAAACAAAAAAACGGTTCTAGACAAAAACCATCCTTACCTGTTGATGAAATATTAGCACTGAAATAATTGGGGTTTTTTTGTACTGCTCTGTCGAATTACCTGGTGATAAAATTAAAATTATGATTATGAGAGCTCTTAGCGATGTATTTTGCTCGATTAAATTTGTAAGTTATATGATTGCTTTAAGTTTCAAATGTCAGTGTTTCAAATAAAATAAATAAAATTGTATTCATACAGCACCTTTCTAGACAGAATCACAAAGTGCTGCACATAAGATAACAAATAATAAAAGGATAAAACAGAAATATAAAACAGGCAGAAATTTAACAGTAATCAGGTTCAGTAATAGGTCTTAATAAGAAAATATTTTACATATAAACTCCGTCCATGTGTCGTGTTTTCTTTTTTTTTTTTACTTTCTGTCAAATCCAACAGACTTGAGCAGAACCACTAATTTTATATAAAGCTAGATATAAAGTCCCATGGCGTGACCCCAAAATTTCAACACACAATACATAGAGGAATTCAGAACTTAGTGGGTCTTCAGTAATATTACCTGAAAGTGTACAATCGTTATTTATCAGCTTTTTATAGACACAGTGAGAAAAAGATTGCAGCAAATATATTCAGTCAACATAAAACAAAGCTTATAATTTGCCTTTGGTTTAGTCAAACAACTCACAGTTAAAACCAATAACCCCATCCCATAGCTTATTTGTATTGCTGCTTGTCCTGTTAATCTCTGCTAAATGAAATATCAAATAATCTGTTAAATTACAACATATATTAAATTAAAATAAAAAAAACAATAAAATCTTTGCAGTTGCTGTATCGCTTACTGTAACTGCACGTTTTCCTGGGTCCTGTAATGTTTTTTTCTCATGGTGTCTTACTTAACTATCCAAGGGCATCTCTTAGGTGAAGAAACCAGCACAAGAGCAAGAGAAGCAGAAAGTCAAACAAAAAAACCTATGGGAATAGAAAGAGAGCGAGACACTTTCTTTTTTTATTATTTCATTGTTTTCCGACTGCCTTTGCTTAGTGTTATTTTGACAAACACCCCTTACCCTGGCAAACTCCCTGTTTTGCTCCCTCCCCCTGCTTGTCATATGTGGTTTCAGAGTGCCAACCAAGCTTTGCGCCTCCAAGGGAGCTTCAGGCAAGTGTCACTTTAAGTTACATGCAGCACGTAAAAGCCAGACACCAAGCTAGCGGTCACAGATCTGCTCAAAATCAGGTCAAATGTCAACGCCTCTATCCCACCCTCCTGGTGATTGTTACATTTGGAGAGCAGAAGCTGGTGATTTGAAAAGGATGAAAAAATTGCACAATCAGTGTTGTAACCTCTTGCCCACCAGCCACATTGTTTCTTTGCAATCCCAGAACAAGCCATAGGGAAGGAAAAGGGAAGTATATATCACTTGAAGTTACGCTGCATATAATACCATGTCTGTCACTTTGATATATAAAGAAGTGATTGGTAGGGACAACTGAACAAAAGCATTTATCACATTTGGCATCCTTTCTATGCATTAATATGGATCTGTAAGCACTGAACACAAATAGCCTTTGAATGGTTTTATTTATGTCAGAAACACTTGATAAAATGTAAATGTTAATATCATGAACAATTTAAAAGAATATCTCTCTTAAAATGTAAAAACATTGCGGCTAAATAGAGAAAAAAGCAAAAATTCTACTCAAAGATAATGACCTTGTGCTCTGTCACTATGCTGTGTTACATGAAAGAAAAACAGACCTGCAGAACCATCATCAAGCTGACATCAGGGGTAGGATGTTTGCTGAGCACTGTTGCTGGTACCTGAGTACTTCAGCTACATCTAGTGGCAAAGTTCCTGCCCGTGCATTCAGAGGCACAATAGGAACAACAGAAGCATAAAGCTTTATAACATCAATCTAATACAAGCAAACACATTAGATCATTAGAAAAACCTTGTACATTAAAAAGTGGTTGGATAAATGATCAACTCCCCCATGTTCCAAACTTCTTAACCCACCTTTGTTTCTTTCTTTTTTTTTTTTTGTGAGAAAAGTGGTGGGCACGAGGGTGATGGACAGTTATTAGTGATTGAAAATTATCTCTTGAGTGTCTGTGAAGGTTCTCAGTCATCCAGGTCATTGTAGTCAAAGGAGCTTGAAAAGAAAAGTGTCTGGACTTCTTTAAGTTGCTTGAAGATGTTTCACCTCTCATCCGAGAAGCTTCTTCAGTTCTAAGGTCAAATGGTGGGGTGGGGAGTCCTTGAGTGTATTTGCCTTTTGTCACTATTCGGTATCAGCTTCCATCTTCATTCTATACTGCAGGAGAGAATTACATCTATGAGAATGAAACAAAAAGGAAATGTATTTTATCTACATGAGATTCTGGGTTTGTCAAAGCTTAGTACCCACAGGCAGCAAACAATGCATTGTATCTAATATAAAGCTTACAAAATACTATTCATCCCCTATAGACTATGTTTGCAAAAGACTGCGGCAGACTGCACAGTGATCTAATGGTAATCTAATGGAAATCATAGTAATCTAATGGAATACATTTTCCTCTGCAGTGAAGATGAAAGAAATGCATGAAAAGTCCCTATGATTCAGAGCTGTTGCTAAAAGCACTCAGCACACATACCTCACCAAGAGTTGAAGCAACATCCGCCAAGGTGTCAGAAACTGTCCTGACCAACTGGGGGGTGGGGGTGGGATGAAGGAGTTGGCAGGAGGTGGAGGACTGTAAGTGACAGTCTGACTGAATGGAGGAAATCCTTGAGATCCTTTCTGTGACCACAGTCAATGTCTATGTAGCTGACGGTGATCTTTTTTCTTTCATTTTGGCAGCTCTGAAGAATAAAGTATGTGTGAAAGGTACGGGTCAGTCTCCCTTCACATTAAAAGTCATGATTTTTATCAATATCAGTGAGATTTTCATATAGGAAAACACTGATCTCAAATTAGAAACAACCGTTTCTAATTGCACTGGTGCTCATACCTTTTTGTTTTCCTCTTATTTAATAAATATTTAGCTTTTCTAATGGAAATCACGCCAAATTAATCATGAACCTTTACCTTTTGTACAATGTCCCCTTTGACAGGCTAAGTCTTTGCTCAGTTACCAGTGAATCATAGGGTCAGCACAGAGACAGACAGCCGATTATCTTACATCCATACATGTAAGTGTAAATTCTATTTAGTTAGCTTGAACAACAAAGAAGAAGAGCACACAAATCTCCAGGAGACTCACAAGACTCACTTTTTTACAGAACACTCAATTGCTTACATTATCTGTCCACTATACATTTTAATGTACATGTAAAACAACTAATTTAAACCCATCCAGAGGGTCCCCAACAGTGCCAGACACTCATTTGATGAGCAAATATGGATGAATTCAACTAAAACACGATCATACTGTAAAAGTCTATATAAGACAATCAGATCAAACAGAATTGCAGTCTGATACAACATAAGGCAGAGAACACACATACCATCACTTTGGGCACCTATGCATAATTCCTTTAGTAGGACTGTGTGAAACTCATTTAGTGGCCCACCTTGCTTTGACAGGGGGTCTCTCATCTCTGCAGCAGAGGTCTTTGGATTTCAAAAGAAATCCGTCTTTATGAATCTTTGCCAAGAATACTGAGTGGATTTTATTTCAACTGAATGTGGTTTGGCACAGGATGAGAGCAGCGACTATGCTGGAGTAGATTCATCAAAACTTTTACTAGGTTCATGTAAGGGCCTGTCTCACCTTTACATTTACAGTATTACCTCTTTCAAAACCTAAAGTCTGTTAATATTACTGTCAACTGACATGGATACGAGAATCATCCAAATGACATCAATTTATTCAACATATTTGGTTTAAAATGTGGTGCTGGACTTGTGAATTTTGGCAAGTTTAGAATTAAAATAGTTGTCATTAAATGTTTATCATTACTCACATCACAAAAGCAAAGTAAGAACTGAAAAAGTATTAGTTAAAATGTTGTATTCGTCAAGGATATTTAAATAGTATTCACTCTTCAAATTGTCTCAGTACTGGCATACATTATTTTTGTAGTTTGCAGCTTTTTTAGGTGGTGAACTTTTAGAGCAAAGGTGCGTTTACTATGACCCCTCATCAGCAACCTTTTATGTATTTCGATGCATTTAGCTCAGTTTTTCTTGGTTTTCTTTCAATAAGTGGAAGTGTTAAAATGATTAACTATTTTTCAAAGTACCAAAATGATAAATTGACAGTATTGTGTACAGCACAAATAAGGTCTGCTCACTCTTAATTATCTCATGACCCTTCAAGTTCATTTTGCAAGCAATTGTTGGCCAGTTTACACCTTGAAATCAAGATTTATTTTCTAATCTTTTTTTTGTTATTTGAAGACAGATTTGAGTCTTGAGGCTGTGACTTATCCTGATGCATTTTAGGTTCACATAATTGGTGAACTTAAATCTGACCACTGAAGCCTGAGTTGAAAGCCAGCCTTTCATTTTTCTTCTTTTTAAAATAAGCCCAGCTTTTCTGCCATTGACTTAGACCTCAAAAGGCAAAACAAAACCCCAATGAAAAACAAAACAGTAAAAATCTTGTGTCATACAGATTGCATAGATACCTGCATTTCACAAATATGTACCTTTGTAAAGTAAAAAGAAGCAATGCAATTCCTTATATCTGAATGAGAATCAGGCTTTCTCTGTTGTGTAGGACTACATCAGGGTTCTAAAACATTAAGTAGGTCATGGGCTGCTCCTCTTCCCAGTGGCAGATTGTTTCTGCAGGCACTGGACCAAGTGGCCAGGAGGGCACTGTTTAATTTTTCACCGTATTGCAATATTGTATGGTATTAAAATGCATAGAAAGAGGGAAAAGTCATTAATAAAGCATAGTGCAGTTAGTCATACTCACAAAGCTCAGCCATACCCCTGAACACAAACCACACACTTGCACACACACAAGAATACACAGACTTTATTTGACTAACATTTAAAGCAAATGTATGTTGATATATTTGGAATTTAACTGTGGCATAATTGAATTATAAAGCATTAATGAATAGAATTTTAATTTGCAATCATAGGTTTTAAGTCAAACATTTGAACGACTTTTAACAAATGTTGGAAATTGCTCTCTGCCATTAAAAGAAAAACTCGCTAAAACTGTGCTTTATTCATTTTGTTGGCCTCCAAGCTAGCCTGGGTTGGTCTGCTTTGTTTTTCAAGAAGTTACACAGGGTTATTTTAGAAGACTTTAATTTATGCAAAGCCCATATTTGGTCCCCTGGGGGGTGTAGTGACATAGTGCTATAAGTCACATAAGACACTAACAATGGCCACAGGGCTTTGGTCAGCTCTGTTTTTAGATGACTGTTGAATCATTTGAAAAAAGATGTCACTTGTTGGCTATTAAGTGCTTTGCCCTGTCCAGCCTCAGGCAATGGCTAGCCAAGATAAATAACCTTCTTGCAATGTTAGCTGAATTCCTTCCTGACTAAACAACTAAGCATGGCATTGGCTGCTGCACAGTGTTGTTTTAGCATAGCAGAGTTTTCTGGTGTCGAAAGAATGGGTTGACGAAAACATTAAGATTTTATTACTCCTCATGAAGAAAATGTCAACAAAGCCCGCTGAAGTCTGTCAATTTATATGGCTTAGGAATTGCAGACATCAGCAAAAATAGTTGTATTTATTATACTGTTTTCTCTTGCTACACTATCACTTGCAGTGAAATGAAAATTTTGCAAACCACACGTTCAACATGTTGGATATAATTTCTGAGCTAATGCATGTTACCTTTACCCCAACACGTGTTAGAAATATAACTTCCTTATATTTCTATCTATCTATCTATCTATCTATCTATCTATCTATCTATCTATCTATCTATCTATTCATTCATTCAAGCACAGTGTAGTTTTGAGCAGATTTGAGTAAAATGCCTCTAAAAATGTTGGATGGATTCCTTTGGTAATCCCTTAACTTTTCATGTAGCAGTCCTCACCAGGTGAAATACTAATTTAATGCATTATTAAATCATTTCAAAACTAATGAAATCCCTTAGACTCTCACTCCTACTTTGTCTTTTGTGTTAATAAGAAAATATTATCATGCTGAAATCAAAGTTTATCATGCTGAACATAGTAAAATTATAGACATATTTAGAGTAGTTGTGAGCATGATAGGAGCATTGTGAGAATGTGATTGGAATGTGGCAACATAGCAACCACATGCAGTGGTTTAAACATCTGCTTGGCATCTGAAAAGGTGCTGCTTCAAGTCTAGCTTGTGACACAAATCTCTTGTGGGTTGTCTGAAAGAGCATCTGGTATAAAACTCTGCCATAACAAACATGTGGAGATGGCTGCTGTGTTGACCCCTTCAGATAATAATATTAAGCCTTGTTTGCCTTACATACATAGATGTTAGATTTCAGAAAAAAATGCAACACTTAGAAAGTGAAAGTTACATTAATCTTTTGGTGATTATCGCAACACAATCAATCTGACTACCCCTGTCCTAGTGGAATGTATTTTACTGAATACAGTGAATGAAACTGAATGAAGTGACATGTCCCATATTCTCACAGTGCAAGAAGTCTTTCATTTAAATATTTTTTATATTCAGTTAGCCATTAGTACAGATATAGACATAGCTGGCATTTATTTAAACAGGTTTAATAAACTCAGAATCTTTAGGCCCATGGATCGCTTACTTGAAAAAGTTCTTCAAGGGATTCACTAACATTTTGTAAAGATTACGTAGAACATGAAATCCCAAAAAATAACTTAATAAATTGGATTTATGATCAAAGATAATCTTAGTATGTATGCTATATGTATCTATGCTGTAAAAAAAACACACAAGTTTTGACTCTTTACATCTCCCTGTCATGACTCAGTCTAGGGCATCATTATTATTATTATTACTGCATACCATAAGTACTTTGGTTTGTGAGACTAAATACATGGTTGACTAAAGTCTGCTCTAATGGTTTATGTTTGATCCTTTACCTTGGTATAAATGAGAGAGATTACATGGTAATTATGACATTAGTGGGAGGAATAAGCCTTTGTGATCGTGAAAAAAGCCTGTCAGTCAATGCCAGAGCACATAGATGGTTTGTGAGTAAAAAATGTTTAAAAAACCTCAGGTGTTATGTAAGTCACTTCTTTTACTGTCTAGATCTTGACAGTGGGGGCCATGAACAATCTTTTCCCATCAATCTTATTAACACACTGTCAGTACTGTAAATTTCCCCGCAAGGTGACAGGGTTATTAAGATGCTGGTTTTAAATACAGATAAAAATGTATCCTTTGTGCCTTTTTATGGATACCTGTGAGGCGCACTCCTTCAGTTTGCATTAGAAAGGCCATGTGGATAGATTGTTTTGCACCAGCTGGACCTCATGTGCCCTATTAAAGCTCTGCATTCTGTTATTTACTATTTTGTAACAAGAATTACAATTTCATGGTCCTGACAGTCTTCTTCAATATTTTAAATTTTTAAAAAAATATTAGTGTACTCTATAATGATGCAGTCTCTGGTAGCAAGGCCAATATCAGAAGGTGATTATACGGTGACAACAAAGCAAACTGTCAGTATATTTGATGAGGTCGATCAAGCCAAATTCTTGTATCCCTATTCTTCCATTATTTGAAC
The DNA here is from genome assembly GCF_018398535.1 of Haplochromis burtoni. Lineage (NCBI taxonomy): Eukaryota > Metazoa > Chordata > Actinopteri > Cichliformes > Cichlidae > Haplochromis > Haplochromis burtoni. The sequence continues at coordinate 547,517 of NW_024582363.1, forward strand.
TAAATTCTACTGAAATTACAACAGCACAAGAGTGTGGCCAAATAATTGTTGTGTCCAGCATGAGTGCAATCCCAGCATAAAACATTTTTAGTAGAGCAGGAAGAATACATATTTTTGGTATGCAAGCTTTGCAGGTGAAACTGTAGTAGGCTTCAATAATGACCAATATAGTAAGCTATGTAAAGACAATGTGCTGTAGCAGAGCCTCAGGTATCAATTTAAACAATGTTTGGGTGTATAATACCATATTATATAACCATTATTAATTTTGTTATATATGATAAACAGTGGACAGATTCCTAGATGGAAGGTGGAGCATGGCTGTAACAAGGTACATTGCTCAAAAGTTAATTTCGGATGTTAAAACACTAGAATGCTGTTTCCAGTTCTTACTTTTAATGCTAAATTATCAATTGTTGGGTCTTAATATAATCGCTGCCCACATGTAATCTTGTGTTCATTCGTAGCACTGGATCCCAGATGCAAGTGAGTAGGTATTGAATCTTGGTAATGGTAATGTAGTGTGAAATGCACACTTATTTGGGATAGGTGTACTTTGTGTTCCTACTCTGCCTGGCTTGTTCAGAATTAATGCACATTATTGTGTTGCAGGATAATGCTTAGTCAGACAAATGGGATATTGTATTGGTGGTATACCCAATAACTATGAGCCTCAAACAATGGATGCAAATGGCAAAGTATATTGCTACTATTCTTCATACAGTTTTTTCTGCATTAAAAAGGCAAAATGATAAACACGCTAGTGTGCATCCACCTCTATCGACAACTGTTCCTCTCTGTGGCTTCTATGGAAAATCCAATTTTACACACCATGGCCTTTGTAGATTACTTTCTATTTCCTCAACCCAATTTTTTATGAAGACATTGTGATTTTATTAACCAGTAAATACAGTTCTGTGTCACATAGTATGCATAGACATACATAAAGATCCATCAAACAGAGGCTGAGACGGAGATCCGGCTATTAAATCAGAACAGTTAGTGCAAACCTGTTGTGGCGTACTGTATCTGTTCTACACTCATAACTCCTCACCACCACCATCACAAGACTCCCCGAAGTGCTTACCAGTAAAATTGTGCCTCATCATTGCATGTGTGGGAAATTCAGAAACGAAATGTCCATCATTTATGTCATGAGAAGGCTGAAGAATCACAAACTGGTTTTCTTCAATTCATGGAAAGAAATGTTTTCTGCATTCCAATAAAACTTCATCATGACCCAGAGAGAGTGAAGGATGACATGATAAAAAATGAAGAAACAATAAAGACATTCAAATGTGTTAGTTTTCTGATTGATAGAACTAAAAATATCTCACGATGTTTCCTCTGTACTTTTTTTAAAAGTTAATCAGTTTTTACAGTTATTAAAAGTCTTGGGCTTTTTCTGGTCATCTCACACCATTGATTTCAAACCTATCTTGCCTTTGGGATCTTTAAAAAACATTAGGTAAACCCCTTTAAAACCATACAGCAACGGATGTACTGGTGAATTGGGTATTTAGAGAAATAATCTATTTTACTATAGACAAGATAGACAAGACCCAAAAGGGAGTTCTTTTTAGACTTGTAGTGAAATGATTGAATTATTCCATAGATGCTGGGTGTGAATAAATAAGCAGCTGTTAGTCAACTAGTTCACCCTTATAGCTTATATAATTGTATACTGACAACTCTCACTACATTATTTGTTTAAAACCAAGCAACTACAAGTTTAAATAATTGTCTATACATAGTGTCAGGTTTCCTGGGTCGTTGACCCAGCGTTTTCAGTTTTGTCATGTTCAGTTTATTTCCCACATTCAGTTTTCTCACTTCCTGTTTTCTGTGCCAGCATACCGCATGTGTATTGTGTTCCAGTTATTTCCATGTATCATTAGTCAGACTAAGTTCAGCTGTGTACTCACCGGTCTCCAATCATCATCATTAGTCAGAGTTTTTAAGTCCTCAGTTTCCTTCTGTTCACTGTCACGTCATTGATGTTATGTTGTCGCTGTTAGGTTGTCCCAGTTCCGTCAGTTCTGTCGGTCAGTCTTTCATTCAGTCAGACATCCAGCCAGCCATTTCCTACTTCTGTTCTGTTCTGTTCACTCTGTCTACAATAAACACCAACCTTCGCCCACCTGTGAGTCCAGCGTTTGGGTGCTCCTTCCCTTATCCACACTGCAACTCCTGACACATAGTGGTAGATGAAAAACATTACACTGGCATAGATTGCATTTCAAAAGTACTAATACAGTGAAGCAATTTATCAATTACTAATGAGGGAACAAATGATTCCATGACAATAATAGAAGCTACTTTTGTTGGTGTTTTTGAGATTGTGAAAGTTAAATAGCAACACTGTTTACCTGCTTTCTGTTACATGCTGGAAATGTGTAGTATTCTTCATAGAAATATAATTTTATTTGTGTTCAAAATTTTGGCTAAACAAATGACATTTAAAGTACAATGTACAACTGAATGGAAGTTATTTCTCTTCCAGTATAACTCATCTATTTGGTTCAATCTCCCCCTTGGCCTTATAAGCTCTTTTCTTGCCTTCTTCCCAGTGTGTTTCAAGTGATGAACCATCCTCCATTAGCCTGGCTCACCTTTCCAAGCAGCCTGACACTGTGAACAGTGATTAAGCATACTTCCCACTGTATAACATCCTTATTCAGAAAAGGGCCCAAAGCATAACAGCTCCTTTTTGGTGATCATATTTTTCTCAGTAATTACTGTGGCATTTTTGTCTCCTATGAGAGAAAATCTTATAGCTATTATTAAAAAAAAGTTCTTTGTTTAAAAGTAGCCTACTAATTTGTTTCACAGCCATATTGCTGGGATCACAAATGCAAAGATTTACATAAGGTTGCTTTGTACTTATTTTAAGCTTGGTAGTTCCCCAACTCTTACTGGAAAATTTCATCATCATTGTCTGATGTGTATCTTAGTATAATTTTTATTGTTAAACTACATTGAAAATGTCTAAATTAACAATGGCTATAATAAGAACCTTAATGTCAAAACGGTCCCTTGTCTGCAGAAAATTACCACCCATCTGTGTAGTTCCCATTAGCTCTAGTATCGCCTTTTAGTGTCTTCAGCTCAGAATGTTACTTTTGTGTAAAGATATTGCTATATTCCTTGAGTCGTTACATCTGAGTTTAACATTTTCTTACTTACAAGAAACATTTTGTCAACATCTAAGTTTTAATAATCATTTAAATAATATTAATTCAGAGGGAAAAATATATAGAAATTGAAACATAACATTTTTAAAAAATAATAATAATAATTTAGAACTACGGATTAAGTTGGGAGAATTATGTCAACACATTGTACTTTCCTCTTTCAGATGTATTCTCAGTAATGGAAATACTATGTTTCGTTTAAGCGAGGGTTCTGCCCAAGCAGACCCTGGATCACAGGGTAAACACTTCTTTATTTTATTTATTTTAAAGCCAAACGTGATTTTGTCTTTAAAGAGTTGATGCATGAATTTTTGACACTTCTACATCATCAGTGTGTTTTTTTTTAATCCCTCCAAAAATCTAATAAATTTCACACTACTTTCGTAATGAATAGACTAGAAATACAAAAAAAAACTGGTGTAGAAAATACGATACAAATTAAAACTCATATCATTGCAAGGTTCAATATACATTCCTTTATTAAAAAATAAATAAATAAATCAGGCAATTATTTCACGTTTCTGGCTTAAAAGGTTTAAAGACCATTTAATATTGGATCCACACATTTAAGCACTAACAGGTTCCATTGAGTAATATCAAGGATCAAGTTCAGGGCTGATGAACACTGATGGAAAAGTGCTATGAACATAACAAATGAGTGGGTCTTGTTTGTTACAATTTCCTCTAATTAGTGAAAAGCATTTGAATAAATGAATAAAGGTTTGCAGAAGTCTTCTTAAGCTGAATCTTTCTACCACAACCATGTCTCCAAAGTGGCATGAATGAATAACCCCCCACTCTCTCTCTCTAGTTTGTATCTCTGGTGTTGGCAAAAATCACACTTTTATATAAAGGAAAAAATCTTTCCCTTTCTGTTTTTTTTGCACAGCATATCTGTCGCAATGGTCACTTCGCTCACTGCCATAAGGTCATCGCACAGTCTATTTATGCCCACAGTTAAGGCACAGGAGGTCTCTGCAGTATTCATCCTAAATGATGGCTGCCACGAAACAGACAATATGACACAAAAAACCTGATATAGGAGGAGAAGAAGTCCAAACTGTCAAACTAGTGTTTCCAACAGTTGTAACATCTACCTTTATATCTGTATATCTCTGAGCTTCTTTATTGAAATATGATTAAAATGGTGGTAAAACCTGACATGATCACTTGTTTTCAACCCAGCTGCAGCGGGTGTTGTGCAACATGCCAGGTTACAAAAACTGAGAGGTGCACAACCAGCTGTGCACCAAATATTGTGGTATGCTACACATGATGTGACATCAAAATTGGCACATGACAGCCACAACTGGGCAAACAGTGAGTGTAAAAATGCTTAAAGTGTGTGTGTGTGTGTGTGTGTGTGTGTGTGTTGTGGGGGGTGATTTTAACTAATCAATTAAACATGAGTGTTTTTCACCAAAACCAATTTTCGTTGTCATAGCATTTACTTACTGTAATCATACCTGGTAAAATAATTCCTCTCATAAGAATGTTTCTTTCAAAACAGGTTGTAACATTTTGATTACTGTTTTGTACTAAAACTGAATTCAAAGATGAAAAGCTATTGTGTTTTGTGTTTAACGTAGCTGTAACACGTTATTTGACAGTCCACAATACAAAAACAGGCAACTGAAAAAGCTGCTCATTATAAGAATGGTCTTGGCAACAGATGTTGTATTTAACATGTATGTTTGAAGTACAACAACAAAAACACTTTTTCCAAACCACTTAACAACAAAAAGAGCTGGAGCACAGCAACAGCTTGTTTTCTTTTTTGTGGCTGTTTTTTTGTTTTTCCCACACCAATATATTGCTCGATAAAAATAAGCACTGCGTTCTTTATCATTAAAATGTATTATTAATTAAATTCCTTTAAGTACATGTAAAGTGTAGCTTTATTGAGCATTGAATGTAAAAATGAAAAAAGAAAAAACAAACTATTAAACAATGAGACTTAAACTACAATTGCAAATAAACAAATGCTTTTGAGCAGTTTAAATCCCAGCATGACCCAACTCCTCTATCTACAGTACTTCCCTCCTACACAATCTGCTGTCCAGTAACTGTTGTCTTTCCACAGCATAAAAGTCTGTTAGTAGTACTTGTCTGACATGCAGCACGAGTAAGTTCAGTCTCTCTTATATTGCAGGGGTTTTATGGTTGAATATATAACATCTTGATAAATATACCCTCTATGACCTAATGTTGCTCCAAAGCAGCTGACTTGTCTGACTGCTTGAGATACTTATGTACCTCATTCTCTGTTGTGGAGCTGGACATTTTTGCTTTCTCAAAGAAAAAAAAATCCTCATTGTCTTCTGGCTCACTTCCCACAGCTGATGAATTTTCAACAGTGCTGCCAACACCAGAAGACCCAGTGTCTAGAGGACAAGACGATATTCGTTTTATGAGTTCCCACTCATTAACAGAAGCCACCACAATTTGAACATGGGACGGTGCATGCCAGAAAGTCAATTTTTCTCTGAAAAAAGCAATGGCATTATTGCTGTGAGCACATGTACTACCAGCAGAGATGGTCAGTAACGCGTTACTGTAATCTGATTACTTTTTTCGAGTAACAAGTAAAGTAAGGGATTACTATTGCAAAAACAGTAATTAGATTACCGTTACTTTCCCATAGGAACGCTGCGTTACTGCGTTACTAAAACTGTGATTTTTTTTGCCAGAATGTCTCATGACAGTGATGTAAGCGAGTGGAACGTTCGTGACAACAGCTGTGTGCAGATCAACAATGGATCATATATCGAGAGAGTATGAGCGTGCAGCATTTAAAGCGTGGAAGTACTGACCTTACTTTGAGTTAGATTCCGTAAAACGTGACAAAAACATTAGTGCCCGTTGTGCCTGGGAAGAAAACTTCTTTTTACAGCGTAAAAACCCCCTAAACAAGCTCCAAGTGCGCAATGACATAATGGGAAATTCACAGAGAAACTCACAGATTCTTCCACTGACCGCTGCGGCACACCTGGACCAGGGTAAACCTCCGCCTACCCTACTCCTGCTTTACAGGTGAAAATAGAGCAACAGGACCGCTAGTCTTTGACTTTATTTATTTTCTGCTGTGTTTTACTTGCATCTATTTGAAAGACTGAGTGTAAACACAAAAAATATTTTATTTTATGTGCTGGAATGTGCAGAAAATAGGTTTAAATGTTAAACAAATTTCTTCCAGTCAGAGAATGTTGCATATAATTAAATTTTTGCTTGATGCATAAAGTTAAAAGATTAAAACTAATAAAACAAGTTTTAAAAAGAGACTTTTCCATTTGATTACATTTTGTATGATGGATTATGCAGAAAAAGTAGAATTGGGCTGAAAGATCTATCGCTTTATCACCTATTCAGGTTGTAAATCGTGTTTTTAAAAAGTAACTAAGTAATTAATTACTTTTGAAAATAAGTAATCAGTAAAGTAATGGGATTACTTTTTGGGAAGTAATCAGTAATTAGTTACTGATTTTTTTTTTCAAATAACTTGACCAACACTGACTACAAGTCAAAAGTTTAGACACACCTTCTCATTTAATGGGTTTTCTTTATTTTCATGACTATTTACATTGTAGATGCTCACTGAAGGCATTAAAACTCTGAATGAACACATACAATGAACACAACAAAAAAGGGTGAAATATTTTAGATTCTTCAAAATAGACACACTTTGCTTTGATTATTGCTTTGCACACTCTTGGCATTCTCTTGATGACCTCCATGGGGTAGTCACCTGAAATGATCTTCCAACAGTCTTGAAGGAGTTCCCAGAGGTGTTGAGCACTTGTTGGCCCCTTTGCCTTCACTCTGTGGTCCATCTCATCCCAAACCATCACAACTGGGTTTAGGTCAGGTGACTGTGGAGGCCAGGCCATCTGGCACAGTACTCAATCACTCACCTTCTTGGTCAAATAGTCCTTACACAGCCTGGAGGTGTGTTTGGGGTCATTCTCTTGTTGAAAAATAAATGAGAGTCCAACTAAGCGTAAAACGGATGGCATGGCATGTCGCTGCAGGGTGCTGTGGTAGCCATGCTGGTGCAGTGTGCCTTCAATTTTGAAAAAAATCAGCCACAGTGTCACCAGCAAAGCACCCTTCACACCATCACGTCTCCCCCTCCATGCTTCATGGTGGGAACCATGCATATAGAGACCATCTGTTCATCTTTTCTGCATCGCAAAAAACACAAATTTCAAATTTGGACTCATTAGACCAAAGCAAAGATTTCCACTGCTCTAATCTCCGTTCCTTGTGATTTTTGGCCCAAACAAATTTCTGCTGCTTGTTGCTTTTAATATATCAGTGTAGGGGTTTCGTACCAGGTACTTGACCATAAAGGCCTGATTCACCTGAGTCTCCTCTGTTGATGTAGAGATGTGTCTGCTACTGGAACTCTGTGTGGCATTTATATGGGCTCTAATCTGAGGTGCTGTCAACTTGCAATTTCTGAGGCTATTGACTAGAATTAATTTATCCTCAGCAGGAGAGGTGACTCTTGGTCTTCCTTTCCTGGGGTGGTCCTCATGTGGGCCAGCTGCATTGTAACATTTGATGGTTTTTGTGACTGCATATGGTCAAGGGTTGGCTACTTTCAGGAGTTATTTATCATGTTTTCTTTGCTACATAAGTCCTTATATCTTGCTTTATTTGTTTGTATGTATCTGCAATGTAGAAAGTAGTAAAAATAAAGAAAAAATATTAAATGAGAAGGTGTGTCTGACCTTTTGACTGGTGGTGTATACCTATGGCAAATTTTCCAAAAAAAACTTTGTTTTTGTAAAATTACTCAGAATTCTCAGAATTTAAAAGAACCAATAACAGTATTCCTCGTGGGAAAAGTTGTTGGAGAGAGGTTTCAAGACATTGCTTGGAGATGGTCATAGAACACAGGAAACTGGTTTCAGTGAGGCTTATTATCATTTCATTGTCATTTTATTCAAAGCTGTACCTGGTCACAGATGGGATAACACGTGTCAGCATTGCCTTCACTGACAACAGCAGTATCTGAGGAGCAACCCCATATGGAAAAGATATATATAAATCTTATAAAGTTTGTATCTGTCTTGTGTGAAACTTGTATGAAAAGCATATAAGAGTGAAAACAGATATAAGATCCCTTGAAAAATTATATAATGAAACGTGCATGTTTTGGATACTTACTAAAACAATGTATGAAAGTAATGAGAAAGTGGCCACTTTCATGAGTAATCACATATAAGTCTTTACTATTTCTTTTCCATATGGGACGTGTCCATGAGTTTGCACTATAAATGGCAAACTGCTTATTGACGCTATCCATGGCATCTTTTAAATCAGAATGTTTATATTCAGTGAAAGTTTTAACAAAGTTGGTGGAAAATCATTATATTTGCCTTAAAATTAAATTTGGCCTGAATTTGGTTTATACATATCATGTGTGTGGAACCCTCATATTCGTTCAGTATTTCATACAAGTACAGCTCTCCCCAGCATCCAAGCTCATTTCAGTGACATATGATTCTCATGAAGCCCTTGTGATGCTGTCAGTATGTCTGCATTTGTGCACTCTGTTTGAATGCTTTGTAGTGTGTCAATCATACTCTCTTTCATTCTGGGATATCCTTTGTAAATGCATTGCATCAGGGTTTCCTACACAGCAGGATCTTTCTCCCCACTGGTTCCCTCAAATATTTTGAGGAAAAAGGCATACTGTACTGTTGAAAAAGATTGCACATCTTAAAGTATTGCTGCTTGCTTTTGAGGAGGAGGTCCACGTGATGCTTCATCTTAAATCCACTAGATTAGTGTTCATTGAACCTGATAAATCTAACGACACAAAGAATACTATTAAATGCCAAAAAAAAGGAATTAATTAAATAATGTATGGTGACGTTAAAAGCATAAACAAAAAACATTACATAGAACCTGTTTTAAAAGGATAAAGGATACTCTTTCGAGGATGCCAATGTTCACATTTTGGACAGAGAGGACAGATGGTTTGAAAGAGGAGTGAAAGAAGCCATCTATGTCCACTGAGAGCGACCCCCTTTGAACAGAGGCGGTGGTTTACGACACCAAATGTCTGCCATCCATAATCCAGTTTTGAGTTCCCTCCCCAGACGCCTTAACGCCCACTCACATCCTGGGCCATCTGACCTCAGGAATTTGCATGATAAGGTGGGGCCAGGTTTCACAATGAGCTCACCCGAAACTCTGGCTGATTGGGACCCACACCCAGTTTCACACCTTGGCTCAGGCGATTAGAGGATCATCAGGGGGTCCTTTTGTCCCTCTGTGGGGGGAAACTCCCACTAGGTTTATATCTGGGACTCTCCACCATTTGACCTTAGAACTGAAGAAGCTTCTCGGATGAGAGGTGAAACGTCTTCAAGCAACTTAAAGAAGTCCAGACGCTTTTCTTTGCAAGCTCCTTTGACTACGATGACCTGGATGACTGAGAACCTTCACAGACATTTTGTTTTGTAGTTTTGTTTGGTTTTTCTCCCAGCCTAAATAAAGGGCTCACTTTTTGTTAAGTCCAGTCTTGTCTCTTTGCATCTGCTTTTGCGTCATGACAGTACCAATAGTACATAACACAATATATTACAAAATATTACAAAATAACTGTAATAAATACACATAGCTATAAGATATAAATATATCACAATACACTACATACAGTTTAAGTTAGATGAAGTGGAAACTATGGCGCCCCTCTTACCATACAGACTTTATTTTTTCTGTGGAGGATGTGCAACTACTCCCATATCTGTACTTGTGCTTGAGTACAAAAAAATGCCACAGTAATATTTAATAACAGCTGAAATTGTCAGTTGGTCATTCAGAAATTGAATGTCCTATTTGCATTACCTAAATGTTACTGATTATGTTACTGTTAATGCTTCAGAATCTTAACAAGGCAAATAACTCAAAATCATGTTTCATTAAACATGATAGAACCTTAAAACACGGAAGGATGACCAGAGCTCTACCTTTGTCTATATATGTCAGATTGCACCAGCTGAAGGTTACATGTAAAAGCTTTCATGAAATTAAAGTTAAATAAATGTTATGTCAATGTATGATTGAACAGAATGGACAGTTTTCTTTTTAATAAATTGCTATAAGTTTCTATACTAGCTTATAAAACAGAATATTAATTCTGTAAAAAAACTGCTTAAAATAGATTATCTAGTTACTCACAGTAAGTTATGGAACAACAGAAACGACTTAGTATATTAAACCATCTGTGAGATGAGACAGATCGCTGACTAGATATAGAAGAATAGATGAATAGGTAACAAAATTACCTGAAATATTTATAACCTCTGTCTCTTTCATCATTGCCTCTCTCATAAGCCATTAAAGAGTCCTTTTGGGACCTCTTAATTGAGTTCCTTTTTGGAACAGAATATGAAAGGCTTCTTTTCCCTCTCTCCACCCCTTTTCAACTAAAGAATGGGGTGATTAAAATACACAGAATGGAAGTTCTAGTACAAAAGTTCATTGCAATCAGGGGTGCAATTTCAGTATTGATTCAGAAGTCTGTAGAACATTTAGTGGACACAATTATTAAAGATTGACAACTGCAGTTTTACACACACTGTTGTCCTGACTTAACTTTCAGTAGCCAGCAGTGAGGACAAAATATTGTTCATACTATTAGTCTGACTATGGCCAGTATTGTGACTTTTATACTGCAATTATGTCAGCTAAAATTACACTTAAACATAACCAATTCCCAAAATAAACTATTTTGCACAATGATGGCGACTAACCATATTTCTTTTCCCTTTATTAAATGTATGAGGGTTGCAAAATGTTCCTCAGGCTTAGTGCTGTGTTTGTGGAACCTGTGAGGAGGCACTGTATTTAAGGATAACTTTAATTTCATGACAAATCTTGCCATACAGCATGTATGTTAATCTATATTAGTTGATTTTCCGTGGACACAAAAAAGACTTTCCTTTTTCACACTTGTGTTCAAAATATTGCCATTCTGGTTTTCAAAATGAGGTTGAGGTTTGTCTTTGACTCTATTTGACTTATGAAATGTCAAAAATAACTTCACATGTCCAATACAAAAGTTCTGCATGACTTAAATTTCCATAACAGACCTGAAACTGATTATTTGCTTATGACTGATGAAGAGCAGCAAATATTCTTGCCTTTTTTTAAAGAGGAGATTAAGAGCTGCAGCCCTCAAAGCAATCATTTGACTGATTTATCACTTCTCTCTCTTCCATCTACAAATGCCGAGCAGATGGTCTGGCATCCCCAAAATTATACCGCTAACAAATGCAAGTAGTGTGGTGAACGTGACCTATGTAGCAGACACTGTGTTCTTGTACCTTTTTGAACGAACAGAGATGTCCAAAGAATTGTACTGAAGATCAAAATGATTGTGTGACAAGTGAGGACATGCATATGTGCAGGGATTGGGGAGGGGAGAGAGTGTGGATTTAAAGAAATGAGGGATCAGGATTATTTTTCCCTACTTTGATGAAATTAAAAAAAGAAAAAAATCTTTCGGTGTGTGATTAATTGTTTTACACGAATAAGGGAAAACAAAATCATTTATATTCCTGGAGGTCAGTAAAGACACTTTTATGAAAACATGCATTTCTCTTTCTGTGCAGCATTTGGGAATACAAAAAAAAACTGTTATCACAGGACTCCAGTATGTTTGGATGTAAACCATAAAAAGGTACTGAATGATGCTCTGTTGTCTGGAGCATCAGCGAATGCATCCATCCATCTGAGTGGATGTGTCTGAGGACAATTCCACAGTGGGTTTTCTTGTGCAGGAAAGTGTATGGGTGATACAACAAAATGAGAGCCCCAAATCTCCACAGATCTCATTAGACTGGTCATAACATTGCAACAATAGTAGAAGGCATATTCATCTGACTTCTGTTTTTTTTTTTCTTTTCCCCACTGCACAGTCCCAAAGCCTTACCATCAGCTCTCTTGCACCATCACTAGCTTTGGGTTAAAGCTGCAGACAGCGCACAGCTGACTGTGGTTTTCTGCTGACATGTTTGCAGACTGACTATTCCACAGCCATCATTAGTCTTTTTTCTTCTTTTTTTTTCCTGGCATTTATTACAGGGAACATGGACATTAGTGAGGGGATCTAAAAGATGCTGAATAATTACAGTCCTGTTTTGGATTTAAGGAAGGAGAAGGGGGGAAAAAAACTTAGTGAGGTTTAGATATTTTTTAATGGTGTGAGTTCATGCAATTTTTTTTGTTTGTTTGGTTTTTTATGGAATATAGCACCGGAGGTTAAACTTTGATCACAAACAAGCAGATAATTGTTAAACATTGCTAACCTTGATCAGAGCTGAAGCCTGCACACCCGGTGGCAAAAATTCATACATCAGCAAAGCAAGTTAATGCTGTTATTGCATGGCAGTGCACATTTCAAGAAAAACAAAAAAAAAAATATAATATTTGTGCTGCTGTTTGCCGGCATTGATAATACTCCGCTGTATATTCTCCATATTAATGAACCTTTCTATCACACTAAAACAGATTATCTCAGCTCTGAATTTATTACAGACACCAGTGTAAAGGCAGCATAATGGCAGGGTAATTATTAGCTGTGAATTGAAATATAGATTCACATCATCACTATGTAAAATTGTCAGCAACAATGTGCACTGTCTGTGGGGAAATGATATTGGTTTCTTTGGCTGTGTTTCTTTTGGTGTCTCAATTACGTCTTCTTCTTTTTTTTTAACTGTAACTTCACATGGAAATGAACAAAATGGGAAGTAAATGCATTTTTAAAATCAGTTCTGCCATTGCTTTGCCTGAATTTGGTGTCTTGATTTAATATAAAATAACGATGGCCCAGACAGTTCTATGATTTATGGCATCATATTCATGGTTCAAAATAGGAAGGATAATTCACTCTAGACTACATCCACAGAAATGGCCCCTGGAGCTAAATGCTAATATCAGCATGCTAAGATTTTTAACATGTTAATATTAAGGGGGTGGCACAGCAGTGCACTGTCGCCTCACAGTAACACGTTCAGCTGGGGACCTCCATATGATGAACATTTTCCAAATTACAGGCCCTCAGAGTACACGGGGTGTGTCAAAATTTCGGGTTTTTATGTCTCTCTATTTTTCTAGCATTTTGGAGATTTTGGAAATTCTTAACAAAGGAGAGCCATATTAAAGTTTCAAGAGGAGAAAAAACACATTTAGGTGCTATTAAAGTGCATAACAAAATCAAATTTACACCCATGCCAAGTGTAACAATCTAAAAATCATTCTAATCTTCCCCACTGTTCAGACTGTTCATTTGTTTTCTTTGTGTTCTATAACAGCCGCTGAACATAAATATCATGCAGTTTGTCTGTTTCATTAGTAAAACTGCACAGACCTAACAAGAAGCATTTACCAGAGTAACAGAAACAAACATTGGTACTGTGGATGTTTATCTGTTTTTGATATTGTAATTCACTGGCGTGCAAACTTTTAGGGGTCATATCACCATATGACTTGGTGGCTGGACAAAAAACATTATAGCATATGAATGGTTTTCTTTTGAACCTACTTTTGATATAAGGCTCATATTTCAGCAGTCTATCCAGCAATTGTTGGGATATTCTACCTAAAGTCAAATTAATGGTCAACTGTGGCACCCAAGGAATAGTCAGGACATCATATAAGCCAATGCAATTTACACTCAGATGATCACAAATGGTATACTATCAATTTATTCAATAGTTTTTGAATAGACAATAAACTAGAATTGCCATCCATAGCTCAAAATGTCTCTTTATCACTTCAAGATTTGTTCTTCGAATTTCTAAATCTGAAATAATATTATTTACAAAAAATGCAGGCTTATTATAATGTGCTATATTGATGTAGTTTCCTACTTTCATGGTAAAATTGATTAGTTATGACTTGAGACTCATTTGGCTGCTCGCATGTTGTCATTGTGAATGAAGATGAAAGTGCTTTCAAAGAAAATGTCTCTCTTATCTACATAAAGATGAATTTGAGTTCATGAAATGATCCATATGTTGTACGCTAAATGAGGTCTTTAACATTCTGTTTAAGGATGATTATGGAGTAAGCACATCAAATCTCAATTTCAAAGGTACACAATCATGATATAAAGAATCATAAGTGAGAACCCCAGTGTTTCCCTTATGTCAGACACAACAGGAGAACATGCTTGGTGTGCTTTGAGGTTAGCTACTTCTTACACAATCAATAATCCCTCAAAAAGAGACTAAGTGTAGCTCTTCCCCCTAGCCTGCCCTCAAACACTCCTTTCATTTTTTCATTCAAAACCATCCACTGAACCTTCAACCCACAAGCAAGAAGCCCCTTGACCTCACAGCGACTCCACCTTTGCTCCTGCCAAGGACTTGCCAACCTGCTGTGCATCACAACATGGTGAGCTTGGGAATCTAGCTGACTGGAGAGGGAGCCAGGCTCCAAGCAGCATCTAATAGATATGTGATGGCCTGGAGCTTGCCTGAATAAATACACACTTGTGCAATTACAGCGGCTGGAGTCTTGGCATGAAGTGCCCATTTGGTATCACAGTAATCTGGAGGCCGATTGGCTTTCGCCTCTTCTCCTGCCTTGTAAGTATGGTATGTATCTGAAAAGGTCAAAAGAAAATAGCTTTAGCTAGGGTTTCTTTTTCTTCTTGTGATATGTGGGAGGGTTGGATAATGTGAACAATTTTGTGTCAAACCTTAACCTTAAGTGAAAGGTAATTTCAAAGCAGACTGAATGACTACAAGACTGAAACTGTCCAAAGTTGAGCCACTACAAATATATGTTCCACACTGCCTGAAACTGATAGTTTGTTCATTTGAATTCTAAAGTAAATAGGGGACATGCAATCTCAAATATTGTGGTATTGTGGTAACTAAACAGCAAAAATATATATACATATTTCTGCTAAAACCAGACAACAGATTAAAAACCATTTTTAGTAAGACCCTAGTACACTTATTTGGTTCAACGCCTCGTATAAGTCAGCGCTGTATCTGTTAAATAATTCTCAAATAACAGTGCTCCACATCACTGATTTATGCTCAGTAGTGACACGCTATTTAAAAAAAATCCAGTGTAGTAAGCAAGCCAAAACGGACTCAACATGGTAAGAAGGGAGGCATTTTTAAATGATTAGCAGCCTAGGTACATAACTGCTCGTCCTGAACCTCAGTTCAGAACTACCTGTTATGGAAGACCTTGTGTCTTCCAGCAGTATAGGGTCACAGAAAAGCATTATACACTGTTTAATTATGTTTATTTGCTAACAATAAGATTATCATGTAAGCCATTTAATAAAAATATCTTTCATGTACTAGCTGACCTAACAGTGCTTGAATTTCATATGGCATTTTCTGCCATGGCTGTGTTCAGCTCATTGTTTGGCAAAGCTTAAGGCTCACTTGGTTACCATTCTGTGAATAACATGGGAGCTTTATGAGGATTATGCCAAAGCTTCATGGCTCAAATTGGTTTTAGGATGGAGAATGCAGGCACAAAGTGTAGACTACTGTCATTTTCATGAGCCTCCGTGAATGTCACATGCTGGCGAGTTTGGCACAAAGTGTGTGAGCAGTGAAGACAAATGAAAACTGGCCATGATCTCAAATACCATCAGAAGAACGTTGACAGAAGTGGCAAAAGGGCAAAATCTGACACACATTGGTTTCCATTGGGGAAAGGACACACACACACACACACACACACACACACACACACACACACACACACACACACACACAGACACACATAGAAACTACTGTTACTATTTGAAACACTAGTCGCTGGAGATATGACACTGTTGCTCTTAACTGCAGGCATTTGCAGTTTGCAGTAATTTCTCACCACTGACTTTCTACTGTTTCTACCTGCCAGTCATCTGAAGCTCTTTAAAAACCTGCTTCTTGTCCTTGTCTTTCCTTCAGTCCCCCTCCCTAGACCTGCTCTAAAGGGGTCACTGCAGTTAGAGGGAAAACAGACCCAGAAGTGGATTTTCAATTGGATTGTCAGAAGCTGGCTGTTTTAATAAATCCTTCACCATAAAAGGGCACGGTACCTTTTGTGAAGTGGCTTCACCCATGACGCTCAGCTTGGGCGCTCACCAGTGAACCCTGTCTGCCAGAACCAGCTTCCCCAAGATAAAAAGCACCTGACAAGTATTCACTGGATGGGAGAGACTTTACTCAGAATAAATAAATGACAGAGTATAAATGAATGAATCATTATACCACTGAAAGAACAATGAAACCAGATTTAGATAATAACACTGCAGCTATGATGGAAACAAACATAGCTGGTTTAAAAATCAGAGTGATGCAAGTAAAGTGAAAGGGGAATATTTTCCCTCTGAATTTTGTCTTTCTTACTTTGTAAAAGTTTTCTCCCAACCATTTGTAATAATTCATTTAACTCCTTATCTAAGAGTTTAACTAATTATATGAATAATAAGAAATCATATTTCTGTCACACACGTGAAACTGGTGATGTGTTTTTTGTAGATGAAATCATGTAGCATGTGTTTTTAATGAACTCCAGTATTGAGTCTCTTTTAACTCTTTTCACCCTTGGTTGTACAAGTACCACAACAAGGCTGAATCTGTTATTGAAATTCACCCTTTTTGAAGGTTGTGGAGCATGACATATTCACTGAAGAGGAAGCTTACTACTGCTGTGATTAAAATGGATATAGCATTGTTGTTCCCCATCAAGTTCAATAACATACCGGTAACTGTCAGTGAGTTGAATTGTGTCCATTGAATGTGTGTGGTTTTGCTTTTATTACAGCTTTTGTGTGAAGATGAGCAGGGCTAATGGAAAGGACACTGATGAATCCATGACAACTCCTTGCAAATTAAAAAAAATGCTAAAAAAGATGCTAAATGTTTCTGTCATGGTCCCCAAGTTTCTCTTTGCCTGCCCTTCCTTTCTTTCTCTCTCTCTCCTTTGCTTTTCACTCTTTCTTTCTCTCCTGTTATTTGCGTGTGTGTGTACTTTTCTTCAGAGGTGGCTCCTCCTGTGGTCTCCGAATTCCTGTTATCTACTCACCTGTAAAAGATCACCTGATCAGACTCACCTTGACTCAAACTCAGTCATCGCCAGATTGTTGCATCAACTAGGTACGCACTCGGCCTCCTGTTATGAATCTCTGTTCCTCTTCTCCTTGAAATAACCAGCCTTTCTGTGTAGACCTCTCCGCATACTCCAAGCCCTGTGGCCTGTATTGTGTGTGTGCGTGTGTGTGTGTGTGTGTGTGTGTGTGTGTGTGTGTGTGTGTGTGTGTGTGTGTGCCCTTATAAAAAGTCTGCAATACCTTCACCACTTCTACTGCATTACTGACTGTATAATCTCTCTATTTAGTCACTTACCTGTAAATAAACTTGTTTAACCTTCCGAGTGCTCTGAGAGTGGGTCTATCATTCTGTCTGTCCATGACAGAACAATCTGGCCAGCATGAGCACAACAAGCACAGATCCAGGCCAGGCCCCGCCACTAGAACAACAGCTAGAGGAGCATGTGTAGGAATTCCGTCATCCCACCATTAATCAAGACTGTCCTCTTCAAAAGCTGTTAGAAATTAGCAGCTGTGTTTTGGACAAGTTCAAAAAAATGTTTGCTTCACTGCCTGTCCTGACCCAGCCTGATCTCTCTCTCCAGTTCATTGTTGAAAGGTCGAGGCCTACAACTTTGAGGTTTGTGCGGTGCTCTCGGAAGTGGTAAATAACAAGGCATCCCTTTACCTTCTTTTTCTGATGTTTAGCCCCTGCAGAATGTAACTTTGATGTGGGGTACTGGGAACAGCTAGTAGTCAACCTGGCTGTAGAGGAACAGAGGCTCTGGCACAAGGGAGCACAATGTCCTTGCTGGTTTGGACAGATCACAAAAACCTGACTTACATTCAAACTGCTTAGCGCATACATGCACATAAAGCCATACAGTCCTTGTTTTTTCGCTTAAACTCTATTTCTTACCACCCAGACTCCCATAACACCAAGCTGGACACCATCTCTTGCCAGTTCTCTTCCCCAGATGCCCTAACCAAAGAAGAGCCCATCCTCCCTGCATCTTTAATTGTCAATTCCCTTATCTGGGAGATTGAATTGCTCAGCCATATGGTACAGCAGAATGAGCTTGATCCAGGAGGTGGCCCACGTAATTGTTTGTTTGTTCCTTTATTGGTTTAGTCTAAGGCAGCGGTCCCCAACTTTTTTTGCACCGGTTTATGTCCAACAGTATTTTCACGGACCAGCCTTTAAGGTATCACGGATAAATACAATAATGCCAAAAACATTGCCTTATACAAAATAACATTAAACCATTCTGGGCTCCTGTTTGATTATTGGCATACTTTTGAAACACCTGATTACGAACCTCATGGCCTACATTCTTAGTAATGCAGCAGGTTTAGTTGGGTTAGCTTAATACATTTAATTCAATTTCAATTCAATTCAATTTTATTTATATAGCGCCAAATCACAACAGCAGTCGTCTCAAGGCGCTTTATATTGTACAGTAGATCGTACAATAATAGATACAGAGAAAAACCCAACAATCATATGACCCCCGACAGTGGGAAGGAAAAACTCCCTTTCAACAGGAAGAAACCTCCGGCAGAACCAAACTCAGAGAGGGGCGGCCATCTGCTGCGACCGGTTGGGGTGAAAGCATAATAGCTCAGAAACCTAGCAAGGCTGAAAAATCACATATCAATTAAGGGCTCAGCTGCTGAATGTGTCCAAGTGCACACTCTACAATAACTTAAATGTATGTCACCCTGTAATTCATAGCCTAAAAACTAAATGGTGTGCTTTGTAAAAAATAGGACTTTTAATAATGAGGTTAAAGTGTTTTGAAAGGGCAGAATATCTGCCACAGTTAGAGAAAAAACATCTGAGTTGACTTAACCTGCATTTTACTTATAGAATTTAGAAATACTCCAACAGATTGATGTTGCAGTGTTCTCACTTTCGGCTGTAGAATTGCACCATATTTCTTAAAATGGGCTACATTATCAAGTCAAGTTATATTGATTTATTTAGATTTTACATACCTAACAAGTTTTCAGTATAAACATTGGTGGCCATCCCTTTCTGATGAAAGACAATATTCAAACATTTAATTGAATCTAATGTAAGGGTTCAGCAGAATAAACTAGACAACTAAAGTGCCAAGGTAAAGCATGTTTGCAAGAGCTCTCCGCAACAAAAAGAAAAGCACCCTGGAAACACTGAAATAATACAAAGACTCTTGCAGTAGTAGATATCCATTGCAACACTGGGCAAACAATGGCAGAAAGCATGTCTGGTAAATGGTAGGAATGATTATAGCAAGTAAAACTTGTTTCAGCACTAGTGTTTACCTGATAATTGAAAGTGCATGTACAATGCAATTATTTTCAAGGACTTGAGCAATGATCGAATGTACCCAAACCTTTATTATTCTTAATAATAATCTTTTATTATTCAGTTGGACGTGACACTGAAGTTCACCTACAGAAATGGAAGTTCTGTAGAAACAGTTACCTGACTTTGTCAAGTACCACTAGCAATCTTTATATCTACATGGCATTGGTATCATCTAACTAAATAAAACTTTTAGCCTAATAAGTTAACTATATATTCTATTTTGGAAAACATTACTTGGAAATTGGAAGTCTTCCACAAGTCACATACATAGGTTATCTACCCATAATAAACTCTTAAATTTAAATTAGACTCTTGGCCTCAAGAAATCATGATGCAATGATCGACTCATTTATGCAGCCACAGCAACTCCCAGCCTGTCGAGTCCTAAATAATTTGACATGGGCAGTAGGAAGTAAGATTACTTTGTACCGGCATGTATTTCTCTTATCTTTATGGTGCAGTTTGGAGATAAGAAGTGATCATCCATGCTGGCACTGTGTACTCACACTGCATGAGATGCATACAATTATGCAAATGCTGTTGAAAGTCATAAAGCCTCGTTCAAGCCTGAGAATCCTCCCCCATCTCTCCTGTTCTCCACTCTCCAGGCTGCGGAGAAAACCCACAGTTTTGGATTCCAGAAAAGACGGTGCTTGTGCAGCAGGCGTGCATTTGTAATAAGAGACACGCCGGGAAAGAATGCAAGCTGCGAAAATATTTCAAAAGTAGGAACGGCGAAATAGAAGCTTTCCGACAGAGTTGTGTCTGTTCTGTCAACCGCAGTGCATCTATATTTTCATCAACATACAGAGTGTCGGTCAAGGCTCTCAGCTGGCTGATCACAGGTTTGCTGTGGTCAAGTATCAACACAGTTAAGGGCCTTACAGTGTGTTGGTGTTGCAATTACCCAAGTAGTGTGAACAAGCACCCTCACACACTTTTTTCCTGTCGAAGAAATTCAAGATATGAAAAAACTTCACCAGATCATTTAACAGTACAACAATATTATTACTGGCCTTTCAATTTTACATTACATTAAAACATTTAAGACATATGGTGTTCATGCACCATACTAAAATCAATACTGTCTGAGCAAGTGAAGATATTTAGCTGCTTCTGAGAACAAAGATTTCTTTACCAAAACTGATAAATATACATGAATAATTCATATTAAAGCTGGGTGGATTACATCACAGTCACTGTCAATGATAATCAGATCACACTGATAAGATAATTTGTATGGTTCCCACAACACAAGGGCAAAGAGGATAATCATACTTTTAGATGAGCTGAGACAATACATAATATAATGAGCATGATGTGGAAACCCTTCAGTACAGTGCTGCTCTTTGCCCGGCATCAAGACATCGAGAATGGATAAGATAATTATCAGACTGCTTTGGCGTGTTCTACATTAGCTGTGCAGAGTGATTATAGGAACCAACTGAATTACGAGACTGATTTCTGAACCATTACGGTGGCGGTTATCACAGACTGATGGTAATAAGGAAGCCAGACTTTGGATGATAGAGGGGAGTTATGAGGGTGGCGAAAGTAGAATATAGGAAACTTGATTCGGAAACTGACATGACTTGATTAGAAAGGATATGTGGCACGCAGACTAGGGATCAGCCTATGTATCATATGTGTTTATATAGAAACATAGTGTTTTTGTTTTCATATTATGACTGAGTATGAATTTTGAATAAGTCCGTTTTGATGTAAAGCATTGGTAAATACACAATCAAATTAAATGAAGGAAAGATCCTTAACAACAAACACTAATGGAACAAACTAAACTTGAATGTGTTGCTGAAGATTTTTTTTCTTGTTTCTATAATATTGTTTTACATTACAATACAAGTGCTCCGACATCAACTATTTGAAATTTATCCAAATACGTCTGTTGCAGAAGATGCCAGAGATAACGAAGTAAAACTATCTGCTGAAAAACAAACTAAAAAAAAAAAAAAACAACTTGCATGGCCTCTGCAAAAAAGACGTTATTGTTAGGTGGTGTTTAATGTTAAGGTTATACAGCCTTTTTGCCACAAGAAATTTTCATGGTATTATCGGATCATTACTCACATAGTAGGATCAATACTTTCTATCCTCAAAGCTCAGAATAAGGCCATTGAATTGTGTTTGTTGTTTTTTTTAGAAATAAAAAATCAAACATACACTATGAAAAAAGTCTGAACCTTTTCATGTTGAGAGTCACATATGTATATTTTTATAGCCTATAGAACATTTAAACAACAGAATTTGACCCTTAGGATCTCAGCTACGAAAAATAGCTGAATCCTGTGGTAGCTTAACAAGCAATCTGTTTGAACCATTTCAGTCTGCTTTTAGACCAAATCACTCCACAGAAACAGCTTTAGTAAAAGTGGTAAATGATCTGCTGGTAAATGCAGACAACGATCGCACTTCAGTTTTATTACTGCTGGATCTAAGTGCTGCGTTTGACACTGTGGATCACTGCATTTTATTAGATAGGCTTGAACATTTTATTGGAATTACAGGAAATGTTTTATCATGGCTGAGATCTTACCTGTCTGGGAGGTCTCAGACTGTTAGTTTTAAAAATGATCTCTCTGAGACCTGTGCAGTGAGGCATGGGGTCCCTCAGGGCTCTGTACTTGGACCATTGCTGTTTTCTATGTACCTGCTGCCTCTTGGTGTTCTTTTACGTTCTTTTAATGTAACCTTTCATTGTTACGCTGATGACCTGCAGCTTTATGTTCCTTTAACCATTGGAAATTGTGCTGAAGTCTCTAAACTAGAATCTTGTCTATCTGCAATTAAGGGCTGGTTATCGGATAATTTCTTGCTCCTAAATACTGATAAAACAGAGTTGATGGTCATTGGGCCACACAAATTTCAGCACTTGTCCCAAAATTTCATCTTGAGAATTGATGACAGTGTCATAAATTGTAGGGACAAGGTAAAAAACTTGGGCGTGTGGTTTGACATGGTGCTCTCTTTCGAGTCTCATGTAAAAGAGATAACAAAGACCGCCTTTTATCATTTGAGGAACATAGCCAGAATCAGACAAGTTTTGTCAAGCGACACTGCAGAGGTTCTTGTCCATGCATTTGTGTCCTCACGTATTGATTATTGTAATGCTCTTGCTCATGCTATTCAAGAAAAGTTTTAGAGGTCTACAGATGGTGCAAAATGCAGCTGCTCGCATTTTAACAAGAACTGGGAAATTTGAGCACATTAGCCCTGTTCTAGATCCTTCATTGGCTACCTTGTCAGGTTCGAGCAGATTTTAAGGTCCTGCTGCTCACCTACAAGGCTTTAAACGGATTGGCACCTTCATACCTCTCCGACCTTTTACATCTTTACGTTCCATCCCGTGCTCTCCGATCTCAGGACTCTGGCCTTCTAAAGGTTCCTAGAGCCAGAAAAAAGACAATTGGAGAGCGTGCTTTTTCTTTTCGTGCCCCGTTTCTGTGGACACCTCCAAGATGTTAGGCAGGCATGCTCTGTGGAGGTTTTTAAAACTAAGCTGAAGACACATTTGTTCACCTTATCTTACAAGTCTTAATTCTATGGCTTTTAGTTTTTAAATTTCTTACTGTTTTTTTCAACTGTGGTGTGTGTGTAGATAATCATGGTCATTGAACGTGTATGTTGTCTAGATGCTTCTGATTTATTACGTCTTAGGTTTTACGAATGGAGCCTGTTTAAACGTTTATAATATAAGTTATTATTATATATGACAGTGTTTTCTGATTATTAGGTATTAACGCAAGGATCTTACTTCGTTAACAGCTGATTACGGCCATCATTAGCGTGATCTCGTTGTCTCCGTGCGCAACTACAGTCTAAGCGGGATAATTCATTTCAAATCTTCTTATCGATAATACGGAGAAACAAGTACGTCCTCACCAGTAAGGGCTATAACGAGATGGGCCAAGGTTTCGGCAGAGAAAGCTGTTCTCCTACACGTTGTTTGCTGTTAGGGGCGCTACTGGTTCTGCTGGAGGTTTCTTCCTGTTAAAAGGGAGTTTTTCCCTCCCTGCTTCAACAAAGTGTCCTCATAAGGGGATATATTGCTTGTCTATATAAATAAAATTGATTTGAAAAATTGAATACCACAGGATTTGCGTTAAATAAGGATCAAATCATACCTAATGCCATGCGCTGAAACAATTAGACTTAAAATATCTGCACGTAAAGCTCAAGAAATGAGCAGATCTGCACAATAATAACGATCAAACGAGACGTGATTTGTATCAAGGACGTTATCTCTTTGGTGTATTTGTTTGCTTCTGTTGCTGTTCCTGCCAGTAATCTCTGGAGAGCTGACAATGTTTTTGGATTGATGCGGACCATGTATGGAGCCCGGAGAGTGCTCCAGGCAAGTGTCACTTCCCATTGGATGTTCCCAGTAACTATTATACATGTTTCAAAACAAACGACTATGTGCCAGGTCTGAGATGCTTTCATATCTTTGACCCCCATTTTAACTTCATGACTTTGACAAACTGCAAACAGCTTATGACTTGTGAGGAGGGTGATAAGGGAGAATATCTGATTAGAATAACAAATGTTTGACTGAAGTGATATCTAACTACTGGGGATGGCATCTTATCCATGAGTATGTATGTGTAATGTGGTATTTCTTAGTGGACAAGACGTGTGAAAGTAACTCCAAGATTTTGATTTTCTTTTCTGGTTGTGTGCTTGTGAAGCACCTTTAATGTGGATCCTACACAATTAACTCTTACACTATGCCTAAATAAAATCTGGCGGTTTGCATGAAAAAAACAAACAAACAAACAAAAAACATTACAAATAACACATGCATAATAAATTCAAGAGGCAAAAAATGGCACTACACTCTTTCTGAATTGTCATAAAGAATAAAAAGTTGTGTGAATAAAAGTTGTGCTTTCTTCTCTCCCACTGCAACTGCAGAGACATGTTTTCCCTCTCTCTGTGTCTGTGTAATTGCACTTCACTCTCAGATGCCTCTCAACATATTTGATACATTGACAAATTCCCCCTTTCAGTGTTCTCATCATGGCTATTCCCAGGAAATGTACAAGAAAGAGGAGGAGGCAGGCATGGAAGACAAGCAGAGAGAGGCCCGACTTCCCAGATGAGTTGTACCACATCGATTGACTAGTGAAATATATCTCACATCATCTAAAACCAGCTCAGGGCCATGATACCTCTTTAGGGAGAAAACTCTGTCTCCCAAAGGCTTCTGGAAAACAACTGCCTAGATGCGGCTGCTTTCGCTTCAACTGAGAAATTCAAACAATCACAGAAGATCTACTTTGTCAGTTGTGCTCATTATAGGTTGAAAGAGCCCAAAAGAAGGGTTGATTTCTTTGATTTAAAGGCAATTAAGAGAAGTTTTAAAATTAATTGTTTATTTTACCATCAATGGAAATCTCTCTCTAAAAAAAACAAATCCCTCAGTTTCTCAGTTGATAGATGATACGTAGGCCCAAGGACCAAACCTTTCACTCTATAGGACAATTTTCTGTTGCTATCTGTTGGACAATCAGTCCATTAATTCCTATGTGTTTCCAGCTTTACTGGCAAAAACCCAGACTAAAGGCAATTTTTGCCAGGCCTTGTTCACTTTGTTCATGTTTGAAAACACAGACATCTGTGGCAACTTGTCATGTTATTCTTTTAATGTTTATTATAGAACTGTTTATAGTGATATGACAAAAAACAGGTGTTCATGAACATTTATTGTTCTTCCTTGCAAGCTACAATATATATTTTATAAAATAAAGTAATCAGCTAGCACTATCAGTGTGTTGAACACATTTATAGATATTCATGACAACAATAGTCCTATGACCCACAAAGCCCAATGCACTGAAACTTGTTGAGCAAAATTTACAAACACACACATATATAAACATATGCAGACTTGAGTGTTATAAAGATAATTCCCAAAAACTATATAGGTATTGATGCACTAAGTTTCATCCAGATGAGTTAGGGAACAGATATACATACAATCAATATACTAAGATAATAAGCACATTATTTTACAATACCATTTCATTTTCCTGTATGGCTTTCTCACCAAAATCCCTCTGAATAATGTTTTTTAAATATTTGAGCTTCAAGTATTTTTTCTTTCTTCTTCTGATTTTCCATCTCAAATAATGAGTTTAATGAGCAATGGTGAGTACACTACATGTTGGCCTACTTTACTGGTGAAGGTTGTTGTAGTTGAATGCATTCTGAATAGAATCCTTCCAGCATCATTCAGGGCCAAACAAGCAATAAAGTCAACTCCTGATCTCTTCTTTTGTTATAGCATATATTCTATTCTATTTTACTATAATTTGCTATTAACTTGATAGAGCCCAGTTCTGTTTTATTGCAGTGTGGGATATTTCAAAGTACCGTACATATTTTCTAACCGCTGGTCAGGTTAAAATAAAGGTTAACTATACTTGATTATGTTGGAAGTAAATGTTAAACCTGAATAAAGTAACAAATAGTGTTTATTTTTATTTCTAATCGGCTTTTCCCCCACAGATGTGCATTTTCTTTAGATTCAAAGATTATTGTGGAAAGCCCATTTAGATCACACTTAATTGTTAGTCTGCTGACATTAATGCCACTCAGTATTCATGAGGACAAGTACTCAGGCCTTAGTTGTCAGCAAAATTTGCTGAGATACAAGAAACTCTCAAGAGCCATTAAAGCATGACATTCTCTAAAGAGTCAATATGTGACAGATTGATAAATGAACAAATTATTCCGCTTCATCCGCACAGCACTGTTGTCATAGTTAACTATCAAAAATCAAAAGATATATATTTCATTCTACCAGCTGTCTATAACATCACAGACAAAGGGATATTCTAATTGGATGGTTATGTAGGCCAATATTAATCATAATTTTATTGTCAGGCTCAGCGGTGAACTGGGCAGAGCGGCCCTGTTTGGCCCAAGATGGAGAATGCAGAGGAGAAAACACCAATTTCCTCTTAGTGAATAGAAAGTTCTCCAGAGCAGTTTGGAGCGATTTGTCATCAATCACACCACATTCCTCCTGAGCTGGGAATTGTGGTGGTGGTGGTGGGGTGGGGTGAGAGAGTAAGACAGCGAGACAGAGAGAGAGTTGGAGAAAGGGTTGGGCCACTCTATTACCTGAGTGCACTTCAATGTGAATAATGATATATGACATAAAATCACTCAAGAGTTTCTTTAAAACATTGCCAACCGTGGATCTACACCTTCAGTCATGTGATAGCACATATTTAAGATTTAGGATACCCCTGTGTAAAAACTGCAAAACATCATGCATTAGCTCAGCCTCTGGCTCATCAACAGAGCAGCATGGTATTTTCAAAAGGTTTCTCCTTATTATATATGAACAAAATTTCAAATATCTTTTCTCCTTTAAAGTGATTTAACATTACAGTCACGTCATCTGAACTGCCCCACATCATTACTTTTGACTTACATGATAATATCAAAAAAAATGTCATATCTATGATGCAATGTCAAGCAAATCTGCTCATTTGTCTATCTCACAAAAAATCTCCACAGTACTACTTTTGACATGTTTGCCATCAATATTTAATAAGTAAGGCCCTAGGATTTTTTGTCTGAACTTCACACTAGCTTTTTTCCCAAGCAGCCCAAGGTCAATTGCTCACTGATATCAAGGACCTTTTCTTGTTACCCAAAACACTAAAATAAACTGCAAGAATAACACACAGTGTTTTAGTTTCACAGTGTTTGCAGAAAAATGGTAACTGTGACCATCTCTAAAATTATATATTGACCGGTTAATAACCTTGCACTGTGCTGTGAGGCTCGCTCACTCGCAGTTCTTATGCAACTGAAACCATGTGTTAGTGCTCTGGATAACTCAGTGCACCGGCAGGTATTTTAATCAATAATTTACTCATATATGGTGCATATATTTCCATATGGTAAGGAAACATGTACTGCATGTATTTTGCTAGCATCAGTGTTAAAATTAATTTAACAACTGTAAATATCAGAACTACATTGTGTTGAAGGTTTTTGGATCTGATCCAGACCTAGTAATCCTGTGTAGTAACATACAGTCCAGACTCCTGTCCATGTATACTTGTATGCTGTGTATGCTGTATATTTATACTTCATATACTTCAGATGCCAATTAGTCAAACAATTCCAAAAAATAAAATAAAGTGAAATCATTCACCTGACACAGGTGTCATTATAGTTCTGCTGAGGCACTGTTGGCTTTAGCTGGGGTACATTTTTATTCATCCTAGAGGAAATCGACTGGAATGAAGAACAGTCAGGCCCAGCAGTAAAAAGCTTGCCAAATGTCAGTTGGATGACTTGACATGTATTTTGTAAGGAGGGTGTCAAAACTTGAATGTCTACTCTACGCTGAAACCAAGACATGCAAGAAGCAAAATATGATGGAAGGAGAACCAACATTTACCAAGTTGTGTCGGTGAGACTTTTCAAATCTTGAAGATTGGAACAGTATGGTGTCTGACCTTGAGACGTTCTTGTCTCACCTTGACACCTTGGAGTCTGACTGTGAGGTCAGATTAATGTTGGATATGGGTTACATGCAAGACTACTTCAAATGAGAACCAATTACGTAGGGCTGTAGTGTGTTAACAGCAAGAGTTATATTTTACTCACAAGTCCTTTGGGGATTCTTCTCCATCAACTTTTTCGTACTGTTTTTCCTGCTTAATCTGTATGTTTGATGCTAATTGAACTAATTCAGACCTAATGAAGCTGACCTAATATTCAAACAAAGCTATCAGGTCTGAAAAAAAGTAAAAAAAACCCATTAATCATAAAATAATTATAATGATGAAATAACCTAAAACTTCCCTACCAATTCTAAATATTGTAACAGATACTTTTTTAACTACAGAAACAAATAATCACTTTCTTTACTGCTTCATTGCAACTAAATAATCAATTTCTAATTGAATTGAAGCACATTTTGCTGATGAAAGTTACCATTGTGCACTTCCTTTTTTGTACTGGAGCATCTTTATAAATAGCGGTTCCTCTGAAGAACTGCAACATGTGTAAGAAGCGATGTGTACACCACAGACAGAAGTGGCTTGTAGTGAGGTGTGCAGCAGGTTAGCGTGATAGTTGGAAGTATAGTTACTGAATAAAGAAAATTACAGAGGATTGAGAACAGATGGGGAAAAGTTGGAGAATCAGGATGTGCAGAGGATTAGTATGGGAAAGTGAGCTATGAAGATGATGAAAAGTAGACAGGCAGTAGGTCCAGATGACATACCTGTCAAGGAGACGTGTCTAGGAGAGAAGGGAATAGTCTTTTTAACCAGACTGTAGCATTCAACACAATCTTGAAGAGTGAGGATACCTGAAGAATGGAGGTGTACTGGTACAGATACTGAAGAACAAAGGTGCTGTGCAAAGATGAAATAAATACAGAGGAATAAATCAAATGAGACATAACATAAAGAGATAGGGAAAAGTTGTTGAAGTTAAGGTTAAGGAGAGAGTTGATGATCAGTGAGCAGCAGTATGGTGTCATGCAGCGAAGGACCACTAGAGATGAAATGTTTACTTTAAGAGTGTTGATGAAGGAGTATAGAGAAGGTCAGAAGAAACTTTGTGGATCTAGAGAAAGCATGTTATAGGGTGACAAGGGAGGAATAATGGTACTTCAATACCTGGGATCAATCATCCAAAAGAAAAAAATGGGCAGTGTACAAGCAAACTGAAGGAGGATCAACAGAAAGTTGAAGATGTTAAGATTTTCACTGTGTGTGACCCAGATGGATACGGAATTAGTATATAAGATGGACAGCTCAGGCCAAGTAGTTTGGAGACCAGGTTAGGGAGTTAGAGGTTAGAGAGGCTGAGATAGTTTGGACATGTAAAGAGCAGGGATATATTAAAGTAGGTTAAATATGCAGGAAGAGGAAGACCACTGAAAAGATTCATTGATGTAGTGCAGGGATATAGTGAGGGGATAAGCAGAGGGTCGGTGTGACCCTGGATGATGAGTGATAGGGTGAGATGATGGCTGGAGGGATAAGAGAAAGCCTTAAGAGGTTGAGAAGTAAACTCAAAGAAAATATAAAGTATAGAGAAAATATGTTTCCTCATCTTGATTTCTTAATACATTTCTTGCCCAACTGCTAAATGACCAAATAAATTGTAATATTAGACAAAGATAACTGAAGTAAATACAGTTTTCAGTTTTCAGTGATGATTTCATTTATTAAGGTAAAGAGGTATCCAAACCTAACCTGGCTTAAAGAACTCTGCAATGTTGCAGAAATAAGACAATTTGTAAAGAAGAGTGGGACAAACTTCTAAAGATGGATGGCACAACCAGTTATTAGGGTTAGAGCGCAATTACTGTTACTGTTTGTGCAGCCATTTTGGGAAAAAGTTAACCCTATGGTCCCCGAGTCTGGCAAAAAACTGTATATCGAGCAGCTGGTGTAATATCTTCTCGGCATCCTCTATTGTTGTGTTTTTTTTGTCTAATGCAAATGCTGTGATAGCCATATTGCTATAACGACCCATACACAGGTGGTACACGACCGTAATGGAAAACTACTGAAACCAAGTACAGTCCAGTCTAGTTGAGCTGAGTAAGTTCTAGTGAAAAAGAGAAAGTTTGGTGGTCTGAGCCCCCTTTTTTTATTGAACACATTGAATAAACACACAACACACAATTTTTGTGTGCTGGCACCTCACAGTTCCATCTGAATGACAATTTCTCATACGAAATAGGAGCTGTACAATTGTGGCTCACTGAAGAAAAGAGCCACTTAGTCAAGTGGATATTGGGAATATAAAGCTCTTCATCATTCCCATGCTATATTACACTAAGGCCCCTAAACTCCCAGTACAGATCCCCAGAGAACAGTCCAAATGCCTCCTTTTCCACAGTCCCTTGACCACAATTATAATGGCAGCATTATACTGCGATGCACTCTGCAGCCCCATTCAGAACTGCTTTCAGTGCTACTTTCTGACTTTACAACTATTCAAAACACAGACAGCCTCTCATTTGTCTGTCATGAAACATTTTCTCAAAAATCAAAAGGATTAAATGGAAAGGACAGTTTCCATGTGAAGAAAGGCTTCCAAAATAAGTACTCTGAGAGCCTTGAAATGTTCTTTGTCTCTATTTGTCCCTCTCTGCACCTGCCTCTCTCTGTCTTTCTAAGTCTTTCTAACTTATACAGTCATAACAACGCACTGTAATTGGAGATAAACAGCATTTATCTTCTCTATTGTCCCTGAATAACCCTCTGGCCCATCTCAGGTTTATTAGCCTCTTTATTGCACTAGTGTGAGAGTACAGTACTTGACATATTCATCTTCTCAGTAATCTTTTATACTGCATTTATAATGATAGCACTCCTTGGAAAATGAACTTTTATTCATACCAGCAATTAAGATCTTGTGCAGTTTGTCTTGGCCACCGGGGAATGAAACAACCTGAGGAATCACTCTGCTAATGATGGCCTGTCAAAGATGCAGCTGTCTAGAATAAATTGTCAAGATCCTCTCGTAAACCGCTATTCCCCCAACATCAAACACACACACACAAATGCACACAAACACACACCAACACACACACTTGCACACAAAAACAGTTAAACTTTTTTGTGTTATCAACTTTGTACACAAGTTCCTTTTGAATTTGAATGTCTGGAAGAGCCAGATTTCCAAAGTTATATTTTTGACTTAAGATTTTTCTTTTATTGAGATACCAGTATGAAGGATTGGTGTGTGATGATGTAGGACGATGTATGTATGAAGGATTAACAGTATTTGTCAATATTGTGACATTGGTTCAAAGTTGGACACTTATACAAGAAACAGAACACAAAAAATACACGATTCTTGCAGAGTGGATGGTAATCTAAACAACAATCAAGATGGCATATGAAAACTCTCTGTATGTAGTGTGAATGTAGTGTGGGCATCATGTATTGGTGAGTCTTCTACCGCCCTCCTGTCTCTATAGCAGTCATTAAATATCCAATTGACACTCAAGGAATTTTAGTTATTTGTTACTTAAGTAACAATTTCTCCAGTGTAAAAAGTGTCACTGCAGCGTCCAGAAACACAGCAATGAGTCCAAGGTGTTCCCCTCCCCCTATAAACTTCTGAGATCCTGGTTTTATTGTGTATTTAGTTTGGTTTTCATGTTGCTGTGCTGCGCTGAGCTCAGGTGTAAATATTAAACTTATGTTTAAATAGCTGCTGCTTGCGTGTTCAGTTTAAACTAAATAACATGTTTCTTTAGGAATTTTTTTATCTTCTATTAGTATTTGCTGAAAGTATTATGCCCATCCCACTTCCAGGAAAAACAAACATCCAGCAGTCATAAACCAGGTAATTAATGTGATTTACACGATTAAGGACAGCCTAGAGTGTAATCTCCAGATAACCACTTCCAGCTGCAATAGATAAGAGGCCAGTACATTAGAAAGAGTTGCTAATCCAAACAGAATGAGTACATTTTCTCACTGAAAGCACTGAAAGTTGTGTTCTCAGTCCCACAGGATGCAAAATAATTTAAGACTTCATTTTTCCCCCTCAACAATATCATATGTCAACTCTGATGCCATTTACTCTCATCAGATCTATTTTGTGATTGTTAACCAAGACCATCCATCTCGCACTCATCTCAGCAGCCTTATTAGTCCTTAATTCAGAAAATTTGAAATGTTTAATATCCCAAGATGGATTGTAATGTAGCTTTGTCAGATTCAATTTCACTGATCATATTTAACCTTCAGCCTGCAACTCACTCACAGGTTTGAAGACTGCATTAGCATTATCAATTGTTCAACCCATTTTCAGAGGCCTCTCACAATGAAGGCTCTAATAATTTCTTTCCACACTTGTGTTCTTGACTGGAAATTTCTCATTTGTCATGATTCGTGATAATCAGTTTTGAGAGTCAGCACAACATCAGGCAAGTTTCTACATTAGCATTCATGGTTTAATATCACAAAGTAGACTTGGAGTAGAGGCTGCGTTTGGTAAATGTCAATAGCTGGCAACAATTTTAACAGAAATTGCTATGCATAATGGTCTTTCATTCAGACTAAATGTGGACTATACGTAGTTTTCACAAACATTTGCATGTTAAGGCTGTTGTTTTAAAAACACATACACAGCCTGTTGAGCAGAGTCTTAAAGCAAGTGTGAGTCATGACGTCATGTCATTTTCTTCTTTACGTAGTTTATTCAAAGTTGTTTCTCTCTTTTTTCTGTGCTATGAGGCTTGAAATAATTGATTTTAGGAGCATGTGATTTTCTTAATAGTGGTTAATGCTTTTTTGTTGGTTTTTGATCTAACCTTTTTGACCACAGACAAGTCGACTCAAGTGGAAAAATTGCATTAGAATATATTTAAATCTTTTTACCCTAAATAAAAAGAGCAACCATGTGTCAGTGATTTCACAAATGATAATAAAAACAAAAAAATATTCCATTTTTAAAAAGCACTCTGACCTTAAATTGGGTGCATGGTCTATCACACACATAATACGGGGTCTTGAACTGACAAGATGCCTAAAATTGATTATTTAGAACTTAATATATTAATACTAAAGGGGGACTGTTCAGCTTTTATCAGTTACATCAAAAGCATCAGGAAGACTGTTGTCTGTCAATGCCTTCTGTAAGACTGTGAGATCTGAAAATAAAATGTGTCAGAATATGAGACTGAAAACAATTTATTGTTTCTGAGATCACTCTGCTACAGACACATCTGTCATAACTGCTGCACTGTTGGAAGTGGGGGTTAAATAATCTACCAATGACACAATTATTTTGTGACTTGTTTCTATACTTACCATCGGTTTCATGGTGTAAAGTTTAAATACATAAGTCACTATACGAAAACCAGTTATCCCATCGCCAGCTGCTGTCATGAATCATTTGACACATTAAATATTACCACTTTGTCCATTCAGTCTGCTTTGATGGTTTTTTGGATGTCAACCTTTAGCCACACCCTCTAGCAGATTATTACATGAAGGAACCTTTTAAAAAAAAAAAAACAAGCGCGTCCATGCTCACAGGTGTACACACGGGTGATCACACCCACAAACTACACCCTTTTTGGCTCCTACCTCAAAGCACACTGTGTTCTGTTGATCTTATGTGCTGCACAATAATGTTTAATATTTAGTATTTACTGTCATATTCCCATATATCATTGCGATGTTGTTTATTCTATTACTCTTGTTCTCTTCTGCTTGTTTTCTTTTTTCTTTCTCAGCAGGTGATCCAGGTGATTGATATATGCATTTTTTTTTCTTTTTTTTAAAAAAAAAAAAAAAAGGATGTCAAACTTTAGTGACATGAATCTTCTAAAATAAGATCCATGGGAACTGTGTATACACAGTTTCTTCACTCGAAGGGAAGTAAAAAAAAATTTGCTCCTGTATCAATTTCCTATTCTTAAGAAAGTCTTACACTTCTGAAAAGTGCTCCTCTTTACTCTTAACAGTTTTTCATCTATGGTCTTTCAAAGGCTAGTGTGTTCGGTTTTCTACTTGCCAGGATTTAGATTTAACTTTAAAGGGAAATTCTTGAAAATGTCATAATTGGGATTTTTTATTTTTTAATTTGGTCACTAGAAGCTCCTCTCTGTTGTAGAAAGCTTTGAGAGTACAGGCCCTGGTTTTACTTTGAAAAAATGTTTTAAATGACTGTAGATTTTTAGGGAAAGATGATGTTTACTGCCTTCTTTAAACATATGAATTGAGGTCCACCTAAACTAACATGCTACTGAAAAAGAGGCTGTGGTCCAAAGCTGTGTTTTGTTTTGTTTTCATTAGTATACTTGCATGTGTCAATCAAATTTTCCTATTGTTGAACCTAAAGAACCTAAAGAGCTAGAAAAGCACAGACTTTTGAAATATTAAGCTCCCTTTTGTCTTGGTATTAGAATAGAGCAGAACTTAAGTCTAAACAAATTACTTTTTATAGTGAATTTAGCAGTTTCCAGTGTTTCAAGTTTCTTCAGGGTTTTTTTCCCTCACATTTTTTACATTGTTTTCAGTCTATAAAAACAGCTGCCACCTATACTTCCCAGCAGGTTATCCAGGACCAGATGTTTAAAGGCCTTCATGACCTCAGACATCAGAGCAACAGAGATGTGGTCATTCACTCCTGCCAGCAGGTCAGCACAGGCTTTAAAACATGAGTGTGAAACTTTGTCTGGGCCTTGTGCTTTGCTGGTTGTCTGGTTTCCTGAAGTTCACTGAAATCTGAACCATAAGGTCCAGGTGACCAAAAGTGGAATTTCGTCGAATTTCGTGGAAGTTGGAATTTCCAAGTTCCTAGAATTTTTATCTAGAATGCCCCTTCAACTCACATTTCCAACTAGGAAAGCTGAAGAAGCCTCACCAACTGCTAGTGATGAATGAATTGCTCTAGGAGTAATTGTCTGACTTCTGAGATATCTGGAAAGCGACACACTAAAAGAGGAGGTGTCAAAAGAGTGATAGTTGCTATTATAGGGATGGAATGGGGTTGGGGGAGGGGGGGGGCAGTGTTAATGTGTCCCTCTCAAACCTGCAGTAGCAGGGATTAAGATAATCAGCCAGGTCTTTGCCTCAACAGGTTGCTATGGTCTCTCGTACTTTGTGATATCTTGTCGACCTTTTCAGACGGATCAGGGTTTTTATACCCTAGAAGCAGGGTTTCAACATTTTAAGAATAATCTCATTGTTAGTGGTTTTGGCTTTTTTTAGTCTGCTAAGACAATAAAGATGTCAACAGAAGAGGGGATACAGTCATATACAAGCAAAGTTCCTAGTCTTGCAGTGAAATATGATTTGTCATTTTGTTAGCAAAAAAGGAAGGGAATTTGTGTTTGGTCAAAGATTTCTTTGTTGTAACACTGCTTCTTGGCAGCAAATCTTATACTGTTGGAAAACCTGTTTTTTTTTTCCATATCTCCACAGTCTGGTACCGAACGCTATCATCACAGATGACAAAGCTCACCTCCACCGAGTGACGTTTATCAAGACCATTTCCAGAATTTGGGAGTGGAGAGGATACCTGTGGTGCTGACCTCAACCCTACTGAACACTTGTGGGATTAGCTTGCCCATGCTGTTTGTGCCAGAATCGCCAACACAACCACTTTGTCTGACTTGGTATGGTTCTTCCACATGCTATGTTTGTTAAAAAAAGAAAATGTTAAATTGTCAGTACATGTTGTTTTTTTAGACTTCAATCATCCAATTTAATAAATGACACTAAGGAAGCTGTAGCAGCAAGCTGTCTAGCATTGGCAGAGAAGGTTACACCCATGAAAAATGGGCGTAACCCACATACTCAATTCTGCTGCTCAGATAAAAGGCTTTCTAATGGTATAAGATTTATTGCCAAAAAGCATTGTTGCAACAAAGAAATCACTGACCAAATTCAAATTTTCGTACTTTTTGTGCTAAGTTGATTCGTCCATCCATCCGTCTTTTTCTGCTTATCCTGTTCAGGGTTGCAGGGGTGCAGGAGCCTATCCCAGCTGCCGTAGGGTGAGAGGCAAGTTGGACAGGTTGCCACTCACAGGGCTATTTTTATAGGTATTGACAAGAATTGATGTAATGTGTTACATTGACAGTCAGTTCATCAAGGGTACAGTTTGCAGCTTCAAAATACTCCAGCTAGTATAGTTTAAAAGGAAAAAGGCCTGCAGTTCCTGCATTGTCCATGGATGGATTTCACCAAGGGTTTAAAGCTTTTATTGTTTGGATACGTTGGACGAAGCAATGATCTACTGCTGCTTGGGGAGCAGAATGATATGCATCTTTCAAAACTATAATAGTGGTCAGTGATTTCGTATGTTTCTGTCTCCAGTGAGAGAGTTGTCATGTTGTTTGTATTTTTGTAGTTTATGATTTAAAGTTGCTCTGTTTAAGTCCCTTACAACTATGAACAGCAAGATGTTTTTGTTCCAAGGTGATTAATTGATCTACCATGCTTGGCAGTGCTTTAGTCATGTTGGCCTGAGGAGGAATGTAAAAGCCAACCAGGATGAAGAAGATTTTCCATGGTGAATAAAATACTTTGCAAAAATATTACTCTAAACTTCAAGCTACAATATTTACTTTGTGCTGTAACATCTGAATGCCAATGTTTATTAAGGTTAAAAAATCAAACAAAAGCAAATTCCGCTGCCTTTTGTTTTTCCTATTAGCTTATTATTTTGTGTAATGAGCGGGATGTAGTCAGGGATGAATTAACTGAGCCAGGTTTCAACACAGGGCAGCAGAATACGTGCATAAATCCTTGCTTGCTCCATTAAGAAGGAGCAACTTATCAATTTTGGGCAAGGAGCAAAGATTTGCAAGGTAAGTTGATGGAAGTGAAAGAAACTGTCAATGTTTCACTAGTGCACCTGCACACTTGCCTCATCTGTGAATTCCCCATGTACGTCAGAAAGCTCCTAATTAAAGTTCGGGAAAACTTTTGAGCTAAGTGCTGGGTAACTGCCTTGAGTGTACTGCCTGATGTTAAGCAAGTCTTTTCTGCTGAAAATGATCAGGTTTAATTGATCAAAAACACAGGGGGTTAACAAAAACAGAGAAAGCACTGCAGAACACATTATAAAAGCTGTGATCCACATCCACCTTTGGATGATTTCCCCTCTCTTAGTACTTTTTTTGTGTATTATTGTATGTGCTCACATTTAGGCCAAACAGGACATCACTTACCGGATTTTTATCAGTGGCAAAAAGTGTTAAAGATGTACATGTGTGAGGTTTCACAATAGAAAAGATGATGCTGCTGAACAGTCAACATGGGCTGCACTTTGAGTGGAACCTTTCAAACTGGATTTGCATAAGTAGTAAAGGTTCTCATTCCTGCACACAACACATACAGTACATAGAAAGTATTCAAATTTATCACGTACTATGTCAAGGTATTGTGCAAAACCAAAGCTAACAGGGTTGTCTGGGTCTTTGGAGCTTGCTATAAGTAGAGTCATAGGTTAAGCCTGTGAGGGCTTAAAGAAACCTATTTCTCTTATCTTCCCTGGTCATGAACCACGAGCAATAACATTATCAAGGGGTCTGTTGTTACAGGGTTGGCGTAGAGAGGGGGAGAATTACAGGCAGAGAGCTGATTTTAAACACTGCACGTCTCAGGGTTGTGTCCAATCGTGCCTATAATCTGGCCATTGTGTTCAGCCTTATCAGCCGTCAGTGCTTTGAATAGAACAAAGAATAGTATCTCCCAATCCATAAATCATAACTGCAAACGCTGTAGTAGGTCACTGTTTTATGTGTACTCAACAGTACAACTTGAGCCTGTAAGGTTTAATAGGTGTTATTGCTCTGATTAATTTTATTACTTACCACAAAAAGAAAAAAAAAAATCTTTTTCCCCCTAAAAAAAAAAAATCATAACATACCCCCTAATCTAAAAATATCAGGGCATATGTTTTTAACCAGATGCTTTTAACTAAGTATTGCTCTCTGGTTTGTATATTTTTCCCCAGTGTTGTGGCATTAATTTTTTTGACCCAAGATTGATTTTCGTATCCAAATGAACAGATCTGACAAATCAGTCCACTGAAGTGGGGAACGAGTGCACTTGTAGCTCAAAACAGAACTGAATATACAGGTAGTAAAATAAAACTACTTTACCTCCAACACACAGCTAGATCTGCTCCAGGTCAATCGGCTCTCTGAATATATTTCCCTGCCTCACGTGTAGTCCCAGCTCTGCCAACAAGAGTTCAAACTGTCCCACTGAAATCCTGAAATATGCATGAAAGTGGTTGTGATACTGTTGGATCAAACCATGAAATGCCTGCTTTTCAGAAACGGACAAACCTAGAATTAACATGTCTTCCTTTTCTTACTTAGAAACATCATTCAACTCAACATCAGTTGAGTTGAATGATGTAAACTGATGTTGACATCATTTGTTTAGTGTGTCTTTTTTGAAGATAGATTATCAGAAAAACGCAACATGTTTAGTTTGTATGTGCTACACCAGGGGTAGGCAACCTTTCTGATGGCGAGTGCCATTTAAAATTTCCTCAGAAGTCAGTGTGCCATATGATTGCATTAGCAATAAATTTAATAGCGCTCTATATTAACAGTTACACAATATATAGAACCACTTTATAGAATCATATTTGTTTGCAGATGTTGGCAGCTATCAGCGAATAGTTATCAGCTATTTTGAAACAAAAAAAGACTTTTTATCCATAACAACAAATGAACTGTACAACAGAAAATACAAATGCTATTTATGGTCTCCTCACAACAATGATAAGAAAAATAAACTAAGCCAATATGGCATGTTTGTTAATACAGAGACAGACATGTTAATATGATTTCTGGTCTCCCACTCAGAGACACAGGTCTCCAAGTGTCCAGCATTCAGACGGCTACCTGAGGACACTCATGTGAGAGAAAATCTGTTCACACAGATATGTAGAGCTAAGTACTGTCAATAAGGCCTCTGCAATGTTCTGAAGACAGTTAAACTTGTCAGGTAGTGATGTCCAGCAGGTGAAAATGCAGCTCCATGAACACACACGGCTGTGGATTCCAGCTGCTTCGATGTCGCATTAACTCAGCCACTTAATGCGAGACAAATCTAGCTGCTCATTAAAGCTTTCTGGTTTGTTCAGAAAATAAAACATTGGTCCATACACCTGAAAGTCCCAAAAATGCATTGTGAATTCTGTCTTGAGTCTACGGATGTATCCGTGTATTTCCGTGGTGCTGATGCTGTGCTGAGCGAACAGCTCCTGAAGCTTTTGAAGTGTCGGAATGTAGAACGCTAACAACGTCTCTCTTACCAGTAAGCTAAGTTATTTTTAGCCAATTACAAATTGAATCTGGTAGTTGGGGTTGTTAGCTAAGATACCGTCATTAAGAAGCGGCACAACTAATGTGTCTATGCGAGCTGATTTGCGATTTATTTTTTGATGCACCTTCCCAGATTAATTTACTGCGTGTCGTGCCCAGGGCTGGACTGGACTGGGACAAAAAAAACAGCCCGGGCATTTTGACTAAAGACCGACCCACCAGGTATTAAAGCCATAAAGCCTTTGAATGAAAACAAACGCTGTTGTGACAGTGATGTACAGTCTTGTTGGTATATGTATGATTTCTATACATTTTACATCAGATAAAAACTTTGGTTGTAAGCTTCAGATAATTATTTAATAACAGCCAGACATTTTAAATGAGAATAAGAAAGTATTTCTTTGTGCCCCCCTCTCCCTGTTAATCCTCTACCTGGCCCCCCTGGCAAAACTTTGCTAGACCCACCCCTGCACAGTTACCAGCTGTCAGCTACATAGAAAATGATCCTGGTGTTATTTGTCTCTCAGAAACAGTTCATAACTTCCCTTCAACTCATTCATGTCACCGAAAAGGTAAACCAGTTTCTCCATCACAACTCTGATGATTCAGTAAGGACATCTCCTGGTTTCATCTTCATGTTTCCCTCTCACCAGATATCCAAACCGACTATCATGACAGCACTTTTTACAGCTGTGGCTCCAGCAAACATCAGCTGATACTAGAAATTAATATTAAATAAATTCTAACAACAGCTGATCAAGCTTAAACGCGCTGCTGTTGTTTAGCACGACATCCGCTGGTTTCCTCTTTCTGGCGCAAAGTGGGCAATAAACAAACAAGAGAGAAAAGCCGATCAGCTGATCATTGATCAGTTTCATGATGAGCAACAGGGGAGAGAGGGGAGAGAATGAGAGAAGAAGAAGCAGCTGACAGCGTAACGACAGAACAACTCCACCTTTGTGTCTTTTTTCATTCTAGCTGAAGTCCGGGACAAACTGCGTCCCCTCTCAGCTGGAATCCCCATGATGCATGAGTATTTCTTCTTCAGTCACCTTTCTCACTCACTATAGATATAGATATAGTTAATAGATACTGAATCATACTTGTTATTAATCTCTGTCTCTCTTCCACAGCATGTCTTTTGTCCTGTCTTCCTTCTCTCACGCCAACCGATCGCAGCAGATGGCCGCCCCTCCCTGAGCCTGGTTCTGCTGGAGGTTTCTTCCTGTTAAAAGGGAGTTTTTCCTTCCGACTGTTGCCAAAGCGCTTGCTCATAGGGGGTCATATGATTTTGGGGGTTTTGTCTTTATGTATTATTGTAGGGTCTACCTTACAATATAAAGTGCCTTGAGGCAACTGTTGTTGTGATTTGGTGCTGTATAAATAAAATTTAATTGAATTCAACTGACCATAAAGTGCACTTGACACCGAGAAGACATACATGAATGAATTAAATGCACCGTAAACTGTCTTTTGTGAATTCGTAAATTTCTCATGCACTCACTTTTGTTTCACTGCACAGCCACTGTGCTAGGACAAATACACACAAGCGACCTCTGAACCAAATGGAAACATACAAAGTTGTGCAACGTGAGTAACCGTGTAAAGTTAATAACTTAATAACACACTGTGTCATTACTTACGCCAACCTGCTCTTCAGTACTGCTCGCAGCACGTGACCATTACAGATACACCCCTTGCACTTTCATAAATCTACAAAATTCATCACAAACACGGAGTCATCACACAATAAATTTACCTTACGAGGCTAATTCCACTCTCCGGCAATATTTGCAGTTTGTTACAGTTTTCCATAATATTCAACTCACAGATAACCACGCAAACTTTTGCAGCCTTTAGCTCCAGTACTCCTGCTCGCAGTGCCTGAGGCAAACCTGAGTACATGCCTGCTCTGGCTTAAGGCGGCTCTTAAAGGGGCAGTATACCCCTGGTATCGTCATGATCATTATGACAACTCTACAAACAGACCTCTGGTAGACAGGTAAACAATTTAAAACACAATGACATCTTTTTAAACCTTTTTTAGGGGTAGTGTTAGTTTGCTTGGATATATAGTATAACGTAAAAAGCATTTTAACATTACAGCAGAGAACAGGCAGCATGGTCCAGTGGTTAGCACTGTTGCCTCACAGCAAGAAGGTCCTTCATCTCCATCATCAGTCCAGGATCTTTCTGTGTGGAGTTTGCATGTTCTCCCTGTGCTTGTGTGGGTTCTCTCTGGGTAATCAGGCTTCTTCCCACAGTCCAGAGACGTGCAGTTAGTGGTGTTGGGTTAATTAATTTCTTTTTGTAGACATATTTTTGCAGAAGTTCCTGGTCCTAATAGACAGAGATCCTTATTTTCCCACCATCAGTACATGTGTGTTTGAGCTGCAGATGGTCTAGTTCACCGTCCTCAGCTCTTTGATAGTTGATACATCATTCTGCCTGAATTAAACAACTGAATCACCAGAGAACCTATGTAGGTCCATGTATTCCAAAGCATAAGTCCAAAGTGTACAGGGCAAAGTAAAAATGGGACAGGACACTTCCCTATGGTACAGTAGTACTGCTCACCAGTGTGGCTGACACATTTGTTAAAGCACAAATATGAACACTTTAAGATCTTTGTGTTTGATCCAGGACACCAGGAGCAACAACCTGGCAATTATTTTCTTCTTCAGCAGGGCAGACCAAATCGTGTTAAATGTATTGGAGAAGAAAAAAATGATGATTGCACTCTCTATTGCCCAGCTGAGTATAACTATTGTAAAACAGACACTGCATGAAGTATCTGTATTTCAAAATCTCCAATTTCAAAATCTCTGTATAAAACAATGGGACAATTTTGATCCTCATATGCAGTCCAATATCCCGATAAGTCTTTTGTAGAATGCTGATATAGGTATTTAGATTCTTTACTGAAGTAAATGTTGTAATCCTGCTAAACATTTAGCATCATATTATACTTTAAGTATCTAAAGTAAAAGGATTATTTTTCAGACTTACCATTTAAGAATTATATTATTGTAAAACTATTGATTTATTGATTTTGACAACATTTTGTAGTAGTAAAAGGAGCAAACTGAAAGCCATCAGTCATCACATTAAAAACAGCATTATGCTTAAATAAGTCCCCTAACTAGGGCCATTAGCTCATCCATTTTATTGGATGAATTTTCTTCCTTTCTATTGGGCTCTGTTGTCTAGACCCAACTCTTTTACCTGGTCTTTTCATTCTTCCTCCACATCCCCTGTGTGTCCTTCTCCTGATTTCTACAGGGATATCTGTTGTTCTAATTGCCATGTTTGCCTGCTTCAGCATGATCAGGTAGCTCCTGGTGTAAACAATGCAAGGCTGTCATTTAGTGAAAGAGCAAATAACACGGTGAAACAAAAAAAAGTAGACTCACAACCATCACGTCCAGAGATGACAGACTTTATACCATTATACCTAGACTTTAGACCATGTGAAAAAAAGAAAGTTAAACAGGTAAAAAAAAAATCTGAAAAAAGATGAAAAAAATGGACTAAGAGGCTGCAGGCAAACTTGGTGATTGTCCATGCATTCTCATATTGCACAGCTTCCATTTTCTTCTGTATTAAACTCTTGGTAAGAAAGTGAATATTCAAGTTTTCTTGTCAAACTATTACTTTAACAATGCAGTGTAAAGTTCTTTGAAGATCTTTTGCACATGAACAAGGTTATTATTCTTCCGTGAATTCAATATATTACTAAGAGGCCTTGGCTTACATTAAATCTTGCATTTCACCGTCATCATCGAAAAGATATCTGAACCCTTTATTCAGAACATTTACAAAGTTCACAAAACATTAACTTACCATCTTTTCCAGTCATGTCATATTGCTTTAGCTGTACAATACAGCCTGACAGGATTATTTTGTAAGTGTATAAGAACTCCATTCATATTATGAAAGGTTTTTGTGACTTACTGTGATTGCATGGAAAGGTTTAGCTCACTTGGCTTTGCATCATTCTGAAACAAGTCAAAGCCAAAGACAGATGAATATGTTTGCATACTTCATATAGAAAGGGTAAACTGTGTAATCAGTCTACAGCACTCTCCATTTCATCAATTGATATATTAGTCATGGTTTACACTTTTGCATGGCTGTCACTTCATTTCAAGATTGCAGTTTGCCTTCCTCTGAAGCCTTTTTATCCCTGTCTTCATACTCCATACAACATGTATTTATAAATCAAAATAGCTTGTTGATGGGAGA
Source organism: Haplochromis burtoni (assembly GCF_018398535.1). Taxonomy (NCBI): domain Eukaryota; kingdom Metazoa; phylum Chordata; class Actinopteri; order Cichliformes; family Cichlidae; genus Haplochromis; species Haplochromis burtoni. The sequence continues at coordinate 591,214 of NW_024582363.1, forward strand.
TTTAAATATGAATCATCCAGCTGCAGCAATCAATTCAGAAATTATTTCCTATGTGCAAAATAAAGTTAAATGAAATAGAGCTGCCTAATGGTCAACACTCTTTTAGTCTTTTAGTACTCACTGTCAAAGAAACAATGGGCATTTGCTTCTTACTAAAGCTTTATAATGTATACCAGGTCAGGTGAGAAACTAAGTATCACATGATTCTATACCATAGGATAGAACTAATTTTAACAAGTAATAGTAACAACTTTGTGGCGAGGTGTGGTTTGTAGCTCAGCTGCAGGAGAAGGTGTGGCGTCAGGGGAGGCTGACCAAAAGAGCTGATCTCCATAATCGAATCATTCCTCCCCTCTATGAGTAGGATGCCGGAACCTGACAAGGGAGCTGTATGTGTTGAGCTGAGCTCGAAGAGGCACCTGGAAAGCTGCAGGAAACAAGAATGGAAAACAGTGTAAATAAACCCACTTATCTTGCAACACTGTGTGCGCTGGTTCCTTTACTGCCACAAATTTGAAGTCATTGTTGTTTTATTACTTTATCGGTCTCTCAAATCATTGTGGAGAAATTTTGGTCCGCTCTTCTCTACAGCGTTTAGTTCATTGAGTTTAGCAGACATTCATTAATGCATAGCTCTCTTAATGTCTGAGCCACAGTATTTCAATCTGGTTAAGGTTAACTGTCCCACTGCAACACAGTGATTCAACATCTTCACTTTGATATCAACTTTCCAAAGAACATTATTCCAGTCTTGTGCATGTAGTTTGTTCGAATGCAGCAAGCCTAAGCTGTATGGCCATGGCAATCCAGCATATTAATTTTGTGCAGTTGGGAAATTTAATGTTTTCCATGCTAACTAAGGCTTGATGTATCTGAGATGTAGCTCATGACTTTTTTTTTTTGCAGTTCAACCCTTGTTTGGTGTGGAGCATTCATGCCACAATCTTTTTAAGAGTAGGCTTCCTGTCATGATCCGAAGTCTGCGACTCCGTGTTTATGTTTAGTTTATTAGTATTCTGTGGTTTTGGTTACCTTGGGTGTTTGTACTCTTCTGTTTCATGGTTCATGTTCCTATGTTCTGTGTCCCCCAGTCTGTGTTAAGTTGGTGTGTTATGTCATTGCGTGTATGTGTTTCCTGTTTTATTGTGAAGGTCTGCGTCTTATGTGAGTGTTTTCAGTTTGTCTCCCTACTTTCGTCACGTAATCACTCCCAGCTGTGTTCCCCACCTGTGTGTAATCTCCCTGTGTTCTCTGAGTGTATTTAAGTTGTGTCTTCTGTCATAGTAGTTGCTGGTTCGTCTGTGTTGTTTCCCCTCGGTCTCCCTGCGTCTCCCCGTATGTATTTCCCCGGACCTCCCTGCATCCTCGTTTCTGGTTTGTCTTATTAGTTTACCCAGTTTAGGTTTCCAGTTTCCTGTTTTGTCGCCACCGCTGTTTGTACTTACCCACCCCTGTAAATAAACACTCACCTGCACCAGAGCTGCCGCCTTTTGGGTCCTTTCTACAATTCCACACGGCTTGCCCCGGCGATCCGTGACACTTCCAGCATATTCAACCCGAGTCAAACATATAAGATTGCTCCAAAGTCCTCAACACTCTCTAACCCTTTCATTATTTTTTTACAATAGGATGACAAGGATAATCACTGTTTGGTTTGCCTGGATACTTCTCCCTTTACTACTGTTTTGTTTTGACTTGATCCCACTACCATTAACAATGGTACATTCATGCTCTATATCATGGAGTCAGATATTTAGTCTCAATTTACAATTTGCATCATATTTCTTTACTAACAATGTCTTTGTTATTTGAGTTGAAGATTGTCTATAATAGTCACTATTATTTTGTCTGGATTCTACTCAATTCAAGTATGTTTTTTTTTCTCCATGCAGAAATATAGTTTGAAAGACTGGCATTACCAGGCTTATCATGTTTTATCAATAAAACATATTGGAAAAGTTTGAAAACACTGTGTTTTGAATAAGAAAAAACAACATTCTTTAACATAACACTTTACAGCAGGCACCATTTTTGGACAGTTTCTTTGCAGAATCTCCATCAGGTTGGATGGGGAGAGTCGGTGCATGTTTTCTTCAGCGATGTTCAATCAGGTACAACTCTGGGCTCAAGTTTGGCTACTCAAGGACAGTCACAGAGTGATTCTGACACCAGTCATCTGGTATCTTGCCTCTGTGCTTAGACTGTGTTCTTATTGGAAGATGAACCTTTCCCCAGAGGTCCAGACCGCTCTGGGACAGATTATTATTAAGAATCCCCCTGTACTTTACTACATTCATCTTTACCAAGTCGCCCAATTTCTGCTGCAGAAAAACATCCCCACAGGATGATGCTGCCATCATCATGCTTCAATGCAGGAATGGTATTGGCCAGGTAATGAGTAGTGCCAGACATGATGCTTGGCATTCAGGCCAGTTTAATTTTTGTTTCATCAGACCAGAGACCTTTGTTTTTTTGTGATTTGAGAGTCGTGTCTCAGAACTTGACAGAACTTGAGCTTTAATTGCTGCCAAAGGCGCTCCAATAAAGTACTGAGCAAAAGCTGTTAATAGTTACGTACATGTTATTTTTTTGTTGTTGTTTTATTTATTTTCAATACATTTTCAAGAATTTCAAACACACTTTTTCACTTTTTCACTTTTTATTTTGAGTTATTTTGTGTAGATTTTCAAGATGAAAAATTTATCTGTTCTGGAATAAGGCTGTAGCATGACAAAATGTGGTGGAGTGAAGTTCTGTGAATACTTGGATGCACTCTACATTTCCCATATCTCTTTTTGAAATCTCTGTTTCCCCATGAGAGTCCCAGCTTATAAGGTTACACGTTTCCTACTCAGTACACTTTAAGTGGCAAAATTTCTGTGTTGTCACTGCAGCTAGTATGTTATAGAGTCAGGACTGCTTTTTTCTGACACCAAGAAGTTTTGATTATCTATGGAGTATTCAAAATCCCAAATCATGAAGGAAATAAGCAACTACTGTTCACACAGGGTTCAACATATATTCCTGCCTTACTAGGTGTTGAAAAGTGAAATGCGACTGACCAAGAACACAGAAAGCTCTAATCTATACATAGGTGAGATATTAATGAAAGAAAAAAATATTCCTTATAAAAATCAAATTATTTCTAGAACGAAATGTTTCACAGATAAGTTTTAACAGGAAAACATCCCTGCTTATTCGGCCATTTCAACAAATACAGCTGAGTGTGATGAACAAAGTGTGTGTTTTTGTGTGTGATCTACCTAACTTCTTGACTGACATGTGAATGTCCAGTGAGAAATCATATTTTTGTGTTACTGAGAATAGACAGGGTGATAAAATCGCTATTCCTGTCAGGTATGCACCAGTGAATTGTTCATCAGTTCACCACCTATTTTCCTATGAGGTTTCTTCCCCCCCATTTTCCTTCTTTACTCAAAGCCTGGTTTGAAAAGAGAAGCTTTGGTGTAAGCAGAGAGGCCACAGGGGAGCAAATCCCAGCAGACACTCAGAAAAAGAACAGCTTCAAAAGGGTCTGCAATACCACGGTGGATTGTATAAGGGAGAAAGATGCAATGATTAAAAGTGAAATGTTTGTTTGAAGATAATGTTATTTTGGAAAACCTCTCTTAAGAGGATTTCTAACTTGAAAAAGAGACAAGAGGAAGAAATAGAGCAAATGTGGGAGCAAGGCTTGATACTATTTCCCACAGTTACATGTATTCAAAATTGTTAACTTAGCATACAAGCGTTTGTATTCATCCAAATGTTTGCTGCAATCTTCAGCTCTGAGCTTGTGGATGAGAACATTGAAAATGAATACATGACTGAAATAAATGTACACCAGTTTTATAATATTATGTCCTAGGGTTAAATATGGATTAAAGAGAGCAGATGTGAGAGACCACGGGCTCTGACTCTGAATAGATACAAGACATCTATTTAGACTGCGCTACCAAAGCAGGTGTACATTAGTATTCAGCAGCAAGACTGTGATGAGGCTGACTGCATGGGTCAACTCAGCACCACATCTGGCCTGGCTGCATTTTAACACATTGTTCTTTAGGTAAAAGTGCAATGGTGAGACGGTGCATAAACTTTCACATGGCAGAAAAGATGATCAGAGACATGGATCTGTTTATAAATGTCCCAAATTTCAGTTATTTTCAGTTAATTTCAGATACACTAAACATCAGTATAAACCTTTCACCATTCACTGCCTGATTAACTGACAAGATTAACCATAAACACTGGATTATATTTGCTCTAAGACAGCACTGACAGAATTGGTGAATTTTTGATTCTATAGCTCTACCAATCCCCAAGGTTCAGTCCCTGCTCCACTTTCCCTTTTGAAACAAATAATTAAATAGATTGAGCATGTGTTCTGCTTTTTATGTATTCTCTCATGATATGAAGTTCAATTATAAAGTTATACTGGCTCAGCTCAGGAAAATAATTAAAATTTGCATAATTTTCGCTTCAAGGTCATCTCTTTGTGCACCTCTGGTCTGCTTCTGGTGCCTTCTATTTTTAAATAGATTGCAATAGCAAAGTGTCTTTAAGACTGGGGGGGAAATCATGCATCTATGATTTCACCATGAAACACACTTAAGCAAGCATCAGCTCCTGTGTCAAACTCAGCTGGGTCTCCAGCTACAACTAACAGACCAAAAAGCCTGTTTCTGTCTGAAGAGTCCACAGTGACCAAGTCTAAACATAGTGACTTAAGTTAGCAGTGTTTCTAGGAACATGCTTGTTTTTAAAATTCATGGCTGTTTTGCACACTTAGAATATATTCCACACAGTCAGACTCTCAGCACAGATAATTCAATGGCACCAGAGCAAGAACATCCAGCACAAGCCTCTTAAGGAGTGATTGGTTGCATTGAAAAAGGAAGTCCACATCAGCACAATCTTTCAAAACACTTGCCCCACTCACCAAATGCCATTCAAGTGGAGGGGTTACCATTTAACACACTGAAGGAGTTTTCTCCCAGATATTTAGTGTCATCAGTAGTGCATAGGTTAACTTTATAGAATGATATATAGAAGAACCACCTTATGCCACCCATCGGTTCACACACCGACTTCTGTTGCTTTTGATCACTTTAAGCCCTTATCGTTTCCACTTCTGAATGAAGTAGTCAGTCACTTGAAATCCACAAGATGTACTCTGGATATTATTCTATCTCATCTACAGAAAGCTGTTTTTGACTCTTTGGGTATGAGTGTGCTGTCTATTACCGATAGGAGTCGTCAGTCCGGGTGTGTCCGTGCTGATTTTAAACATACTCTGGTGGAGCATATTCTGAAAGAACAAAATCAGCATCCAACAGGTAAGTTGGTTATCCAACTTCAGACCAATTTCTAGTTGCCTTTTCTTTCTAAAGTCCTGGAGAAAGTTGCCCCTTCATCAGCTCCAGCTCCTTTAAAGTGCATAACTGAAACTGTTCTTTTAAATTTTACTGATTTGGGAGATTCTGCCATTTTAATACCATTAGACCTCCGTGCTGCCTTTGATTCCATAAATCATAGAATTCTTATTTCTGGAGCACTGTGATGAAATCAAAGGCATTGCACTGAATATATTTTAAATCTTACCTATCAACTAGAAGTTTTTCTGTCACATTGGGGGATACAGCTTCCTTAAAAACCTCCCTTTCTTGTGGAGTTTATACGCTCCCTGTGGCTCAATTAAAGAAAAAAAAACAAAGAAAACATGGCATTTCATTTCATTATTATGCAGATGATTCACAGATTTATCTGCCACTGAAACTTAAATGTATGAGTCCTCTGAAGGTTTTACTGGATTGTTTGGATAATGATACGGGATGGATGGCTTTGAACCTTCTTAATTTAAATGAACAGAAAACAGAGGCCATTGTGTTTGGTCCCTGTGACCTCTATGATTTTGGCTCTTTGGGGATTTATAAAAAAAAACCCTTTGCAAGGAGCTTTGGAGTGATTTTTGACAGTAATTTAATTTTTGATAAACAGATGAATGCTGTAATCAAAGCTAGTTTCTGTCATCTCCTGCTACTTGCAAAAGTGAAGCCATTCCTCTGTTTCAGAGACTTTGAGAGAGCTATTCATGCTTTCATTTGATCTCGCATTGACTACTGTAACAGTCTTTATTTAGGTGTCAGTTTTTCATCGGTTAGCCGACTGCAGCACAGTTACTGGCACATGTGAGCAAGACCACATATCTCCCATACTAGCATCCTTACACTGACTGCCAGTCAGTTTTGAAATTGACTTTAAGATTTTATTGTTTGTTTTTAAGGCATTGAGCAGGTTAGCACCTTTGTACCTTTCTGATCTTTTGATCATTCCTTTAGGATCATTGAGGTCAGTGGAGATCGGGAAAGAGGAGATAAGGCCTTTCCTGTGACTACTCCTAAACTGTGGAACAAACTACCTCTTCATATAAGGACCTCCCCAACATTAGACATTTTTCAAACTCCTTTGAAAACCCACTTTTATTACTGGGCTTTGCTGCTTTTATTTGTGTTACTTCTTCTCATTTTATGCTTCCTTTTTTAATTTTGTCATGTCTTCCTTTGTCCATGTCTTTTTCCATTTGATTATTTTCAGTGCACAGCACTTTGGTCAACAGCTGTCGTTTTAAATGTGCTATGTAAATAAATTAGACTTTGAAGGTCTTACTTTTATTTTATTTTAAACTTTTGTACATTAGTACTTGCAAGAGACAGTTTACCACTTAATAATACAGTTAGTTTCATAAAGTTTTCTATAGTCTTTTTCAACCACACAAGTAGAATAAAATATGTAGTGCATAGCCTGATATTTAACACAACTATAGCAACCCATTACATCGTGTTTTTATTTGATTGCCATGGTAAAGGAAATTAAAATAGATTTTTCCCAAATTTACTTTATTAGATTGATTACTAAAAAGCAATGAACTTCATCGTGTTATAGATTTCTTCAATTCTGGCACCCTTTAATGAGAATATCAACAAGAAAGAGACATTTAACAAACAAGTGTGCTGGCAAAACAAATGCTATTTACACTACTCATCAATTTAAAAACCAAAATGTATTCTAAACTTTTGACTCATCAAAGTAGCCACCTTTGGCACATATAACAGCTGAACACACCTGTAGTATTCTTTCTATAACAGAAATCAAATAGTCTTCAGAAAGTTCTTCCCATATCTGTTGCAGAAGTTTCCATAAATGTGTGGCACTTGTGCGTCATTATCTTGCTGTAGGTTCGACCCCTGACCAACTAGCCGCATACCAGAGGGTATTGCATGGTGCTACAGAAAGCCGTGGTAGCGGTTTTGGTTCAGATGCCACACACTGGAACCATCCTTTTGCCTACTCAACGGCTTACAAAGATCCTGCATGATGAACCGAAGATGTCAAATTTTGATTCATCAGTCCATAATAGCTTCTTCCGGTGTTAAGTAGTGCAAAGGCCCAGGCAAACCTCTTTGTCTTATTCTGACGTCTTAGCAGTGGCTTTCTTGCTGCAATCTCAGCTGAAACTGAGATTTGCTTACTACGACCACTATTAAGCTGTGTTTGAAGCAGTTGTCCTGTAAGTTGCCTATCATACAAGCTGTTAAGTCTCAGAAACATCCTCTGATTCAGTTGTGGCTTTGGGTCTCCCAGACCTCTTCCTGTCAGAGTTTGTCCCAGTTTGCCTTTCAATGGTGAAGGAAACTATACTTACTGACAGACTGACTTTCTTTGCATGTAGGAAAATAATTTAGGAAATACCTAAATTTTTAAGTGTTGTGATGAACTGTCTCTCTTTCATTGTTAATTGCCTTTTTCTCGCCATTTTTGTAGCAACACTACTTTCTGCAATACTATTCAACTTTTGCTCACGAGAGTATGGTACCACAGTGCTGCTTTTATACAGACAAAAAGGCATAAAGGCAGTTTTGGTAATCCAAGTAATCCAAAAAAGTTGGAACACCCGTAGGAATTAGTAGCACCAGCCTTCAAGGCTTGATCAACCTCCATTTCTGGAGAATAGCTTTAAATTCTTAACCCATTCTGTGTTCCCTGAAAAAGGCCTTTTTGTATAAATCTGAAATGTACATTATTTTTCTGTTTTGGGTAACCTTACCTTTTTATTTTTTTAACCTCTGGCAGTTTGCCACTTACCTTTGTACCATTTCAAGCTATTTATTGGACTTAAAGTCTCAATAAATAACTGGAAAAATTGGGGTGCTCTAAAACTTTTGACCGGTAGTGTATAATATGGCCCCCCTTGTCCTCCAAATGCTAACTGGTTTCTCTCTTTCTGTCCTTCTTGTTAATCTAGTGAGTTTCACTATCTTTCCAATCTTTTGCAGTGGTTATTGTGGTCACACTATATCCAGCAGGGACACCTGTACTCCATCCCCAACTCTTTCATTCTGAACAATCTAATTCAGTGCAAAGACTTCGACTTCTTTTTACTTTTGTTTCATCTCTGGAAGGACTTTGTGACTTTTGTTCTAAAAGTGCTATATAAATAAACTTATTTGTGCTCATTGTTGTACTTCATCTTAAACAGTCTGTTCAACTCACACAAAACATGCAACTTACAAACTCACTTGGATGAGCAATGACACATTTCTCCCATTGAAAATGGCTGTATCCAGATGAACAGAATCAATTTTAACTGATTTTTGAGCATGTACCAAGACAGAACATGCAACTGAGAAAATTTCAGATGGAGTGTGACTGTGTACTGGAAGAGATGGAGAGCGAAAATGCACTCATCTACCATGGGTCACTACGTCTTACTATGGGGTGGCTCCATGAACACCACCCCATCATGACCTTCCTAAGAGCAAGTTGTTATGGCTCATGGACTCTTTACATAGTTCATTACTTCATGAAGACTATACCTGACAACATTCATATCACTGACTGTTGGGGTTTCTTTCTAAAATTTTGGGTTTTTACATTCCAAATCCAATTTATTTATATAGCACATTACAATATAAAGCATTTTGAGGCAACTGTTTTGGGAGTCAGCACTAAAATGTAATTTAACTCTAAAGATATTGCAGTGTTCTGTTTCACAATAGCCAAGAGCCATATTAAATATTACTCATATTTTGTATTTTATTTTGTCATAAAAATTTCATTATGGCCATGGAGTATAAAAAATTGCATGATCCAAAAAGAGACACATTTTATATGTGTATGGTTTGCAAAAGCGTAAAATCCCAACATGTTTGTGTGCTCTGTCTCAGTGGCACAGTTTGTATCTATACCAATCTGGAAGGCGCTTTTCAATAAGTTCTCCTTCAATCATCAATTACTATCTAGAGGATGAATCTGAAACCTGCACACAGAACTCAAAATGGATCATGACTGGTTTGATTTTAGACTCAACTTTTCAATTAGTTTTTGTTTTATAATACTATTCATCACAATTAGCACTGTCACCTCACAGCAGGAACGTTCTGGGTTTGAATTTACTGGTTGACTGGGGACATTCTGTGTGGAGTTTGCATGTTCTTCCTGCGTAGGTTCTCTCCAGGTAGTCCAGCTTCCTCCCACAGACACGCATCTTGAGTTAATGGGTGTTTCTAAATTGGCAGTAGGTGTAATGATTCTCTGTCTCTACCTCTGTGTCAGCCCTTTGATACACTAGCAACTTGTCAGGGGTGTACCCCACTTCTTGCAAAATCCATACAACATACCTATGTCAAAAAATGAGAGTTAAATAAGAAAAAAAATAAGAAAGAAGGTGTATTGAAGGATAGATTTAAAAGCATAGTTTCCAGTCCCTACATATAAAACAAGGAGCTGCAGAATGTTCTGTATCCCAGTTTGTCTCCTCTTCTTGGAGTGGTCCCTTTCCCATTCCTTTGAATTCCTTCAACTGCATGACTTTGCATAAGCGACACCTAATTGAATATTAATGCCTTCTGATGGTATTTGATTATCTGTTTTTCATTTGAAAAGATTATACAAATGAGCCTCATTTGCATGTCAGCATCCAGGAAATGAAATGAAGTGTGTCTGCCAGATTATTATTTCTTCTCCGAACGCTGCTGAGCACAACTTCTTTAATCTCATGAATTCAGGATTAGTTTCACATTTTGGTGTGATGCTGTAATTTAGTTTGTGCAAGGAGGTCATTCACACCAGGGGAGAGCTTTTGTTTTGCTCTAGTAGGTGAAGACAATAGACATAATAAAGTTTCAATCAGCTTTGTTATTATTCCTTAAAGCTTCACCGAGCTTTGGTATTTGTCGCATGGCATCCGTTCTCACGCAGGGCAGGTATGCAGGCAGATGGTAGCAGTAGAAGGATGATGAAGAGTATAGTCCCATTCAGTCAGTATGAAGTAAATGGAAGAAATGAAAAGCCCATAATAGGAGTGGAGTGGAGAATTACTGTCCTGTCTGGCTCCCAGGCAACAGCTTTATCTTCACAGCAATTTACAGTAATCTGGAGTGGCTGTGAGGGCCTGCCTTAGGCCGAGGTTTGCTGCTGCAAAATGACATGTGAGTATACCAAGCTAGAAAAGAAAAAAAGAAATCTGGAACAAGGCCTAATCATCACTTTAAGTCACATATTATACATTTAGATGGCAACTATAACTCAATTGAAGGGCACTGTGCACTCTTTTGCTGCTGGGCCACTGTACATATGTCAAAGATAATAGTCTGCCTGCAACACAGAGTGGAAAGACAGAATGGGAAGGGCGTTTTTTTTTTGTTTTTTTTTTAGAAAGTATTTAAGATTTACCCTTCAAAAGTCTTGCAGAGCTTACAGAACTTCTTATTTCACAACGGAACCAAGCGAACTGGGCCTTTAGAATTTTAAACACCAGTTGGTAAATCACATTATGTTATCCAGAATACAAATTGATGTTTATTCGCCTCATAGACTCAAAGTGTAGCTGCTTGCCGATGTTACTGACCACACCTCATATTGGCAAATCAATCCTAAGTGAGACACTGCTGAAGTAGCTCTTGATTTTGATTGAATTTTGAGCATAGACTCTTCCTTTCGATTCTTATGCCAATCAATTCTGCCTGGTGTTCCACTGATCTGATAAACATGAGCGCAGTGGCAGTGCAGAGTTTTGCCAAGTTGATATTGAATCAGAAGTGACTGAAGAATATCCATAAGTATTGATTGCCCACTAAACCAAGTCAGTAAATAATCCTCAGGTGCATGCTTTATATGTGACGATAAGAAGACACGGATCACAGAATTCCCCAACCAGAATGGATTCTACTATTTGCATGATATTTTTTCTTGTGTAAGCTTTTGCATTTTGATGGATGGTCAAATATTCAAGGTTTCCGCAGAGATGATGCATTTACATGCAGAGGAGCAACAAAAAGGGCTTGGCACAGCTAATGCTGCCAGTGAACTCACATTCTTTACTGAAGTCACTTTCTCTTCGTCACTGTCTTCCTTCCACTTCCTTTCTTTTTCCTACTCAGCAAGCAGTCTGAGGATCTATTTCTTATTAGAGTTCACCCCAGAAATCATGTTGGGCCAGTGTGCTCCTGCAGTTCCAGACTCCATTAAATGCCTCATTCAATTTTATTATATAGTTTTTTATTTGACATTAAAGACTTTACAAAAAATCTGTGGAATTATTAGTAAAAATAAATAAATAAATAAAAATGACAGCAAGAGAGTGTGTGTGTAAAAGTGAGAGAACCACTCACAAGAAGGCTTTTATACATCCTGATTTACTGTCTTTCTTCTCCTGCAAATTTTCAGTACATCTTTTCCAAACCTCACCAGGCATAAATTGGCTTCAGGAGTTCTACCCTGTGTATTTTTTTTATAATCCTTACCCAAATCTGCCACAGCTGTGAAGATGGCTGATAGACCACAAAAGCCTTAAATACACAGCCTGTGATGACAGTGCAAAACAAATATATAGCACCAAAATCAACTTGTGAAATCTTGCTTCTAAATTGATTGGCAATTACAAAACAGAATTATAATTGTTTAGATTTATTTATCCCCTTCAGTGTCACAAAGAGCTCACATAAATGTAAGTCGTAAGGACTATCATAAGGACTGTTATAATTGCAAGGCTGCAATTAGGTATAATACAGGACAAGAGATTTTTTTATGTAAAATTGTGGTTACTGTGTGATTGCTACTGCTTACTAACACTTAACAAAGACACACAAAAAAAACCTTTATAATACACTCTGTTCCACTTTCGGTTTAATTATAGAAGATCTCAGGTCCTACATGCAAACACACTTATGTGCTAATATCTTCTGCATAATTGCATTTACACTGTAGATTTCTTATAAGATCCCTTTGTAAGTACTCTCTTGATTGCTAAGTATTTGAATTCACTCTAACAACACATATCTAATATCATTAAAAAATTGTTTTAGGTGTGCTTTGCATTTGCACCACACAGTAGACCGAGGATCACTTGGTTAAAACCAAGGGGGAAATACATGTCCTTTGATTCTTCTATTCTCACTGATTTGCTACAAAGGAAGCAAGTCAACATGAAGTCATACACACTGGTTGCTCACTAATTGGGCAGCTTTATTTATGTCATCTAGCATCATCAGTGGGCCTATGTGGTAGTATACGTTTGTACTGTGACTGAAACTAAAACAAAACAAAACGGGAAAATTTGACATTTTATACAATAATATTATAGAAATATTATGTTTATTGCTTCTTTTACACTATAAGAGAACTCATTGAATGCATCAGAGTATATGATTAATATGTATGTAGTATGAAAAAAAATCAGAAATTACCTTCAAGAACTACTAAAGTGTATGGAACTGGGTTGAGGCTTGTTAAGTAACTACATAAAAATTAGTAATTAGTCCTATCTTCTCATCTACAGTTGTACAATTAAGTGTTAATATGGCCATTATAATGGACTAAGACCTCCCATACAGAAAAATGAGCATTTTCTACAAGAGTGACTATAGCTCTGCTACAACTGACTCTCAGAGTCCCATGTATCTGCTTGTGGTGACTGACAATCTTTGCTGTATTCCAGCAGAGACACAAAAAGACAGGTTTACTCTGACAACTTCCTCTTGTGCCTTGAGCTTCCACATCACACATTATCCAGCCACAAGACCACACATCCTTCAGTCAGTACTATACTTCTTTACTGGATTTTTAAAATATAAATAAACACAAAAGATGTGAGAAATATTTGAGAATGTTCAAATAATGCTGATAAATGTCAATAAGTTATACAAAAGAAGCTGTGAAAAGCATATGCCACATTATTGAAAGTTTGGATTTTTAAATGGCAACAAAACTAAAGCTGCATATCGTAACAAGAAGCATCCGCAATTTTAGTGTAGTACCTGTTTTATTTTGAAATATAATGTGATATTATTCCAGCTGGTGTATGAATGAGATATAGTGAAAATGATTTTATCAAAAAAAGCAAAATGCTTTCTTTTTACATTTTTTTACTATGGAAATGCAAATGTATTGGATCTAATGTATATTAAAACATCCTAAAAAGACTCACAAGAAGTGAACATCAGTGAAATCTATGGGTATTAGCACTGACAGGAAGTAACCCTGGAGGAATCTCTTTCTGAACTCAGCCCCCAGCCACAATATAATTAAAACAAATCTAAACAGCCAGCTACAGAGGTTCATTGTAGAGCTTTAACAGGCGTTCATTCTTCATCTGTTCTTGTAGCACCAAGAGTTTACAGCACAAAAGAGACAACAAGGTGGCATACAGCGTGGTGTCCCTTGTTGTCTTGTGTGCAAAGCCTGGAGACAGCTTGAAGCTTTTTTTTCATCTTCGTTCTGTAATCTCTGTCAGTGGGGACTCTCATCTGGCGCAGGGCAGTGAGCAAGAGGGTGCAACCCAAACAGTCTCTGAGAACGCCATCTTTTTTTATTCATCTGTTGCTGGGTAAAAGAATGAAGGTCGTTCTAACATTTCATCAACAACTAAAAACTGCATTTCTTTCTTTGCAGATATATATGAGCACATTGCTCTTTGGAAAAACACAATCAAAAGGAAAGCATGCATTCCTAGACAGCTCACAAAATTAAAAATCCTCTAGATGTTGTTTAACCTCCTAGGACCTGGCGTCCACATATGTGGACATCACATTTTGGGGTATTTAGACCAAAATACTCAATTTTGCTCTACAAGGGCCTGATATCCACTTACGAGGACATTATACTGCTACTGTTCTATCAAAATTTTAAACGAATATCCTCATATGTGGCTCTCATTTTTCTTAACAACAAAAATGAGGAACAAAAAAAATTTGGTAATTCTTGGTTTTTACATTCATCGGGACCCAATATGCCCAAATATCAACGTGAAATTAAAAATGCATGCTGTGGAAGAGTTCGCGTCTTAGGAGGTTAATGCAGATCACTATAGAAAATCCTAATTTTTGAATTTGAAAAAGCACAATAAATATAAAATTTAATGAAAGGGGTAGCCCAAATAAGCCAACGGTTCTTTTCAATACATGAAGCCTACATGTGGCACACAGACTATAACTGGAATACCATATTTAACTGGAAACCAACTGAAGGATGGAGATATTCAGCCATTAGCAGTCTTATGGCTTTATTGGTCCCCACGGGGACCAATAAAGTACGCTTTCTTCTTATAGAGAGGGGAAAAATTAGCCAGAATTACCTGTATTTTTTGTCTCACTATAATACAGCCAGATTTAAACAAGGGAGCAAATAAAGGGTTAATTGTGTTCTAGTTGCTTACAATTATATGAATGTGCTGCCTGAAAAAACGAAGCTAACAGCAACATATTTTGGTCTTCTTCAGCGTGAAAAATGTTTTTTGCTGCTTCTTGAGTCAAAGAAGAAAGAGGCAAAAACTTGTTTGCCCATAGTTTTCGGTGCAGTCAGATTAATTTTTTCTAGTGCTGTCAGCGTTAATCTCGTTAAAATGACATGCGAGGGGCTGCACGGCGCTAACGCGTTAACGAGCTAACAGAGATTTGCTGCGTTAATGCGGTTGTGGCGTTAACATCATTTTAACGAGATTAAAGCTGACAGCACTAATTTTTTCATATTTTGTGCTCTCTCTCTTTTGTAGCCTATGTCTACGGAAAAATTTAAGAATATTCCAAAATATTTTTGTGCTTCATTTTTTATGTTTCAGAATTGATTTCATTTATTGGGTCCCTACCATGGAAGAATTCCTATGAATTTGTTGTTTATCAAAAAGACAGCTTGAAACGTGTACAGCATATAAATTGGTTCTGTACACTTGTGTTTTTGTCGCTGTCCTATGGCCTAGCAAGAACCAAAAGCAAGAACCAAAGACCTGAGAAAATCTAATCAGAAATTTTAAGTTTCTTCAACAGTAGCTGATATTATTTATGTTATTTTTTATTCTAGCTTTTTAAAACTTTGCTCCTTGTGTGTTTTAACTTCCTGTTCAGTCTTAATTTGTAGCACTTTCAAGGCACATGAAAGTCTAGCTTAATAAACATTCACAAGTAATGATATTTCAAAATCATTTGGGCATGTTTCAGCATAAGGGTGTTGTTTTATTTCCCTAAGTGTTTTTCCCCCTTATTCTATTTCCATTCTGACTTCATGACTTACACCAAATGTTTTCTTATTGGCAAAAAAAAATCCTAATAGGCAGAGAGGAGTCTGGCTTCTAAGATAGAAGAGGGTGGGGATTATACCAACAGATCCAAAAGTCCATGTCTTCTCTATCAAGGCTTAATGGTTTAATGAGAAAAGAAAAAGGCAGACCACTCATCCCAAATGACTTAGTTAATGTATCACAGTGGTAAACAGCACTTTTTGGGTTTGACTCCAGCACTGAATAGATTCCAGGCTTTCTTGGCTCTCAGAATGACAGCGGACACTGAAGCATTTACTGGAATGTGAAGTAAAGAAATATATCTATAAAAAGGGGAAAAAGTCTGTTTTGCATAATAATTTTCAGCTATATTTCGGCTGTGTACCTCCTTAAACTGCCATGTGTGTAGAAGAAGAGTGACAGACAGCAGGTGTCTAACTATTCAATAAGAAGAGCAAAATGGTGCCACGACAACATTAGGTGCTGGAGAACTGCTGTCACTGTTGACCTGTTAAACATTTGCAGAGTCTTTGCAATCACAGATAATTTTCTTCCACATAATGTAAATCACAAAATGTTCTTACCATTAAATGTCAGCTTTCAAAATAATTCATGTCAGTAGTAGTGTCATTATGCCTACTACACGCTGATGCGGTCCATCTTTAGAACATTTTACAGCTTTTTGGTGGTAATTAGGCATCAAGAATTATTAGAATATATACCCACAAGACAGAATGAAAATGTCGAGAATGCTGCAACTCATTAACAGTATTCTTCAGGGGGAACAAGCTTTGATTAGATTGTTCATTCCTTCAAGCCAATTCCAGCAGAACAAAGGGTTTCTGGTATGTCTATGAAACTGTGGATTTCACAGTCTTATATTTTATGCAATAAAACATATGAATATAGCTTGCTGCTCTTTGGATGCACAATTTCAGTAGTGCCCACATGAATGTTTTAGATTTAATAAAATCACTCTATTTGAACATTAAAACCAAAATGATTTTGGCTAAAAGTAACTCTTTGATGCGAACATTGATGGTCCTCATCTAAGAATGCCAGCACACTGAGATTATACGATTTGGCAAATTAAATGTGAATCTGGTGTGATTGGACAAACAATAATGTTCCATTCTGTTTACAGTGCAAATGGGATGAGCAGATGACCAAACAATGAGCTAAATTTAAAAGACTGATGTTCTGACAGTGTAAATTAACTAATGGAACTTCATAATTAAGAATTTGATGAAAGCATGACTAGTCAAAGATTAATAGCTCTGGGAGGTTTTTTTGGCTGTAGGATTCAGTTTATCTTGTGCTGTTAAAAGGGAAAAGAGAGGCAACACATAAAGGTGAATTTACATCATGGAGCCCTGCTCTCAAACACTTACGTAAATGTAACTCTGTCGTGAAGCTGGATTTAAGAAATAATTGCTTAGAGTTAAAATTTTAACAGCATGTTTAGTGCCATAGCTGGACTGGCCATCCGGTGGGCCGATGGTGATTTTTCGTTTTTATGGGCAGATTGGGTCTTTTTTTTTTTTCTTTTTTTTCCGTAACGGTATAAACACTGAAAGGTGGTGGATTGGCCAGATGAAGGGAGATGTGTAAAAATAACTCAGTTGTTTGGTGGTGGCTATCTTCTACAGATTCAGTAACATTAGCAAGTGGTGGAGGCCAGCAGATGCAACACGCTGGCAGGTGGATGACGGAAAGGCAGGAGGAGCAGAGACCCGAGGCGGTGAACTGAACTTCACGTAAGAAGTTATGACCTGCAGTCTATCTGGGTCAGATATAAACCAAGTGTAGGTGGAGTTTATTTTCATTATGCTGACTTTTTACAGTCAGTTACAATAACTCGTACTGTGTACTAGCTAGCATGACGGATTTTATATACTGCTGGGCGGGTGCTATGATATTATTGATGTTGAACTTGTTTTATCTTATTTTATTTATAAGGTTAGTTATTAGAGTTTCCAACCGTCCCATAAAAAATGGAATCGTCTGGTATTCAGAGAAAATATTGCAGGTTTCTTATTGAGGTGAAAAGGAACACAGTTCAGCTACAATGAAAAAGACACAAAGCTGCAGTTATTCTGTCTTTGCTGCACAGCTGCCTCTTCTTCTCTCATTCTCTCCCCTCCCCCTCCTGTTTCTACTTCAATCATGAAACTGATCAATGATCAGCTGATCGGCTTTCCTCTCTTGTTTGTTTATTGCCCACTTTGCGCCAGAAAGAGGAAACCAGTGGATGTCGCGCTAAACAACAGCAGCACGTTTAAGCTTGATCAGCTGTTGTTAGAATTTATTTAATATTAATTTCTAGTATCAGCTGATGTTTGCTGGAGCCACAGCTGTAAAGCTGCTGGTCATGATGTCGGTTTGGTTATCTGGTGAGAGGGAAACATGAAGATGAAACCAGGAGATGTCCTTACTGAATCATCAGAGCTGAACAGATAATGGAGAAACAGGTTTACCTTTTCGGTGACATAAATGAGTTGAAGGGAAGTTATGAACTGTTTCTGAGAGACAAATAACACCAGGATCATTTTCTATGTAGCTGACAGCTGGTAACTGTGCAGGGGCGGGTCTAGCAAAGTTTTGCCAGGGGGCCTGGTAGGGCATTAACAGGGAGAGGGGGGCACAAAGAAATACTTTTCTTTTTTATTCTCATTTAAAATGTCTCGCTGTTATTAAATAATTATCTGAATCTTACAACAAACGTTTTCATCTGATGTAAAATGTATAGAAATCCATTATTGTACATAGGAATTTTTTTTAGGGTCCCATCATAATTTCTTCAGAAGTAGCTAAGTACTGTATATGATGCCAGTATTTTCCCACATTTTCTAGATACTGTACCAGTACTGTGTGTAAAATGCCATCATTTTGCCATCAATTAAGTTTTATTCTTTCTCACCTCTCTTTCTATCTCCTTTCACTTTTTAAAGGTTGCCATGTTAGAAAAAATATTTTGCCCTGCCATGCTGTTTATTGATGTGGCAAATGAATGGTTTATGAAAATATATCTAAATCTGTCATCAGTAATCAGTAATGATCATGACTCACCTCTAGTCTTCTCTGTCTTAATTTCAGGTTTTCACCATGTGTTGTAGATAGTTCAGGAGGTTAACTCAACCAAGCAGTCTACTTTCAGGTACTGTTTAGAATACCAGAATAGGGAGGATGGTGTAGGTTTAAGTTCATTAGACTAATACATATATACCAACAAGACAGTGTACATCACTGTGACAACAGCGTTTGTTTTCATTCGAAGGCTTTGTGGTTTTTCCTATAATACCTGGTGGGCCGGTCTCTAGTCAAAATACCCGGGCCGATTTTTTTATCCCAGTCCAGCCCTGTTTAGTGCCATCTTCTTTTAGTACGGAACATCATACGGTTGGTTGGTTGGTTGCAGGTAATACACTTACATTAGTTTATGTTAGCTAACAGAATTGATAACTCAGAGGAAAATAAGGACACTAAAACTAAAAATCAGTTAAATGGGTTAATTTTGTGCTGCTCCTGTCTGCTACGATGAGTTTTATGTTTAAACCAAGGATATACTGTCTTCTTTCACTGTCTGTGTGTTTAGCTGTAAGTGGCTCTCTGTTGTTTGGATAGCTACACTCAAACGGGAAAATCCAGCCGTAATGTTCGGGTTTGTAAAGCACTTTATAAATGAGGACTGTGTGGAGGAATCTTTATATGTGTAGCATTTCATGTCCCCTTATCTGATGTCAGGTAGAGAAGGCATAATTACTGCAGATGCAATGTAAATTTGATAACAAATGCATCTCTCTCACTGGGTACCGCGGTATCTTTATATGACCCGGTTCAAACTTTACTGAAATGTTGAATCAAGTAAGCTTCATTGCCATTCATCAACAGAATATCGTCCTGTCTTGTCAGGCAAATCTTTCATTTTCCTTACTCCCATTTCTTTCTGGGGGGGTTTTCTCCTCTGCAATTCTGTAATTCCATTTGGAAACTGCATATTGTTGCAAAAAATCTTCATTGTTCAGTCAGTGAGGAATGAGCAAAGGGGTAATGGATGCTTGGGCCATGAATACTAAATGCTAGGTAATTAAAGGATACCTGTGGAAAATTCCTTTGACTGGCTCAGCAGAAGAGAGTTTCAGGCTAATGTCCATTAGACTGAAGAGAGGACAGAAAAAGAGGGTCAGGTCTGAGTGATGGCTTCTCTCTGAATCACTCATTTGGGTTGAGAATCTGACATTTGATTAAGTCTGACCTACATGTCACAGACAAGAAGTCATGTCCTCTTACATGCACTTCAGTGGAGAGTCAGACTTTAGGAGCTTTATGAGTTTGAAGAGACTTCAAATAAGATTGTTGTTCAAATTAAAGACTGTCTGTCTGCCTTGCCTGTCTAGGTAGGAACAAAGAAATGCAAACAGCAGTTGCAAATATCCATATACTTATTCTTTCAAGGTATTTTCATTAGTCTTAATATTTTTTCTCTCTCTCTCAGAGGTCTTAGTCGGGCAATCTAACCAGTGTTGAGTGTAATTATGTCATTATGTGGTTGACAAAGGTTCTTTAGTCACCTGCACACTGGATGGACAGAAAGACAAATAAAGTAGAATAAAAAAACAAAAATGGAAGACAAAATTGTTGTAACTAAAACTTTCACATCTGGCACCATCAGATCATATCAGCTGTATCTCTTGCTTTGAACATCAATTGGTCTAATCTGAGGTGTTAAATTCAAAAATATAAATCGTATTCTGTTTTGCTGATACTACACGATTGCTTATCTGTAATGTCACAGTTTTGATATTTAAAAAAAAAGAATAGAAGGAAGAATAGGTGTCACAGTGCTGTGGTGTTTAGCACTGTCACCTCACAGCAAGAAGCAATGGCTTTTCTGTGTGGAGTTTGTGTGGTTATGTTAATTGGTGATTCTAAATTGACCATAGGTGCAAATGTAAGTGTGAATGGTTGTCTGTGTGGCTATGTGTAAGCCCATCAACAGGTTGGCAGCCTGTCCAGGGTGTTCCCTGCCTCTTGCTCTGTGAGGGTGGGCTCCAGCAAGGCTGAAATGGGTAAGTGGACAAAAACAGGTGGATGGAAAGGATGAACGCAGAAAAAACAACATAAAGTGGTGTGTGTTTATCTGGTGTTGTTACTTAGAAATAATATTTGTATTAAAAGAAATTAGTTAGAGATGGAGAATTTGTTTTCATTGTATGCACACATAAAAAGATTCTCTGTGGTGTGTCTTCTTACCTTCATCAGCGTACACTGGAAATGAAAATGATGTCTAAGAGACATACTCTGGGATCTGCATCACAGCACTGTGCAGCTGATACTCATTCCAGCAGCGTTATTTCTGATACTGATGATAATCGTAATTTCCCCAGTGCTGAGCGTTGTAGCGCTGATGTATAGCTGCATACCTATACTGAAAGTAGTCTACCAGTGAGGAGGCCCAAGACTCAGAACAAGTTAATGGGGCTACCTGACAGAAATTCAGCTATCAGGTATTGTGGAAATTGTGTTTAAATTGTGGGCTTATATTATCAGGAATTCTTTATCTCCAGATGGAAGAAGACAGGTTGGATAACCGGTACATTGTGCTTAGTCGAACTTTAGATAGATTATAATGGAAAAGTTATTCAGAATAACCATAGCTAAGCACATTTCTTACTGTATGAGAATATGGAGCTGACAGGCAGGTGGAAAAGAGCAAGACCACTGTAAGGATTCATGGATGTAGTGAAGGAGGACATGCAGTGGGTTGGTGTGACAGTGCAGGATGCAAGTGTTAGGATGAGATGGAGGAAGTCGATGGTGACCCTGAAAGGGAGCAACTAAAAAAAGACTGTGATACTGTGATGCATTATACTCAGATTAAACCCTTGGCATCTGATTATCAGGGATCATTAACATAAATAATCATTATATAGTGATATGTTTCTATCCTACAACTCCAGTAAGATAATATCTAACTTAATGGAACATTTTTGCATACTATACTTCATTTGGTTGTGCTGACAGGGTCTGATGATATGTAAACACAGCAGACAATGCACATAAAACACATTTTGTATGCCTTAACACAGTAGTGTGTTAGCACTGAAGAAGTCCAGGTAACAAATCACAAGAGGAATCTTGGGATTACACACATTGACTTTTTGAGGTGTCTCACTGATATAACCTTGACATTAATGGGAGGTTTTCACATTCTCAATTGTTCTGGGTCTCTCCATAATCTGTTATAGACATGACTGAGTTCTCTATTGGGCTGCCTCTGAAGTTTGAACCTTAGAAATAACCTTGTCTGGATGGGTTAGATGATGTAGTTGTCCATCCTTCTCACTATCCTCTTGATGTTTACCAAACCCTCTCCACCCTTCACAGAGCCTACATTTGCAAGCCCTCTAGAGATCAACGCACCAATTACTCCATGTGCATCTTGACTGAATAATAGGACTTTTAATTGTCTTGTCTTTCACAATTATGTCAAAGCCATAACCTTTAATTAAGTGTCTGCCAATTATATTATTCCTTTTTTTGTTTGAGTGGATGAAAGTAATTACTGTCACCTTGTAAAGTATGAGAAGTAATTAATCCTTTTTGATTTCACCAAATCCCATTTTTTTTGGTCATTAGTTAGCCTTTTAATCCCCAGAAGATTATGAAGCCAGTTAATTATAGAGAATGGAAGCAGCTACTTGTTGTTTGTGCATGGTCACATTTTTTTCATTGAAAAATCTACCACTTAGAACAGAACAAATCTGCACCAAATCTGTGCTGTAAGGCCTAATGAAAGAGTCACTGCAACTAGGCTGTCTTTCAAAACATGCTGCAATTCACTGGTTTTGAAATTTGACTTATGTAGATCAAATGTTTTCAGGTTCTCTCATTTTGTCAACTCCACACAAGCCAAACTTTATCATCATTGCCTTGAATTAGTGCCTGTGTTAGTATTGGACACCTAGACCAAATTGCAGGAGGGTGATTGTGCTCTTATTTACAGGGGGTTCAACCAGAAGACCATCAAATATCTCATGGATTCTTTTTTTGGTCATACACACATGAGACAGCGTTGGGACCAGGGTCAGTAACTAACACTGTATATATCTCAGCAGAAGGCCAGAAAAAATTGCCTCCAAAAAAGCACAACTGAGTAATAACAGTCATCTGTTTGGGCACATAGATTGCATGCTGGATGGGATGCAGTGTGTGTCCTCTTTCAAAACCATTTATCAGACAAGGCCAGGTGGGTTGTGGACCCAGAATGTGGGCCATTGTTGTAGGCCAAAGAAAACCTTGGATGTCTGGGGGATCCCACCTCCCAACCCAGGAGCTCTGTGTGGCTGCTATGTAAAGGCTCCAGCCCAGACCCAAGCATGCATATTGTGCAGGTCTGAAAGGACACTATAATCCATCCCCATATGTGCCAACAGCCCTCCACCCCCCATCCTCTATTCATACATCACTGTGACTACATGTCTCAAGAGCGCCTTTAACACTGCACAATGCATTGCTGCTTAACATGCATCAAAACATGATGGAGAGCTAAATTGTCTTCTTCTGTGGTCAAAACAAGCGCTTCTCGGCACGAGGTATTTTTAAAAAATATATATATGTATTTTATCCAGAGATAATACCGACATGAGTATGTTTGATATGGAGAATGTTTCTTCCTTATTATTGTACATATGAGCTGCTTGCAAAAATAGAAAATAAGCACAGAGGCTCTGAGTAGCTTATAAGCTTGCAGTTTTGCCTAAAAAAAAAATGCAGTCACATTGAGATTCAGGTCCAGCATCTCAGCCAACAGTTGGTCCCCCCCACCCACCCCCATAAAATGAAAGTAGTATTTATGTTGTGTTTTTAGTCCTCCTGTTTTATTTTTTTCACTCCCCTTCCTGTCACTTCAGCCGCCTTGCTTTCTCTGTGATGAATCTCAATTATGCCAAGGTCACCTTTCATTGCGATGATCCCTCTCCCACTTTATTGGAACTGGCAGTACTTCCACACTATCATGGCCATGCTTATTGACGGCCACTTCCTTCTCCAAAACAAAACTGGCAAAGTACATAAATAAATAAACAAAAGAATAAAAAGGGGGAAAAAATGGTGGAAAAGTTGCATGGCCTCTAATTTTGGCCGACAGAGCTGGCATGTCTACTTCAGGCTGTGCCTAATGATTTGTAATCATTCTCTTTTTGTGCTGTCCAGAAAGTGGGCGGAGGTGGTTTAGGGCAGCTTATTCATATGTTGGTTTTACTACTGTAATTGCTAAATAATTCTGCTGAAAACATGCTGTGAAGAGAGCCTTTGGAATCAATTTGTATTTAAAATTTACAATACTCTCCAGCAGTGTCTTGGATTTTGAATAACAAATGTATTGTATTCACTGGCCATGTTTTCATCTGCCTTTTTTGAAGCAGTGAACTGTTTTTAAAATCATGAAGGTTTATTGTTTTCCACTGTTACCATGACTACTGTACGATGACACTCGTGAGGTCACACTTTCCTATCCTGAACAGGGGAAATGAATGACATAGAGAGTCACAGGCTAATTTGTTTGAGCATAAACAAGATTTGGAGTGTGCGTGTGGGTAGATGGCACTGAGATGACATCCGCTATTCACATTTGATGAGGATGCTACCACATGTAATTGTTGTTTCAGTGCAGCATCTGTTGTTAAGAGGAAGCAGAATGGGTGGGGTAAGAGCTTGCAGAGAGATAGTTAGCCTCACAATTGACAGTGACACGTTGGTAAGCACGAGTGCAGAGTGTGTTAGCTGAACCAATAGGCCTTTGATGGTTCTCTGATATAACTCGTTAAACAAGCATTGGACCGTTTTCCTCTGTGATGTATCTTGGTTGTCCATTTTCTGCTGTCCACACATCCTCACAAAAGCTGTCCTTCTTCACTGGCATCAGATCTCAAAGGAGCTACTAGTACAAAGCTGTATAGTGTAATTTCCATTATAACTTGAATTTTCTTGGCATACTTGCATCTCTTGAGAACATAGCAATTCACTTTATATCAACTTATTTATCAAAGTATTTAAGACATTTCATAGCAAAGTTAGTTTGCAACTAACAACTTCTAAAACTAAATCAATCAAATTAAATGTTCTTGTCTCACACAGACCAGATTGGAAATACAGACTTTGTATTACGGAGATAGGAGTGTAAAATCCCATCCGTGACTGATCCAGTCGGTTCTGACATTTGCATTCTTACATACAGCTTCATCGGCTAATGTCTTGAAACATATGCTGCAGTGCATATGTGAAAAATGCTTTACAGCCTCACTGAACTAATGAAGCAATGCTGAGTAATATTAACTTTTTCTGTTGGGCCAGTATAATGGTCTGGAAATGAACTTTTGCCAACCAATACTGAAAATGTAGTGGTTTTTGTATATTCATCCATCCAAATGGTCTTCAACTTTTAAAAGAAGAATCCTATGCTTGGTTTATAGATATAGGCATTATGATAGAGAAACATTGACACCTGGAAAGTTGACCCCATCTTAAAGATTGTCTTTACTTTGAATTTTAAAATTCAGCTTTTTAAGAAAAACATTGCTGATATTCAAACATTTGTACAAGCAGTGATTCTGTCATGCATATAGTTGGAAAAAAGACATGTGTCAATCTGTGTCACAATAAAAACTTGGACATGCCATTTATTGTCATACAACTGATTCCAAGGTTCATTATACAGGGAGTGCAGAATTATTAGGCAAATGAGTATTTTGTCCACATCATCCTCTTCATGCATGCTGTCTTACTCCAAGCTGTATAGGCTCGAAAGCCTACTACCAATTAAGCATATTACGTGATGTGCATCTCTGTAATGAGAAGGGGTGTGGTCTAATGACATCAACACCCTATATCAGGTGTGCATAATTATTAGGCAACGTCCTTTCCTTTGGCAAAATGGGTCAAAAGAAGGACTTGACAGGCTCAGAAAAGTCAAAAATAGTGAGATATCTTGCAGAGGGATGCAGCAGTCTCAAAATTGCAAAGCTTCTGAAGCGTGATCATCGAACAATCAAGCGTTTCATTCAAAATAGTCAACAGGGTCGCAAGAAGCGTGTGGAAAAACCAAGGCGCAAAATAACTGCCCATGAACTGAGAAAAGTCAAGCGTGCAGCTGCCAAGATGCCACTTGCCACCAGTTTGGCCATATTTCAGAGCTGCAACATCACTGGAGTGCCCAAAAGCACAAGGTGTGCAATACTCAGAGACATGGCCAAGGTAAGAAAGGCTGAAAGACGACCACCACTGAACAAGACACACAAGCTGAAACGTCAAGACTGGGCCAAGAAATATCTCAAGACTGATTTTTCTAAGGTTTTATGGACTGATGAAATGAGAGTGAGTCTTGATGGGCCAGATGGATGGGCCCGTGGCTGGATTGGTAAAGGGCAGAGAGCTCCAGTCCGACTCAGACGCCAGCAAGGTGGAGGTGGAGTACTGGTTTGGGCTGGTATCATCAAAGATGAGCTTGTGGGGCCTTTTCGGGTTGAGGATGGAGTCAAGCTCAACTCCCAGTCCTACTGCCAGTTTCTGGAAGACACCTTCTTCAAGCAGTGGTACAGGAAGAAGTCTGCATCCTTCAAGAAAAACATGATTTTCATGCAGGACAATGCTCCATCACACGCGTCCAAGTACTCCACAGCGTGGCTGGCAAGAAAGGGTATAAAAGAAGAAAAACTAATGACATGGCCCCTTGTTCACCTGATCTGAACCCCATTGAGAACCTGTGGTCCATCATCAAATGTGAGATTTACAAGGAGGGAAAACAGTACACCTCTCTGAACAGTGTCTGGGAGGCTGTGGTTGCTGCTGCACGCAATGTTGATGGTGAACAGATCAAAACACTGACAGAATCCATGGATGGCAGGCTTTTGAGTGTCCTTGCAAAGAAAGGTGGCTATATTGGTCGCTGATTTGTTTTTGTTTTGTTTTTGAATGTCAGAAATGTATATTTGTGAATGTGGAGATGTTATATTGGTTTCACTGGTAAAAATAAATAATTGAAATGGGTATATATTTGTTTTTTGTTAAGTTGCCTAATAATTATGCACAGTAATAGTCACCTGCACACACAGATATCCCCCTAAAATAGCTAAAACTAAAAACAAACTAAAAACTACTTCCAAAAACATTCAGCTTTGATATTAATGAGTTTTTTGGGTTCATTGAGAACATGGTTGTTGTTCAATAATAAAATTATTCCTCAAAAATACAACTTGCCTAATAATTCTGCACTCCCTGTAGAGAGCAACCCCTTGCATGCAAAAAGAAAATGAATGGATTCACTTTCAAACATGCCATTGACCCTCTAAATGCCAAGTTCACCCAAACCTCTTATGCCTGGATGAATGGCAAGGTTGTAGGCAGTGTGAGTTTGTGTGCCATGTCTTTCGCCCATAAAAAAGTCAGATACCCCCATGAGACATGGAGTCCACCAGACTGATCACAGAGCTGTTGCTTTATCCAGAGAAAAACTGGGCTTTAAAATGTTTGTGACACGTTAGTTTTGGCATTTTATAATGTGAGTTTAACATGACACTATGAAAGAAAGCACTTGCTTTTCTTTAAATTACCTGTAAAAACCTGTATACTATACTTCACATGCCTGTCCTGTCATTGTTTTGCTATTTTCTTGCCTTTTTCTTCTCTTTTTTCTTTTGCTTTTGTTTTGTTTTTGTCTTGTTTTTGTTTTTAATATTTTCATTCCCAAACCCACGTTTACAATTATTATAGTGATTTTTCTAGGTTTCATATTGTGGTAGAAGCATTCACAGAGTCACGTTGACAGGCATTGTGCCATTTTAACAGACAACTGTAATCAAATGGCAGGTGATCCTAACCCAAGGACAATGTGTGTATGGCAGTGTGCCATCTACGCTGGTGGTAAACACACATCCCGAGAACAGGAAAAAGCGGGACACGGCTTGCTGGCAAACACTTTGATCGCCTTTCATTCACTCCCGCCTCTCATCTCTTTGGGCTTTTGGGGAAATGCACTGTTTAATCCACCGTATGTCGCAGAAGTTTATACAAGGTACTCCGCAGAGTTTGGGGCTCACTCTACACGGAGGAGGCGGGAAAAAAAGCATACATTTACACGGTTGAGTGGTGTAATCTTCATGAAATACCGGTAAATAGGGAGAGGAAGCCTAGTGGAGCCGTAGATTAATGCTGCTATCAAATGGCCTGGGACAAAGAAGAGGATGGCTAATGAGCTGGAAAAGGCAGGGCTGTTCACTGCGTTAAATGATACCGTAGCACCATCTCCCCACTGGCCGCCGCACTGCCATGTTCACACATTCTGATGTCGCTAACAGCAATGTAGGACAAATATTGGAAAATGTCATTTAAGCAAGAACCAGAAAGATATGTTTGATGTGTTAAAGATGGCATCATTAAAGGCATATTCCTACCACACAAATGCTTTCTAATTTGACCGTCTATCCCATATGCTTTATATGCCTCCTTACAGACTTTCTGAGAGGTAATTTGCTGACAACTTATATCCGCCAAAATGGATGGTCTGTTCTCTCACTCTGTCCCTTTATCTAAACCTCTATTCTTTCCTTTAAGTTCATTTCATTCAACCTCTCTTAGCCATGATATAATGAAAAACAAGATTCTCTCCCTTGTCTATCTCTTTCCTTTGGTATCATCTCAGGCATGCTTGTAACCTCCCATGACTGTCGCCTAGGTTACAGGAAGAGTGAGATGAACTCTTGGGCTTAGATAAATTTCTTGGTCTGGTCTGTATTAATTTTTGATGTTCTACTGCCTCACAGACACTTTTGCAGGCATTTTTTTTCATGTTTTATTTAG
Source organism: Haplochromis burtoni (assembly GCF_018398535.1). Classification (NCBI taxonomy): domain Eukaryota; kingdom Metazoa; phylum Chordata; class Actinopteri; order Cichliformes; family Cichlidae; genus Haplochromis; species Haplochromis burtoni. The sequence goes on from NW_024582363.1 coordinate 619,619, forward strand.
GTGTGTGTTAGAGCTAGGTTAAAGTTTCACCAGACTGACGCCCTAAAAGAGTCTGGTGGCATGGAGGAAATATCACGTTGAGGGCACGAGTGGCCTTTTATTAAGGGTCAGACAAAACTCAATGCTTCAAGCTTCGAGCTCGAAGCTTCAAAATATAGCTATAACGTTGTTGGCTAAAGTATAACATGAATATCTGTCATGACATCTCAACAGCGATCAGATAAATTAAAAAGAAAAAACGATATCGGATTTCCATAAAAAAATGTCTCTCTCTTTATTGTGAGTGCAGTCAAATACGCAGGCCTGCTCTAACAGCTTCAGGCCTCGACATATTTATCTTACTTGAGCCAAGTGACAGTTGTCTCCACAGTCATTTCATTTTACACGCCACAACAACAAAAAAATGAGAGAGAAAAAATTAAATTAATCAAATGTGGAGGGGATAGGCAAAAGAATGGGCGTTGGAGCTGTGTGCTGGAATGGATGGTCGGGGGTGCAATATACCCCCCAGTTGTGCTGTGAATCAGAAGGGATGGGTAAATAAATAAATGTGTTATGTATGACCAAGCACACAGACTCTGGGGCTACTTGCTGGTCCAACCGCGATGTACTCAGACAAGTGAATAAATCAGCACACAATTAGGGCTTGTGATTTCATTTATGGTACCTACAAGCGCTCTAGTGGCAGATTCTGGCAGATGTCATTTCTAGCCAATTGATTTTGCTGCTGTCCCGAGGCCCGAGCAGTCATGGCCCCTCTATTCGAATTACAAATGAATGGCAAACACGAGCCAAATGGCTGTCCAGGCAATTTCTGCATGATAGGAGTAGAATAATGTAAGAGACCACACTGGCACCAAAGAACAAAGACATAAACTGACACACACATCACTGGAGGCTCTGCTATGAACATACTGTAAAAACATGCATGTAAGAAAAGGAGTTTGTTGCACTCCTAAGAAAATGTATTTTCAGTCAGACATTAGTGAATTCCTTGAAGGTACATTCTGCATGTCTTTGTTACGGTAAATAAGATTCTGTTCAGCAGCCAGGTTTTAGTGGTGAATTCACTTTAAAATATCCTTCAGCAAGAAGAGTGAAATTGTTTCTAAGCTACCATGAAATCTCTAAATGTCTTGGGTTTATGCATCTGTGATGTTTTCACTTAAGGCCATGCACAAAAAAAGAAGCTCCAACGCAATCACCACACACTGAACACTGTCATCTCAATCATCCAGTAAGAGCACTTGACCACATGCAATGCAAATTAGCAATGTCATTTCAAAGCTGGAGCGAATGAAGACCTTAGGCTTCAGTCTGAAGTAGTTCATAAATCTGCCAATGGCAGATCTACTGCTACCTTCCTTCTCTACCTGTTGGCTCTATTTTATGTTTTGCCCTTAAATTTCAATTTACCACTTCCTCTGATGGAATAAAGTCCATGTACACCATATGAACAGTGTACTGCAGCTGACAACAAAATTCCATTATAAAGGCAAGAAGGTGAAGATTATCTCTATTGTTGGGATTTGATGGTAGTAAAAATATGCTTAAATGAGTCTTGCTACCTTTTAAGAGATTCATAACTGAATAAAAATAATATTAATAATTATATTAATACTGTTAATCTGCTATATTTGAACATCCTTTTACAGTCTCAGAACTTTATTAACCTGTTAGGCTTCTATTGATGAACAACAAGGCAGGCAGAGAGTTGTCATCAGGAAAATACTAACGAAGTCTCTAAATCTTATCATAAAACTCAACAACCAACAGCCCCTCCAAGTAAATAACTACCAACCATGAGAAAGATATGTTTACAGCTTGAAATTTCCCACTGCCTGAAATATCATGAAGTAGCAGTTAGTGGTAGCAGAGGAACTTGGGAAAGACCTGGATGATCAAGAAAATGTAGTGAAAAAGCTATGCATCTGCTTGCCAAAAAGGCAAAACAAAACTGATGAACTGATGAACAAACATGAAGGATTCCAGGCTGTATTTTAAATCAAACACTCAAGTAATGTCTAAAACCCATGAACATAACCAAATACTGTGTCTAACCTCTTTGAGATGCTCTGCTTGATCGGCTCCCTTCAGTTGATCCTTTTTTGTGAGTATGTGTTCAGTTTTGTCTTTGGTAACTCAAAAACATACTCAGTTGTGATGAGATCAGGTCATTTGATTCCAGTACTTTGTCTTAAGAAACTTCCAGGTTGCACTGCAATATTTGGGCCATTACCCGTTTACACTCTCAAGTGCCATCCAAACAGCAGTGTACCCTTGTACACTTCAGATTTCATCCTGCTACTTCTATCAACAATCGCAATACCAATATAAACTAAAGACCCTGTCATACATGCCTATACCATAATAGTCTAATTTAGCATTCTTCTTCTTGTCTCTAACCAGGAGTTTGCACTTTGTTGTAAACCTCAGTATTTACATTCACAAAGGTGACTCTTAATGGTAGAACTTGGCACAGATACTCCAACCATGTCAAGACAAGAGTTGTCTTGACATGGTTAGATGCTGTGAAAGGGATGTTCTTAACCAAGGAAAAACATTTGCCATCTTCCACTTCAGATATCTTTTGTGGTCTTCTAAGTCTTTTGGTGTTGCTGAGCTGTCTAGTGTATTCTTTCTATTTTAAAATGTACCAGATTGTTGGCTTTACTACTCCTTAAGCTTTTGCTATTTGTAATAGGTTCGCTTTGGTGTTTTTTAGTCTAATGGTGCCCTCTGTTTACTAACATCTCCACTGATCAGCTCAAATACAAGTCCAACACTTGGAATTGATTTTATCTGCTTTCCATCTTTATCTGCTTAATTTGTCATGAAATAATGAGGAAACAGCCCTAACCTGGCAATTAAACTGCTTTTCAGTCAATTGTACTCTTACTTTTAAGCCTCTTAAAATGGAAGACCATGTATAAGAACATAAATTCAATAACAGTTAATCCTATATATATACTTTGTTGAACCTTTTGAATAAAAGATGAAAGTCCACAATTCAATCAGACTGTGGCTGTTTGATTTAAATACACTGTGGAGGTTTGCAGAGCCACGGAATGTGTGACTGTCCAAAAACCTATGGATCTATTTCTAATGGCCCCAAACCTTTCTATATAACATCATTAGCATAGGTAAATGAATAAATAGTAGGGTGTTTTACTTTGTGACAATATCGCTCTGTCCTTTCTCTATGTCCACTGCTAAAGGGCAGTCTTTACGAGGATTCTTTCCAGGATTAAATGATATTTGGCATAAAAAATAGAAAGTGGAAATAGAGGAAAAAGGAAAGCGAGACACCAAACTGTGATTTTTTTTCTTATATGCTTTCATTTACTTTAGCTTTACAAAATGTCAAACAGACAGCCTTCATGTTCAGGCAGTGCAGACATGAGACCAGAGACAGAAAATTTTACAAGATGGCTTCTACAGGTCCTAACTCCCAGGTGTTGGGAGTCAGACTTTTACTTTACAGTGAGAGATGTAGCTCATGTCAAGAATCTCAGCAGCTGGTTGAACATCCAGTCCCTTTGCAAAGTAAGAAATTATATCTTGGCATGCAATCTTAGCCCATTGGAACACATCAGTCATTACTGGAAAAGGTTATGCTGAAAACAGGGAAAGCCGCCACTGGTTACACCCCTCCTAACTAAGTGAAAATCTCCCATGCCGTGGGTTGGCCTTGGATGGAAAAGGAAACACAAACTGCACCAACATGCAGAAGAGTGTATAGCACATGGCCTTGTCAATGATGGTATCTAATAGTGAAGTGGAAGGTGACTGTCATTTTGCTTGACAGGAATGTCTTGACCTAATAGCGAGCTATCTGTAAGTCATATAAGGTGAAGCCATAGTATGATATAAGCTACTTTCTGTTTCTTTTTAACTAGGAATAAAATAGAAACAATAAATAAATAAAATAAATATTTATTTTCTCCAATTCAAACAGAGGGGAGATATAGATATAATTAATTGATTTATTCAAAGTCAACAGACTTTGACTAAATCAAAAAAGCATAAACTCTGTATTTTTACAATAATGTAATCCCTACTGATTTCCATGGAAGGTAACATATATCAGGCGCCATGGTGGTTAGCACTGTTGTCGCACAGCAAGAAGGTCCTGAGTTCAATTCCACCATCAGGCCGGGGTCTTTCTGTGTGGAGTTTGCATGTTCTCCCCATGTTTGCTTGGGTTCCCTCCGGGTACTCCGGCTTCCTCCCACCGTCCAAAGACATGCAACTTGTGGGGATAGGTTAATTGGATAATCCAAATTGTCACTAGGTGTGAATGTGCGAATGAATGTGAGTGCGAATGGTTGTCTGTCCCTGTGTGTTGGCCCTGCGACAGACTGGCGACCTGTCCAGGGTGTACCCCGCCTCTCACCCTATGACAGCTGGGATAGGCTCCAGCGCTCCCTGTGACCCTGAAAAGGATAAGGGGATGGATGGATGGTAACATATATCTTCATTATCATATTTTTGCAGGTGTATTAGAACAAAGTGAATGAATTGTAATTTTTAAAAGCTCTAATATTTTTGCATTTAAAAAACATAATCTCAAGTCTGAAAGTGTTCCAGGCACACTTGTTGAAACATCAATTCCTTATGTTCCTGCAGCTGGTTTAGAATTATATTCTCCACATACAAATCAAGTGAACCAAAAGAAATCATATTGGGGTTTTTTTTATTTGTTTGTTTTTTATTAATGCCATTTAATGCCACATAGGCATTAAATGTGGCATTTAATGCCACATTTAATGGCATTAAATGTGGCACGCTGTGTGAGGCAGGTTGGATTGGATCCCAAAATACACTCAAGCAGGACTGAACTCAAACCTCAGCTTTATTGTTGGATTCACCCAAATATAATAACTAAACTGAAAGGCACTAGAAACTAAACTAAACTAAACAGACTTACTGACAGAACACACAGCCAAGAAATGAGAGAGAACAGAGGGGAGATGCAGACATAAATACACGGGGCAAACGAGGTGGAAACACAGCTGAACGTAATCTAACAAAGGAGATAGGAGCCAAAACTGAACATACTGTACACAGGACAGGAAACTGTCAAAGTAAAAAAGAGTAAGTATGAGAAACACACACTGAGATGCTGTATTATAATGTTAGCTTTAGTGACCAATTTTTTTAAAGGCACTTTATTAATTAATGGCTCTTTGTCCAGTAACCAGTTAGGTGGTAAGGGGGAAAAAAAGTCAAACAAGAATAATACAGATTCACAAAGAATTGTGTAAAAACTGTGGTAACCAGGAAAATGATGAAAAGGTGTATTGCAGATGAGAAAATATTGTAATATGTGTGTGAAGTTGAGAAAGCATATATTTTAAATTAAATTGTACTTTTTAACCTAAACTTAAGTTCAATTGTAAAATATGATGCCAGAAAAGAGTCAGACTACTGCCTTCTGATTAGATGCTATGTGATGATGCTTACTAATGCTGACTTTGCCAGATGTTGTTCTTCCTTGCCATCCTATACTAGAATCATACACTAAAAAAGTGAGTGTGACACAAATTCTGGAGCGAGCATATGATTGATTTATCTACTGCATTCAGCTTTGACTCAAGGGGTTTGTTGACCTTCTATTCAACAGTTTTTCACCGGAACTCTCAATATGAGGTCCAAAGAGAAGTTGCACGTGAAAGAGGCTTACAAACAAACAAAATAAACTCACCTAGACAGAACAGCAACATATTGTAGATGCATATCCACTGTGTGTTGTGTTAGGTTTTATGTAGTGAAGACATGTGATTGTTTATTTTATTTTTTTTTTTTTTTTTTTTTTTTCGGCCTGTCCCGTTTGGCTCTTTTGCCATCAGAATTGTTGTCTAAAGGCAAAGAAAGATGCCCAACGGATTTACTTTACCAAACTGACCATCCCAGCCTTGCCGTAATGGTCCATTTGATTCACCTTTTATTGTTTATTTTATTTTCACTTACTGAATACGGGACAGACTTGACTGGGGGAAAGAAGGGGAGAAAGAAAGAGGGAAAGAGAAACAGCTGAGAAGAGGGACGGGGGAGAAGGGCAAAAGACAAAAACCAACAAAACGGGCAGAGGAAAAAAAAATGCATATATCAATCACCTGGATCACCTGCTGAGAAAGAAAAAAGAAAGCAAGCAGAAGAGAACAAGAGTAATAGAATAAACAACATCACAATGATATATGGGAATATGACAGTAAATACTAAATATTAAACATTATTGTGCAGCACATAAGATCAACAGAACACAGTGTGCTTTGAGGTAGGAGCCAAAAAGGGTGTAGTTTGTGGGTGTGATCACCCGTGTGTACACCTGTGAGCATGGACGCGCTTGTTTTTTTTTTTAAAAGGTTCCTTCATGTAATGATCTGCTAGAGGGTGTGGGGGGGCCACAGCCCCGTCCTCCAGGGCATGAAGCAGGTATGGAGGAGATCAAAACTCCAGACATCCAGAGGCCCCCAGAACACAAGAGACCAAGGAAGACCAACAGAGGGGCAGCCGCGCCACTGTCCCAGAAAGAGCTGAGGAGAGTCCCAGATGAGGGCTCACTCAGCAGCCGCGGAGCAGAAGCCAGGGGGAGTTGCAGTGACGCGCCCGTGAGCTCTGCCGGCAGCCAGCCGTGCCTGAGTGACCGAGCCCCAGGCCGAGAGGCCGGGGGCACCCCACCTCCGAAGTGGCCCGAGCGAGCCCCAGGCTCCAGGCCCCGATAAGCGGCCGCCAAGGAGTGAGCCGGTGTGTACCTGGACGCCCATCCCCGGACACAAAGAACCACCAACGCACCGATGTCTGAGGGGTCCGCCACTGGCAGGGGAAGTGGTGGTAGGGGGAGATAGGCCTCCAAACCTTGGAGGGCCTGAGATGTCCCCAGAGAGGTGGCGCCTGACACCCAACCTGACATATAGACACAGACATACAGGCACACACAGACACAAACATCCATTCCCACCCTCATGCTCTCATATGCACTTACTCCACACTCAACCAACGTGGAGACAGACATAAAGAGACGTTGTACACACGATCACACTCCCCAAGCGTACTCTACAAACCGGGTCTAGGTGCCCCCGCCCCTGGAGGGGGGAACTGCACCCAGACCCAGGTGGTGTTTCCCTTTTCCCTGCGGTGGGGGGAGGCAGACCGCCCCGACTCCGCAGCAGCAGGAAGGCTCCACACTCCAGACCGCAGTCGGACGGCCAACTCCTCCTCCTAGCCCCCCCGCTCCAGCAGGTCGCAGAGAATGGGGGTGAGAGAAGACTCCAAACCTCCCTCCACCCGCTCATTGTAGTGTTGATGCATGTGTGTTCTAAGGTGCATTTAAAACCCAGGAGGGCATGGAGCTACCTGCCAGAGAGCAGCAGGTAAGTGCATGGTCCCTCCTGCTAGCCCTCAATGTCTACGTGTATTTAAAATTGAGAGGTGGGCAACGATGCCAGGGGTGGGGTGTACACCCTGATGGTACTTTGGACTCCGTGTATCGTGCCCCCCCCCCAAGATCCTATATGTATGTGTAATGAGAGTGTGAGTAATGTGAATGTCTAAGTTGTGGGATAAAATTGAGGCAGAGGCAGCCAGAAGGGGACAGAGGGGGGGGTAGCCTCCTCTGCACCCTGGTGACATACCCCTACTCCAAGGCCCTGCATGTGTGGGTGGTTGTGGTGGAGCGGGAAGAGGGAGGCAGCTGGAGATGGGGAGGGAAGGAAGGGAGGGGCAAGTGACCCCTCCCTGGGGCCAGCTCCCCCGCTGACCCCAGTAGGCACCCCCATACTCCGCGACCCGCCAGGGAAAGGGGGCCCAGGCCCATCCAGACCGGGCCCAGTGCAGCAGCGCCGCCCGGCCCCACAGAGCCCGGGACAGTCCACCCAACCCCACCACAGAGAAAACTGCACCCACCCCACCATCCACTCATCTTCCAGACTACATAAGACAATAAACACCCAGGCTGAGATCTTCCTCCACCTCTCCTGTATCTCCCCCTCCTGCAGAGGGAGCTCCTGAGGAGAGGAAAGCTCCTGCAAGATGTGACAATCTCCCCCACCAGTTGAAGAGCCCCCCAGGTGGCTCGATGCACCGGCGGCACCCTGCTCCAGGGCTGGGCCCCCATGCACCCACCCGCCCACAACCCCGGCAACACACCAACCAGGACCCAAGCCCCCGAGGCCCGGTCCGGGTTTCCGATGACCTGTATAGTGCACTCTATGTAATATTTTGTATTGAATTAATTGAAGACTGGGATTTCTAATTAGATGAAAGGTTTTTAAGCAAATCTGAGACCAGAAGTTTAGGTCTAAGTTAACTGATAAATCCGCTTCCCATTTTGCAATAGGAAGTGATATTGATTCATCTGTTTTAGAAAGCATTCTGTATATTTTGGATAGTAATTTGGGGGGTTTAAGAGTAAGAAATTGAACCACACTTGGTGGTGTTTGTAGTTCAACTTGACCCGGTTTAAATTTCTTTTTTACTATGGATTTAATTTGTTGATATTCTAAAAATCTTTTCTTGTTGATCCCATATTGTGTAACTAGTCCGTCAAATGAAATAAATTCTGTTCCTTCTAGTATATGTTCTAAATATTTGATTCCTTTATCACTCCAATCTGAAAAGTTTATCATATTATTGTTTTGTAATATGTCAGGGTTGTTCCAGATAGGTGTACGTTTGCATGGGATTAATGAAGACGCCGTCAATTTTAGAAACTCCCACCATGCTGTCAGAGAAGAGCTGATGTTGATGCTTTTAAAGCATTCATGTCGTTGGATGTTTGAGCTGATAAATGGTAGGTCTGAGATCTCTAGATTATTGCAGAGTGCTTGTTCTACATCTAGCCAAGGTTCATCTAAAAGGGTATGTTTTAGCCATCCTGAGATAAACTGAAGCCTGTTGGCTAAGAATTGTTTATTGAGATTGTTTATTGAGAAAAGGTTGTTTCTCCATCGCTCAGAGCCGCTTTGCCTGCATTTCAACTCTCTTTGCGCGGCCCACACAGAGAGGGGATTTAATAGATTTAATGTTGCTTCCTCATCAACAAGACATCATGACAATGTTGCTTACCTCTGCTTCACTGATGCTTTTTTCTTTCTCTATCCAGCTAGGGATTAGGTAACACGGACATTGTTTTCCCACTGAAAAGATGGAGCACAGACGTTGCTTACCGCTGCTTTAGCAACTTCCTGCTGTTCTCTATGCGATGTTTATGAGCCACATACTGATCTTTCATGTATCTCATTCAAACCGTGGTCTACTATATATGTTTGTATACTTTCAAATCCATTAAGCATTCATATATAAATTTTAAAAACTATAAAACCTAAATACTTCTACATTTACATGTGAAAATTCAGTGTGTAGGCTTTGTTGCACAGAGAGAGAAAAATTATCTATAAAGCAGAGGTAAGCAAAGCTGTCCCAGTGTTTTGCTGATGACAAAGCTACATCAGGACTTTTAAATCCCTCTCCATGTGGGTCATGCAGAGAGAGAGAGCATAAGCAAAGACCTCTTCCCAATGGGTAAATATTCATCTCTCCTACATAGGGGCTACCACCACCCACACAGCATACACAGGCTATGTAGGCAATGTGTTACTGCGCTGTGCTGGATGAAGCTAACTGACTATGCTCCTCTGTAATGCTGATATCATGGAAATGTAGGGTACTGTCTGGGTATCAAAGGGTCTGTATAGGTTCTTAGACATCCAGGACATGGAAGTCTTGAGTGATTAAAAAGAGGCTAATTGGAATTCTTTAGATTTCTAAAAACATGTCACCTCTCATTCAAGAGGCTTCTTCAGTTCTAAAACAACTGAGGAAGAGTCCTCGGTATGAGGTGAAGGACATAAATGGCCTCCTTTATTACTTTGTCTGTGAATGACCATTGTTAAACAGGTAGTGGCTTTTAAGTAAAGCTATTAGCCAAATACAATGCAGTCTTGAGATCCCTCCCTAAGTGTTTCAATCCCCAGTAAAGGCCTAGCAGAGCCTGTAAGGAAAGGAAACAGCATTTGGTGGTATCTGCTGGTTTGAGATTTCAGGCAGACATTGGCTGGAAAGAATTTTGGGACAGTTACTTAAAAACAATTCTTATATTTAAATTCATTTTTCTATCCATTTTCTGTCACTTATCCAGGTCCAAGTCATGGTGGCTGCAGTCTAAGCAAAGATTCCCAGACCTCCCTCTCCCCAGTCATCTCGTCTAGTGAGGGATTCCCAAGCCAGAAAAGATACATAATCTTTACAGTGTGTCCTGCTTCTACCCTGGGGCCTCCTCCTGAGACATGCTCTACTTCAGGTTTTTCAAGTAAAACAAAGAAATGTACCCAGCATTTTCACACACACGATTGTAAAGTTTGCAAAATCATGCTCAAAACAAAGTCTTGAACCCTAATTGACCTGCCAGATGGACTTGCATCAACCAAGTTGTACTGGCTGTACCTTCTTCCCAGGATAACCTCCTTGAGAACTCCATGGGAATCAGCTGTGCCCAACCACCTGGTTGTCCCAGTCTGACATGTGGCTAAGCTGTGCACAGACTTAATACTAAACAAGCGAAGTGAGATACGCCAAGATACAGGCACTGTGGAGGACTCAGCTTTGGTGTGTTTTCGCTTGTTACTGTCATCACATTTTTTTGTCAATACAAACAGTTCTTGGTCATAGATGAGAGTGACAGTGTAGATTTACCAGAACTGTAGATAAGTGGGTTTGGTTTCACACGCAGGTTTCTCTTCACCATGACTGACTGATACAATATCTGCATTACTGCAGCTCCACCAACTATCTGTCTGTTAGTTTAACATAATAAAATTAATTTTGTAGCATTACTTTTAAAACGTTTAGTAGACTAAATAAATATGTAGAATCTCTTGAAACAAAGTCTGCAGTTCAATCACATCTTTATTATTTCATTTGAACATGGTGGCGGTGTACAGAGGCCAAATAAGTGTCATTGTACAAAAACATATTCATCCAACTGTACATTAACTGCAGACAACAAATTAAATAGACAAGAAAAGTTAAGTTTTTTCAAGTTTTCTACTTAAATTGCAAAAAGACAATTTCACACAGGCTGCACTAAATCGTAGTGTCACCACATGAATGAAAGGCAATTCATTTACAATTGTTCTGCAATTTGAGCAAAAGTCCACTGTGTTATGATCTTTTCTCTCTTTTTTTCTTTTCTTTAACCAAAATTACTTTTGTATAGTTTTGACATAAAATAAAATGAGCCAACAAGGGAAATATTCACAGAGTGTTGACTCTCTTGTCTGACACTACTGCTTCTCTCTTTTCAGCTGAAATCCAGAGGAAAAAAAGGACAATTGAACTGGTGTTCTCTCAAAACGAGCTAGGCTTTGGTTAGCTCTGCATCGGCTTCCAGTAAGACTCCTTTAAAGTCATATGCTTTTTTTTTTTGCTTTTTTTTCTTCCTCTCCACAGAACCCTTTTAAACTACATGCCTGTGAAGACTGATACTCAGTAAGAAAGAGCTAAATGGAAATGAAAACAACAGGCCTTTGGAAATAGTAAACCCCATGTACAAGAGTGAAATAATGGCATAAAGCAGTGAGATTGATAATGCAAAGAAATGTCCTGCTGAGTATGTATCCACCATAAATAGGAGCGAGGACAGAGTGAGAGATGTAGAAAGATACAGAAAGAATGTGAGAGAGCAATTCAGCAGGGGTTACTAAATATGGGGTTTTGGTTTTAATAATGTAAATGCACTGTCTAACCACCTAAAGCGGTTATGTCCACAGCAGGGAGATGAAGCTGTGATGATGGGGTCAAGAAGACATGCTCTATATGCCTGGGGTTGGTGGAGAAATGTTCATCGGTTCAGTGATATACATGCATCTGATATACTTAATTCTTGTACCATGAATTCTTCTCAAACTTGGGGCACTGGTTTAGCTCATTGGATTGAGCAGGCCTTAAGGCCAATGCAGAGCTAATGTAGTGCCCAGGTTTGAAGCCATTTCATGTGTGCCTTCGCCCAGCTTTCCTGTCTTCTCTCTAGTGTCCAGGCAATATTAAAGACTAACAAACCCAAAATACTGATTTAAAAAAAGTCTCACCAAACTGAACAAGTAGACTTATAGCCACTGCATGTGGTTATACTGTAATTCACTCTTAATTTAAGTTGTGATTTTGCATTTACCACTGTAGCCGAAATGCATCAGTGAAGTACTCAAAATTTAAAAACAGTGGTAAAATAGATAAAAATAAAGTGACACACCCAAAATGTGAGTTCTGTAACTTGGTTTTTGTTGTAATTTCAAGCCTTGATTTTAAGGATGCTTTTTGTGACAAAAGCAGCTAGAAATCACAAGGACAATGGCAGCAACAGGAATTGTTCGAATTGCCCGTAGCAATGAGTCAGACACCCCATACTCCCGCAGCACCTCCCACAGGACACCCGAGGGACACGGTCGAATGCCTTCTCCAAGTCCACAAAACCCATGTAGACTGGTTGGGAAAACTCCCATGCGCTCTCAAGTATCCCTGAGAGGATAAAGTCCAGTATTCCGCAACCAGGACGAAAACCGCATTGTTCCTCCTGTATCTGAGGTTCGACTACTGGACAAACTCTCCTTTCCAGCACCCTGGCATAGACTTTCCCAGGGAGGCTGAGGAGTGTGATCCCCCTGTAGTTGGAACACACCCTCTGGTCCCCCTTCTTAAAGATGGGGACCACCACCCCGGTCTGCTAGTCCAGGGGTACTGCCCCTGATCTCCACGCAACATTGTAGAGGCGTGTCAACCAGGACAGCCCTACAATGTCCAGAGCCTTCAGGAACTCGGGGCGGATCTCATCCACACCAGGGGCTCTGCCACCAAGGAGTTGTTTAACTGCCTCAGTGACCTCTCCCCCGGAAATTGGCAGGTCATCCACCTCATCCCCAGACTCTGCTTCCTCCTCAGAAGACGTGGGGATTAAGGAGGTCCTCGAAGTATTCCTTCCACCGCCCGACAATTTTCTCAGTTGAAGTCAGAAGTGCTCCGCCAGCACTATACACAGGTGGGGCACCGCTTTCCCCTCCTGAGATGCCTGACTGTTTGCCAGAATCTCTTCGAGGCAGTCCAAAAGTCTTTTTCCATGGCCTCTCCGAACTCCTCCCACACCCGAGTTTTTGCTTCAGCCACTGCCCGAGCCGCATTCCGCTTGGCCTGTTGGTACCTATCAGCTGCCTCCGAAGTCCAACAGGCTAACCAAGCCCGATAGGACTCCTTCTTTAGCCCGATTGGCTCCCTTCACCCCTGGTGTCCACCTTTGGGTTCGGGGTTACCACCACGACAGGCACCAACCACCTTGCGGCTGCAGCTCAATGCAGCAGCTTCGGCAATGGAGATGCTGAACATGGTCCACTTGGACTCAGTGTCCCCAGTCTCCCTTGGAATGCTGTTGAAGCTCTGCCAGAGGTGTGCGTTGAAGATCTCGCAGAATGGGGCCTCTGCTAGACGTTCCCAGCACACCTTCACTACGTGTTTAGGTGCATCGGGTCTGTCCAGCGTCCTCCCCCGCCACCTGATCCAACTCACCACCAGGTGGTGATCAGTTGACAGCTCAGCCCCTCTCTTTACTTGAGTGCCCAGAACATGTGGTCGCAGATCTGGTGATATGATTACAAAATCGATGATCGACCTGCGGCCTAGAGCGTCCTGGTGCCACGTGCACTTATGGACAGTCTTATGTTCGAATAAGGTGTTCGTTATGGCCAAACTGTGATTTGCATAGAAGTCCAATAACAAAACACCACTCGGGTTCAGATCAGGGAGGCCGTTCCTCCCAATCACGCCCCTCCAGGTCTCGCTGTCGTGAAACATGTCATATTTTCTCTGAATATGGGACGATTCCGTTTTTTACGGGACGGTTGGACACTCTATTTTATTCATAAGGTTAGTTAGTAAAGTTCTCTATCAGTAATATCATAGCACCCACCCAGCTGTATAGAAACTCCGTCATGCTAGCTAGTACACAGTATGAGTTATTGTAACTGACGGTAAAAAGTCAGCACAACAAAAATACCTAAACCTAACCTAATAAAACCTGAACCTATACCTAAACTTGGTTTATTTCTGACCCAGATAGACTGCAGGTCATAACTTCTTACCTGAAGTTCAGTTCACCTGACACTCAGACCAGTGTTGTGTCAAAAAGTGATTGTCTGCCAAAAACTGATTTCTGGTGTTTGCCAAAAACGTATTGCTCATATTTAAACTGTTATAAGTAACTTGTTGGTCTATAATATGTGTCTATATGTCTATAATAACACAGCGTTATAAAGATACTTAAAAAAAACAGGTAATTTTCAAATTTTATATATAATCCCTTTGTAAACCCTGTTCACCCAACTCTATTTACCAACATACATAAAGATATTACACATAAAAAACACACGGAAACATTGGAAATCTGTTTTTGGCAGGCGATCACTTTTTGGCACAACACCGGCGGCTGCCTCGGGTCTCTCCTTCTCCTGCCTCCCCTTTCCCTCATCCACCTGCTGTCCTTTATGTTAGCTCCGCTATAGCCACCACCAAACAACTGAGTTATTTTTACACATCAGCCAGCCTCTGGCTAATCCACCATCTTTCGTTGTTTATACCATTAAAAAAAAAAGGATTAAAAAAAATAATCATCGGCCCATAAAAACGAAAAACCACCATCGGCCCACCGGGCAAATGCCCGGTATGCCCGATGGCCTGTCCAGCTATGTCACTCACTATTTCATTGTACATGTACAATGAAAAAAAAGGTTATTCTATAAATTGGTGTCATCTGGTTTACCATAATCTGAACGTTTGCTAAAAAAAAAAGATATTAACTAAACCTAAACACCATCATTTTTTTAAACAACCAGTCACTCAACACTCATGTTCACACTTGTGGCACCTGAAAACCTTCCGTCTTTCCCGTTGTGAAGGTTTGAAAAAAAAAAAACTACATGGCAGTGTTAAGTTAAGTTGCTGAGGCTACAAAACGTATTGAATATGTGACTGGAAAACAGATGACTCTGTGACCTTCAAAGCAAATCCAAGTCTATAGTGATGAACTGTATATCTGGTTGTGCGGCAGTGACCCAGAATGTGCACATTGTCCTTCCCAAAAATAGTCTCAACAGTAAGTGTGGACAAGGGCATATTGTTTCAGTGGCACTGCAAGGGCTACTCATATGCTCATAACTAATAGCATTGATTCTACAAGCTGTGTTGATCAAACTCCTGTCGAATCATAGTGGGAGGTTCAAAGCTTAGCTATTAGACACATGCTATGGCGCAGACCATCTCCTAAGCGAGCTCTGACTGTTCTGTTAAGAAGGCAGAATTAGATTTCAAACAGAGTGGGAATAAATATTATTCTGTTCTCAGCAAAAAGCCCAGAGTGGTGCCTATGTGATACACCAACCTTTTAATGGCAGCTTATCAGCCATAGCCAGTGCCCTGCAAGGATTCTTTCTAATACTGCTGTTTGCTCACAATCAGCATTGTGTTTAATAAATGTGGCTGAATATTAACTAATCTTTTGATCTCACTTTCATTAGGCCACCCCAAGAGAAGTGCATTCTTCACGACAAATTAAGACCCCCCATGTCCCCGCCTACAACCCTACATCTTATACTCGTGAGGGAAATGAGCAAGGACACAAATGCTCTTATTTAAAGATAACTGGTAAACTGCTTTAATTAGGCCTTGTTTTCAAAGTACCCAACTTTCTTTGGGAGGGACGTTATTATGGGTTTTTTTCTTTCTTTATACTGTTTGCCAGGCCCCAGTTTCAGCTCGCTATAGACAAACAGCATCATACACACATACAGAGAGCAGTTTTTATACTGTGCCAGATTTACTCCTGTAGTATTTTAGAACATGTCATGTAGGACAGGATTGCTCCTGCCGTTGGGACAGCTTTTTCATTCAGTGATGACATGTGCCCAATTATTAGGTCCTTCACAGAAACTCAAATGCTTCGCGGTCCACCTATGTCTCGTCATAAACAAGCTACATGACCAATACTTACACTATGATCAATGATTTTCCCTAAAGGCCAATAACACACCACATTGTTAGTTACGCTTTGATTACTGAGACACTGTAGTGTGTCTATTACTTTAGTGTCACATATATCTTCAAACACAGAGTGTACTGTATGCTGACTGGGTTGAAATGTACTGTATGAAAATTCAGCCTGTCAATTTTATTCACATCAGCAGCCATACTTACATAAACCATGTAGATTTAGATTGGTCAATAATGCACCAGTGCTCCAGATATACTACAACCTGTTCTCCATCAAAGCAATATAAGGACACATTTAGGTCATAACTAATCAACTTTTATTCTCCTGCCTCATTAAAGTATACCCTTAGCTCATAAACAAAGGACTGAAAACATGCTCACCTGTTCTCTCCCCCCATTAGGTCCGCATAATGCCTACTAATTATGTTTGCTCATCTATAAGCCTTAATTATGCTGGGAGCTGATAATTAGCTTGGCTAGAATAGGTGCATATGTTTCTTCACTACCAACCTGCCAGGAATAAAGGGTATCCTCATCTCCAAGCAGTCTCTAAGACTCTCTGTATAATTTTATATTTTACTGCTTTGGTACTTAATGTAACATTAACTTTTGACCAGTGTGGATCCTGTAATGTGTGATAGAATATAAAGGCATGCCAATGTAATATGCTCATGCTATACTAGAGGGCATATAACCCTCTATCCACCATGTGCTGACAATGCAATAACAATTGCCACTTTTTTCCAGTATAACCCACAGAAACCTAGAATTGTAGTCCATCCATCCATCCATCCATCCATTCACCTGACCGGGTGAACCTCAGAAGGAATGAGACTGGGACGATGGCCTTGCACAACTTCTCTCACACCTGAGTTTTTGCTTCAGTTGCTGTCAAAGCTGTCAGCTGTTTTCAGAATCCCACAAGCAGACACAAGAATTGTGAATTAAATGCGGAATTAACAAAACATTAATCGATTAAATGCTAGGGTTAGAGACACCGGATAAGGGAAATGAATGTAGAATTATGTTCTAACTGAGTCACACATTTTGTTTTTTTGGATGATCCATGTGGATGTGCCAAAAAATTGAATATCACCCTACCTATACCAAGGTTGTGTGGGAAATAAGGTAAGAGGTTTGTGTCCTTTTATCTGTTAATTTGTTTCCTGTACATGTGCCCTGTCTAACAAGAAAAGCCAAATTTAAAAAAATGAAACTTCATAACTACAAATCTGATTTCACATGGAAAAAATGCTTAGTAGGGGAACACAGCATGGAAACTGAGTATCAGAGGTCAAATTACTTTTCAGAGCTGTGACTGGCTTGTGCCGTGTCAAATCATGGCCAGGCTGAAGGATTCTGAGCGGGCACTGCATAGCAATCTAAATCCTATCAGTTGTATTCAAGGCACAATCTGGCAGAACAAAAGTGAGTTCATCATCAGGAGATCAATAAATCAAGGTTTGTTCACAGAAAACATAAAACCAACTTTTTGTCAAATACAGATATTTTCTAAATAAGAATTCTAGACTATTCTGCAAAAATCCAGTTACAAAAACCCTCGTTCAGCAGCACAGAGGTTTTGGTCTAAGTTAACTGATAAATCCGCTTCCCATTTTGCAATAGGAAGTGATATTGATTCATCTGTTTTAGAAAGCATTCTGTATATTTTGGAAAGTAATTTTGGGGTTTTAAGAGTAAGAAATTGAACCACACTTGGTGGTGTTTGTAGTTCAACTTGACCCCGTTTGAATTTCTTTTTTTACTATGGATTTAATTTGTTGATATTCTAAAAATCTTTTCTTGTTGATCCCATATTGTGTAACTAGTCCGTCAAATGAAACAAATTCTGTTCCTTCTAATATATGTTCTAAGTATTTGATTCCTTTACCACTCCAATCTGGAAAGTTTAGCATATTATTGTTTTGTAATATGTCAGGATTGTTCCAGATAGGTGTACGTTTGCATGGGATTAATGAAGACTCTGTCAATTTTAGAAACTCCCACCATGCTGTCAGAGAAGAGCTGATGTTGATGCTTTTAAAGCATTCATGTCGTTGGATGTTTGAGCTGATAAATGGTAGATCTGAAATCTCTAGATTATTGCAAAGTGCTTGTTCTACATCTAGCCAAGGTTTGTCTAAGATGTTTTAGCCATTCTGAGATAAATTGAAGCCTGTTGGCTAAGAAGTAGTGCTGAAAGTTAGGTAGTTCTAATCCTCCTTTATCCTTGGTCTTTTGTAGTGTTTTTAAGCTTATACGTGGGGGTTTATTTTTCCAAAGGAATTTGGACATATATGAATCTAGAGATCTGAACCAATCTTGTGGCGGTTTAGTTGGGATCATTGAGAATAAATAATTAATTTTGGTACCCCCATAAATTTTTATACATAGCAAAATCTCCAGTGTTAAATTAACACTGGAGAGTGTCTATATGGGTCCACACCTCTGAGTGTTAAATACAACACTGTTGAGTGTTAAATTAACACTTTTGACAGTGTTATATGTTTAAAAGTAACCTAGTCAGTTTTGAAGATTAACAAAGACTAACACTGAGCAGTGCTCATTTTCTAACACTGGAATATTTCTAACATTTTGAGTTATTTTCCAGTGTTAGAAAATGAGCACTGCTCAGTGTTAGTCTTTGTTAATCTTCAAAACTGACTAGGTTACTTTTAAACATATAACACTGTCAAAAGTGTTAATTTAACACTGTATCCAATGGGCATTCTGGACATGTGCCCAGAGATTAATGTACAGTTAGAGGCCCATCAAGGAGGCAAATGAAAAAAAATACTGGATTTGTGTTATTTCAAAAATTAGATCTTAAAACCATATATTATCACAACAATTACACAATTGTTAGAATACAGAAGTCTGTATTTACCTGGGCTTTTCTCCACTAAACTGCTGAGGCAACTGGTCTCTCCCAAAGTCGGCTAGCTGATGAATATGTACTTCCAAAATAATTGAAACAGGCATGACAGGAAAACAGAAAAAAAATGTATAAAATTGCATTTTTTCCCAACAAATTCAGGAATGAAACATTGCCATTAACTTTAAAGTTGTTCAGAGGTTCGGTGCAATGACATACAAGCTAATCTGGTTCACAATATGACATTAAAGTTTGCATTTAAATGAAGAAGCTAGGCTGCGTTCACCAGTACAGGGCCTGCTGCACCTCACAACCGAAGAAGAGATTTTCCAGGAAATATTTCTGTTTTACCATCATTGTTGTTATTATTACCTTTTTTGTTCTTTACAAAGAAAAAAAAACAGTTTTTCTAAGTGGACATATACCATAAGTGCTTTTCCTGATAAAAGCTCTCAGGGCTCTACTTCATTATTGTTTCTACATTCATCCGGGAGTGGGACTGTGGGACTGTCAAGAGGTGCTGAAAAGAGGAAAAAGAGGAGGAGATCAGAAGGATAACAGAGAGAGAATGAGAGATGAAGAAGAAGACAACAACAGGTGTGTATGTGTAAAAACGTAGGTTAAACAATATTTTCATTGCTTTAAAAACAACACAGAATGCTCTGACAGCTTTCATTTTCCATTTAATATAAGGTACTTTTAGTAAGTTATTGTTATGGGTACAGTCTCTAGATTTTGAACTGTTCTGAGTACATGTATGCACACACTCTTGTGTGATGTGTCTGATTAAAATCAGATCTTGGCTTGTTTTCAAGATCAAGAGCATGGCAAGCATTTCTCTGTAAATGATTAAAAAGAAACTACAAACAGGCAAACAGAAGAGAGAAATCTACTCTAAAACATATCAGCAGGGATTGTTTTGTTATTAGCTCATCTAAAAGGAAAAGTCTCCTCGTTTTAAAGGTGTGTATGTGAAAAAGAACAGAGTAGGGATTTCTGAGATTGAACAAAATGAATGACTGTATTAAGTGTGGTTTCTTGATTGTCATGTCAGAGGAAAATTTAATGGTACTTCAGTGCTACTGATTATTGTGGTTATTTTATTACTTTGTTTATTTTATTTTCTGCTAATGCCCCTCTTCTACACTAATGCCCTTTTTCTGATTTTAGAAAAGGGCATTAGTGTTTACCGTAAGCTTGTTTGAAAAACGATATAAATTTTGTTAGTATGAAAAAGCTTGATGTAAAACCAAGCAAACCGTAGGGATTTTTTCCTCTGTTTTTTGTTTATACTTCATGTTAAATATATTAATTAGAAATATAATCCAAAACTATCCAGATTTAACGAGTTATTCACTTTAATATGTAAATAATGTAAAACAACTTAAAGCATTCTCAGTGTGCACATATCACAGTGTAGAAACTGATAAAAAAATGTCCTTTAAATCCTCTCAATCATCAGGTCTTCATCTTGCAGCTCACAAGAAAAGATTATTTAATTTTTTTACATTTTGGGTAATCACCCCAAGTAACATTAAATAGAAAGGCATCATCATCACTTGTTGCTGCAGTGTAAGGGACACTATGAAGTAAAATGTTGTTTTGGTTCATTAAAGAGGCACAAAGAGATTTGAGCTCTTAGTATGAGTCAAATGCACATGGGCATAACAAAAAAAAACAAAAAAGAGATTGACTGAAAATCAAAATTCACATCTCAGTGGTAACACTACACACCTTTGAAATGTCAGGTGGAAGAGATGTCCTGTCCCCACTGCTGTTCTGCATAGGCCTGATGCTCCTCAGTGAGATCATTGACAAGACTGGCTATGGATATCAACTACGATCAATATAGGCTGCGGTTAACACGCCAGGCAAGACCCCAGGTGCAGGCTGTGCAAAGATGCCCCTGAGACAGTCCAGCACATAACAGCAGGGTGCAAGATGCTAGCAGGGAGAGTATACATTAAACACTGTAACTAAGTGGCTGGCATAGTATAGGGAAACATGTGTGCCTAGTATGGCCTGGAAGTCCTGAGGTAACAAAATGTGACACTCCCCATAGGGTGGTTGAGAATGACCAAGGTGAGATCGGTCATTCTCAGGTAAAACAGAGGGACTTCCAGATACAGACAGACAAACAAAATGGCTAACCAGCCAGACATAGTAGTGGTGTACAAGCAGAGGAAAACGGCTGTAGTGATACCAAATGACAGCAACATCAGAAAAAGGAACATGGAAAGCTGGAGAAGTACCAAGGGCTCAGAGAAGAGCTCGAGAAGATGTGGAGGGTGAAGGCAGCAGTGGTCCCAGAGGTAATCAGAGACTCGGGACAGCGATCCCCTAATTGGGCGAGTGGCTCCAGCAGATCCCAGAAGCAACATAGAAGATCTCTGTCCAGAAGAGCGCAGTATAGGAACAGCAAAGATATTGCACAGGACCCTCAAGCTCCCAGGCCTCTGGTGGACGACCCGAGCCTGAAGGATAAAGACTGCCCACAGGGGCGAGAGGGGATTTTTTTAATATGTAAATTTGTATATTTACTCTTAATGTTTTGTCAGATTCTCTAGCTTTAAAAAAATGTACTTTGGTAAATACGCCTTGTGTCACCTACAGTTTTTTTCACAATTGTAAAATTACTACTAGGCAACATTCTTGCCTACATTAAGACTTATGGCTAGTTTAGTTTTCAACAATCAACCTCATGTCTGGTTTTGCAATTCAGATCAAATGTAATTTGTTCTTACCCAACTTTGGTTTCAACACTGAGATGGCACATAAACAGGAAGAGGAGCTCATTGAGTTGCCACTAGATGACATTTGTTTTCACTTTATTTGCCAGTGTTGTCTGCTAGCATTTCTGCTTCTGTGTACAATTTTCCTTTAAGCATATCTGTCCACCTCCCTCACACACACACACACACACTACACCCATCAGCTTCAACTCTATCCCTCCATTATGACCTCAATCTAATCTGTGGAGTTTGGCCAGCACCATTCCTTGTCCCTGAGGTACTGACCCTGGAGGAGCCTCCTCTTTGCCAGGGAGCCCTTAGCAGCAAGGGACCAGTGGAAAATGCCACTCTGTAGGCAGTGTTCTGCATATGTGATGGCGTCAGTGTTTGTCCAGTTTGCGGAGAGATATTTCAGTGCATGTGTGTCTGTTTGGGTGGGCAGAAAGTACAATAAATAAACAAACAAACAAGCAAATTAATAAAAGAAAATATCATGAATTCAAGAAGGACTGTCTGCAAAGAATTTACATTCTAACTGTTGATGCGCCACAGGGAGTGGACTTTAAAGGAAGTATAAAGGAATGGCTACTCAGTGGTGAGGTCTCCAGTTGTATGTGTCCACATTGGAGTATTATCAGGGCTTAAGTCTTTGCTTTATGGCACAGGGCTCCTGTTTGTTTACTGTACCCAGTGTTCACCAGTCATCTGCTGGTGGTCTTTTACAGGGTAGAAAAAAGGCCCATTTGTGGCTTTTTTGAAAAATATGTTAAATAATAATACAATTTATTATATTGTAATTTATCGTATATTGTTATAAAATAGTTTAACATATATCAGAATATGCTGTAGAGGCCAGGTTGCAAATGTTCTGTTTAACATAGTCTTTAGTCAGAAACTGCAGGTTTTAGTACTTTTATTTTGACTGCATTTTTTAGAAGATGTTTTGTTTATTTCATAAATATTTGTTTTCTTTACCTTCCCAGTAGTTTAATTTGATTTCTGTATTGTAACCAGAAATGACCCTCGCAGATATCAAGTAATTCCACTGATTTAATCGTATTTAATAATAATAAAATAAACAGAAAGCATAAAAGACAAGATAGTCAAAGGAGCTTGCAAAGAAAAGCGTCTGGACTTCTTTAAGTTACTTGAAAGTAACTTAAAGAAGTCCAGACGCTTTTCTTTGCAAGCTCCTTTGACTACGATGACCTGGATGACTGAGAACCTTCACAGACAAAAGAGAAGATAGTTTAGTCCAAATGAATAAGACTAAAACTTTAATGAGATATGTTGATAAGATATGTATTACTTTTATTGGCCAAAATCTAAATCCAGAGACTGAATAAAAAATATAGAAAGGGACCCAGCTAAGGTGGTTCAGGCATCTAGTTAGGATGCCTCCTGGGAACTTCTCTTTGGAGGTGTTCTGTGCACATGAAACTGGAGAAGTCCGTGGGGTAAACCCAGAATGTGTTGGAGAAATTACATATCTCTTCTGGCCTGGGAATACCTCAGGATCCCTCAGGAATAACTGAAAAGCGTTGGTGGGTAAAAGGACGTCTGGCATATGCTGCTTAGCCTGCTGCAACCCTCACCCGACTTCAGATAAATGAAAGATAACGGATGACTGGACAGATAACAAACTGATAGCTGTGAGTTTTTAACGCTTAACTAAGATTTTCGGCATCAACTAAATTTAAACGTTCTACATCCCTCCTCACATTTGGCCTACCACTGCAGAGGAAAGTGACCTTTCTGAACTGCACCACCCACACAACCACATACAGGCCCTCCACACACTCAGTCATCCAAAGATCCCCCTTTAAGCCACTATGCACAACCAAGCGTTAACCCTTCCTTATGCCAAAGTAGCATACAATAAACCAATTTCACCATTCTCCGCATTTTCCAGTGCGTTTCTTGTGTGCCACACCAAGACCCTCATACTTGTTGACGTGTTAACTTGAAGTCAGAGCATCTTTGATCAGCGGGATCAGATCTCAGAGGGGAATGTCATTAAAAATGACATTCTGAATGCCAAAAAACCCTGGCAGCGGGGCGGATTTTCCACGCAGTGTGAAGTTGTAAGCTCATAAAAGACATACACCACTGATTCAAATGTGTAGCCCAAAACCCGCTATTATAATACGGAACTCTCCCTCCCTTTCCCTATTTCTTTTTGTTCTTTTTTCTTCTACTTGCTCCTTCTCTCCTTTTCACCCATACACATGCTCGCTTTTTTTTTTTTCTGCCGGTTGAATATGCGTTTTGCTGGATGACTTTCAAAGCTACTTGTTCCACTTTCTTACATTTATGCTAATTGGAATGCAAATATTGAGGTTCCATTTTAAGCTGCTGGTTTAAGGAGAGTGTGTAGGGATGAACGACAGTGTATTGACAACCATGGATCGCCAGCCAGAAACTGTCAGACTTGGGAGAGATTTCCAGGGATAAGGAGTTGACAGTAGTAGGAAAGGACCACCAATATGTTCCTTCTCATCCTGTCTGAAAAACATTACACACTGTGCTATTTTCTGCCTCAAGTGCACACTGTAAGCTCAAGCAGGGAGCATCTGAAAGGCCTATATGTACTGAGCTTGAACAGTGGGCTCTTTTACAGTAGGTGTAGTGTTATGCCTGTGCACACCAGTCTAATCTCTTGAGTCACAATGGAGCACAGAGCAGGGGTTGCAATGAAGTGAATAACGCTTAGAGCCTCCATTGATCAAATGACTTGCCTAGCTAAGACCTTTTAACACACACTTACCTGGGAGATGAGACTACTTCTTTAAAGTTACAGTATTTGTAATGAATACAAGACAAATTCTGTTCGCTTTCAACAAAGGTAAGGACATAGAAGATCAGGGCACTGAAAACGTTGACATCCACATTGCTCTCAAGGCCAGAAAAGGCATCATGTGATGTACTTACTGTGAAAGATGTCTCTTTTATAGTAAAAGTCCATGTAAGAAAGGAAGGGGGTGAATTATAAGCATGGGTCAGTCTGCTATTATGTCACAGTATTGAGCATGTGCTCTCTCTTTGTGAATGCTGCAGCATTTTATCAATACACATGATGAAAGTTGATGGATAGTAATGACAAAGCTTTTTTTTGTCAGAGGAAAAGATTTTCTTCTGCTGGTTCACAAGAGATGATTAGGTTTAAATTCAGCAGCACAATGTGACCTGGTATTAGTTTTTAAGAACTACTCAAAAGTTTCAACATTTTGGTTATATAATAATTATTAAATGATGAGTTTACGAAAATATTTTAAATAAGAATGAAAAAGAACAGGTTTTTTTCAGTCTTATTTTTAGTTGTATGCTTTTTTATGATTTTTTCACAGAAAATTTGGAACAACATTAGACTAAAATATTTAGTGGTACTTTATAATACCAGTGTAACAAACTGATGAAAAACATAGCAGAGAATGTTATAATATTTATTTAATTATTCAGTGTTTTCTGCAGTTTGTAATGGGTAATCAAGAACTGCAAAGCTCTTACAATGGTCGTTTTCCATGTAGGAGTTTACTTAGTCAGGGCTCCTTCTTGTATATGGTGTCAAACTGCAAAATTTTGTGTTGTGCAGACAAGATTAAGTGAACAAAAGTCGTGTGAAGCAAACCTTATTTGTACACTATGGCTTAGTTTAAAAGTTTTGAAAGCTTTCTGCTTCTTTTAAGCAACTTGTATACATGCTTACTGTGGTCCACTGAACTAACTCACTCTTCCATTGTTATTGATCATCTGCATTTATTACCTTAGTTTAAAGCTCAGCATTCGCTTTAGAAATATTGAATTGTCTAGTTTAATTATACATGTAGTCATCTTAGGCAAGATGCAAATCTCACCATAAAATGTAACATTTCTAAGTTAAATTGTTTTATTTCCTCCGTTAACCCACCGCCACTTAATTTGCCATCTAAATTATACCATTGCCCAGCCAATTACAAAGACTTAGAGAAGATATTTTAAAACCTCTGCAGTTACCAACTGGCTAATGAGCACAAAATTGAGCAGCTAAGGAGTATTGTTAAAAGAAATCAAACTAAACCAAAAGCAGATATTAAGCAGTCTTGGAAAGAAACACTGTTGCTCTTCTGCTATTTCAAAAAAAATGACCAGTTACAATTAAGAGTCCTAGCAGCTGGGCTGAATTTAACTTCACTGACATACACTAAAAGCCCACATGTTATGAGCTGAACATGCTTCTCTGTTGGAAGTGTGTTGGCAGACTTTAGGGAGCTGTGGACAGCCCGTCTACCTGCAGACAGCATCTGTTGCCAGATGGAGGCAGTGGCACAACCAGTCTGTGGGATTCTCCCATTCCTGGTGAATTTTTCTGGTGAATTCCCTTCCTTCTTTGCCTCACTTGACTGCAAGGAGCATGTTTACACAGGCTGAAAACTCCACTTTGTAAGTGAATATACAGGGTGGGCCATTTATATGGATACACCTTAATAAAATGGGAATGGTTGGTGATATTAAAGTCCTGTTTGTGGCACATTAGTATATGTGAGGGGGCAAACTCACTCAAGATGGGTGGTGCAGGCCATTGGTGGCCATCTTGGATACAACTTTTGTTTTTTCAATAGGAAGAGGGCCATGTGACACATCAAACTTATTGGTAATGTCACAAGAAAAACAATGGTGTGCTTGGTTTCAACGTAACTTTATTCTTTCATGAGTTATTTACAAGTTTCTCTTTGTTCACAGCCATTGACATGTCGAAGAGGTTAACACGTGAGGAGCGGATCGAAATTGTGTTGATATCTGGTGAACGCAGTAACCGGGTCATTGCAGCAGATTTCAATGCAAGACACCCTACGAGACCACCCATCTCCCATGCTACAGTTAGCAAACTGCTTGCTAAGTTTCGTGAAACTGGTTCAGTGTTGGATTTGCCAAAATGTGGACGCAAGAAAACTGTCACTAATGAAGAAACATCAGTGGCTGTCCTAGCTTCATTCAGCAAGAGCCCACAGCGTAGCACTCGCTGCATGTCACTGGAGAGTGGCATTAGTCGAACATCCCTTCGGCGGATATTAGCTACTCACAAATGGCACCCTTACAAACTCCAGCTGCTGCAGCATCTCAATGAGGATGACCCAGATCGGAATGGGCAAAACAAAAATTGGAACAGGACCCTCAGTTCACGCAGAAGATTTTGTTCAGTGATGAGGCAAACTTTTATGTGAATGGTGAAGTTAACAAACAAAACCACCGCTATTGGTCTGACACTAACCCACATTGGATGGATCCCTCCAAGACTGTTGGAACAACAAAAGTGATGGTTTGGTGTGGTATATGGGGTACAACGATAGTGGGTCCATTCTTCATCAATGGAAACCTCAAGGCCACTGGATATTTGAAATTGCTACATGATGATGTGTTTCCCTCTTTATGCACTGAAGCTGGCACGTTCCCTGAGTTTTTCCAGCAAGATGGTGCACCACCACATTATGGGTGCCAGGTCCGAGCATTCCTAGATGAACAGTTTCCTGGAAAGTGGATTGGTCGTCGTGGGCCAGTTGAATGGCCCCCAAGGTCTCCCGATCTGACCCCCTTAGACTTTTATCTTTGGGGTCATCTGAAGGCAATTGTCTATGGTGTGAAGATACGAGATGTGCAGCACCTGAAACTACGGATACTGGATGCCTGTGCTGGCATTTCTCCTGCGGTGTTGCTATCAGTGTGTGAAGAGTGGGAGAAGAGGGTTGCATTGACAATCCAACACAATGGGCAGCACATTGAACACATTTTATAAGTGGTCAGAAACTTGTAAATAACTCATGAAAGAATAAAGTTACGTTGAAACCAAGCACACCATTGTTTTTCTTGTGACATTACCAATAAGTTTGATGTGTCACATGGCCCTCTTCCTATTGAAAAAACAAAAGTTGTATCCAAGATGGCCGACTTCTAAATGGCCACCATGGTCACCACCCATCTTGAGGAGTTTGCCCCCTCACATGTACTAATGTGCCACAAACAGGACTTTAATATCACCAACCATTCCCATTTTATTAAGGTGTATCCATATAAATGGCCCACCCTGTAGATGCAAACAGACACAGTTGCAGAACCATAAGACTAGCATTAACCTTCTGAAGTCTGCATCTACAGTGATAATGAGAAGCAACCCTAAATGCAGCACATACAGTACTCCAATATTGCATTTAAGGTACAAAACATTTTCCACGCAACTTGATACAGTTCAGTTTTTTAAACTTGCTTACCACAAAGTAGCTGGGTTCTTATATTGATAAGTAAATACAATTTGTTAGAATTAACAGTGTTGAAATGCTGACACAAAGCCTTCTTGAGACACAGAGAATAACAGCATGCAGAGAGAAATGCATGCAGAGATGATGATTTCAAGACACTCTTAAAACGATTCAATCACCTTACAGTTTGTAGTACACATTATGAATAAACTAAATATGCTCCAGGTAACTGCCTATGCTTTAATGCAAACATATTGTTCTTTCAGCTCATCCTTTTAGGTCTTGCCACAGTGGATTACTGGTTCCGTCTCACCCAATCCCTAATGTTCTCCTCTCTCAAAGCAACCCTCTCCATTTTCTCCTTAGCCAGTCATTGTCAACGAACAGGTCATCATTTTTGATAATTTGCATGTTTAATTTGGCAAAGATTTTACACTGGGTACTCGTCCTAATGCAACTCTCTCCATTTTTGGGGGCTTGGGACCAGCACTGGGAGTATACTGTCTTGTTGGCCCATGTGGCTAATCAAAACAAACATTAAAACGAAAGAGATACATTATACATAAAACATATTATTGTTTGAATCATGAATACACTTGTAAACACTGTTATTTATTTAGTCCAGTTCAATTGCTTTCAATTTAATTTATTTTGAATTGGTCCTAGCACAGACCCCTGTGGAACTCCATAACTAAAGTTAGTGGGTGAAGAAGACTCCCCAGTTTATATGAACTATAAGTCTATTAGACAGATTTATGTTTTAATCTCTATAGTAAAATATCATGGTCAATAGTATTGAATGCTGCACTGAGGTCTAGCATAACAACCACATATGACTCCATTATCAGAGGTAATAAGAAGATCATAACCTTCACTGATGCTGTTTCTGTATTCTGGTAAAATCCTGGCTGAAATGCTTCAAATAACCCATTCCTCTGCAGATCATAAGTTAGCTGGTTGAGAACTACTCTTTCAAGAATTTTTGAAATAAAAGGAAGGTTGGAGATTGGCCAGTAATTACCTAAGACTGTGGGAGTGGACACTGAAGCACACTCAATGGACAGTTAAGGTGTGATTTAAACAAAGCTTTACTCAGATGACATGAACTGTAGGCGTGGGAATGTGGCGAGAGTCCCTAAAGAGGAAACTACTGGTATAGACAGATATGAACAGGTGAGGATGGCTGAGGATGAGTATGAATTGGGATGATGAAGGCTTACTTGCAGGGTGGTGAGTTTTGCTCCAGGAGTGAGGGTCCGTGAGTGCAAGTGAGATTGCATTTCCAAACGTTTGGTTTCAAGAGGTCCTGTGGTAGTGCAGCAAGCAGCAGGGTAGCTGAGTTTGCACAGAATGCTTTTGCAGACTTACTTGGAAGGTTTAACGTGAGTGACCAGCATCCAGAGGACTGAGTTGCAGGTAAGTCTGAGTATTGAAGGAACTAGAGGCAAAAAGACACACAAGTAAGTACAAAGCAAAACTTGGCTAATGAGACATGTTAGGTGTCGAGTTACCACCATGAGGGAGCTGATGAACAGGCAAAGAATGGCAGGTTGAGATGGTCTTAAGAACCATCCAGCTGATTGCCACTGATGAACGACGGGTGGAGAGATGCAAGTGTGGAACCAGAAGTCTGAGGAAAGTAATTATTAAAGTGCTAAATTCTTGAATTTTTTTCAGACTAATGAGGGCTTTTTTAAAAATAAAATAATTTATTTTGACATAAACTAGTTGTACTATTCTTATGTTAATTTAACTTACATTGCTAAATTACATATGTAAACAGTATCATTATGTGTGCTATTTGGTTTCCTGATGATCAGGAAAGCTAAACCACTCTGACATGAAGAGGAATGCCTTAAATCCTTTGTGGTTGGTTCCCTGTTTGGTACTGCAGAGTGTGTGAATAAAGATGTCAGAGCATGCACAATCCAATATCGGAAGCAGAATAGGCTATCAAAAATACATTTGCCAGGCCAAGGAATACAGTTGAGAACAGGCCTATCCATTAAGCTGTCTAATGTGACATACAACTGTATAAACTGGGCATGAGGCCATCTCAGCAGAAACCATATTCAGAGCTGTTTAAGGCCAAGACATGGTTTCATTTCACACGTTATTCATGAATTTTATAGCAAGTATATTTATTTTTAACCACCAATGGGTTTTTTTTGTTTGTTTGTTTTTAATTTTATTTCTGAACAGCTTTTTCCCTCTACAATATTCTGCTTCAAAGGCCTCACAAGTAGGCTTTCTTTCTGATGTTAAAAGCCAAAACAGTAGTCCTATCCCTAATGATCTAACACGCCATGTCAACGGCCTATGAGGCAGCGATTTAGTGGAAGGTCTATGTGTTCAAATGTAGGAGTTGTGAAAAAAACCTGTATGTAAAGCTGGCAGTATAAACAGAGCTAAAGAAAAACGGTGTGGAGAAAGGAGTGAAACACTGGCAGGAACAAAAAATTATGGAAGCGTTTGTGTGGCTCAAGTGTGAACACATTATCAAACTATAAGTAAGAGGTGCAACTGCAATATACTCATGCTGTAACATCACCATACACCCTCCCATATTATTAACACTTTTTTTATAAAGTGTATATTTAGAAATTTGTTTTTTGTGTTATCCAAAGTCATTCATGGGTCATTTAGAGCTTCTGCACTGAGAAGATTATTTTCTCTGCAAACAAAAGGTTAATTTGGTATTTTCTTTTTTTTTTCAGTTTCACTGCTCTGCTTTGTTCATTGTATAATATCCATTGTGGCAGATAATATTAAAGTTTTGCCTTATTAAATTCCAACCATTAAAGGACATAGTGCTAACTAGAGGAGCAGTTGACAGAGCAGCCACACCGTAAACAGAACCACAACGTCCTATAAGGTTGAGTCATCTCTCTGACTTGACTCACAACAATAAATGGCCAACACAAGTTTGATACAGGCAGTTTCTTCTGTTTTATGTTAGCAAATAAATCATCTGATCTGTTATGCTGAATTGTTGTGGAAAGTGTAGTGTTATAGGCAGATTAGACATATTTATTCACACCTGACTTGGACTTGTTTTGCTTGGTGTGTATTTGTTTGTGATCTCTAAGGGAAATGTTCTAGTTTTCAAAGAAAAATTCTGATACTCTCACCTGTCACCTTAGAAAATAACATCTGCCTGCAAAATAGAATGAACAGCAGGGGTGTATCACGGACGTATTCCAAAAGATACATTTACCAGTAATGTAAATGCATTTATTTCATGTGAAGTCTCTTTTCTTGCATTTTTAAAATGTTAAACATATGGGAATGCTCCATCAAACATGTTACCAGTAAGTTGTTTTTTTTTGACTGCCTCTTCTCAATTTTTAGCAACTCCACAATAATATTAAATAATAGAACACGTTATGCAAGAAACCCATAAAAATAATGCTTCAGCTTCAGTGTGATGATACTGAAGCTAATGTCAGCGCCCTCTAACAAGCTTAGAATTACAAACACTAATGTTTACTAATGTTAAGCAAGTAAATGCATTCAATAATTTTCTTTTGCATTTTATCATTCTAAAATCTGCTATTAAGCTCTAAATACAAAGAAATATAGTAACAGTTTTTAAGTTACTGAATTTGGTGATGCTTGGAGTTCCTATGGTACCTACTGATTTTCTTGTCACCAGTCTGAGTGACATGTATAAAATGTATTGGTAAAGTATAACATGGTTGAACATTACCCAAAGAGCAAGTCATTGTTCATATTTGTGTGCTTCTTTGTTTAAGACACAGAAAATATTATGACAGTAGCTGCAGATGTGGACACTGTATTTCTCCAGCAATACCTGAATGAGGCTTGAAGTCACACTTGCCTGATTCTATTGTTTCCTTACACTTTAATGGATGCAACAAATGTTCCCTGCCATGTGAATAACATTTGGTTGAACATGAACAACATTTTGTGTAAAATAATTCATAGTGGCCTTCAAATTAACTTTGGCAATATTAGGTATAAAATGGATTGTGTGGGTCTCCCAGTATGATAAAGCTCATTATAGGATAATCTTAGTTCTCTGTTCACAAGGTCACTATAGCTTTAAATTCAAGATTTTTTTAAGTCATAGACATATGCAGAGACGAACGTTTGTACTATTATATGTATTTAAACTTTTCTATTTTAGTGCTATTTACATCTGTTATTTAAAAATATTAGGAATGAGTAAAATCAACTTTTTCTCCCTATCTTAATAAAATAGAATAGAATAATTTTATTATCCACATTAATGGAAATGTTTTCAGTTCACAGAGTCATAAAGCAATCAATCAAGTCACTTCACATCAACCCACTTTAACACATCTACAAATGCAAAACTTCAATACAAAAAAAACACTTCAATGCAACAATATACATGACAGCATCTCATTATTCGACACAACTTTTAATTATCACAAAAAAAGCAGAGACCATCAAAGCAACTCAGAAGCAACTGGCTTTCTGACTTATATAACGAAGACAAAACAATAGAATCACTGGAATATTATAACAGCAATCACTTTTAATCTGTTTCCCTTTAATTTCATCACCTGTGCAAATAAGTACCAAATAACACTACACAATACTGGGCAAGTGGTATTATTGTTGTGGTTCATTAGCTTACATTATGTTAGTTTCTGCGATGTGTGACCCTAGCATCATACATGTATTATATAGATATGGCACAAACTAATTCACAAAGCATATTTATAAACTGATCAGAAAGAAAGAAAGATACAATTTAGTACTGATTTGCATAGATGGGGTCAAATGGAAACTTTATGGTTCCTATTTATCATTTTTAAAAAGTGTGTTTTTTTTTTCATATTTAGCTCTTCAACTGCATTCTTGAATGATTTATGGTCTTGTTACATTTTACATGAAACTACTTTATTTTGTGTTTCCCTGTGCCAATTTGTGCTTGCACATGACTCTGCTTTTGTCATTTTTCACCTGGCTGCTTGCTTGACATTTGATTGCCACAAATGCTTTGCAATTATTGAGAGTTTGATTGGCTGAATGATAAGGCTGAGTTGCACCAAAGACTTGTGCTGTTATTCACAGGAAAAGGATGTGTTTACACTGTGTAATAAAACATCTTAGCTTGCTGCAATTTTTATTTTCCTGTCAATCAACTATGAAATACCACATGACATTGGCAAATATTCATACTGAAAAAAGTATATAAATTAATAGACTTATAGTAAATAATTGTTTGTGAAGCAGACATATTTTCTCAGCCAGTATCACAGTGCTATATCCCAGCTAATAACCCCTGTGTTATTGTGTATCCACTACCCAGCTACAACTTTCCTAAATATCCAAAACAATTTAGGATCTTTATTATTAATTAAAATATCAATGTTGTCTTTTCAGAGCCAACAGTTTAAAATTGATGTGCAGAAAATGTATCTGATGTGTTTAAAAAAAAACATAATAATTTTTTTAAACTGCATCATAAAAGTCATCTTCTGGGAACAATGACCTCTTTTTTAATTAAGAAATTTTTTTTTTTAAATATTCATCTTGTGGGAATGATGAATGCCTTGACTGAGCCAATTTGCTGATATTTTCACTTTATAAAGTAAAGGAGTTACTATAGTGAGCAACACTCAAAATCTAGAGAGCTCTTATAAAATTTATATTATATTATAAAATTTCATGGCATTTCTGTTAAAGTGGAAAAAAGTTTCGATATACGTGAACAAGCTGCTTGCTTGGCATAAAGCAGTGAACATGAATATAAGTACAGAATGCTACAAATACTTTAATAAGCATTTTTTTTTTAGGATTTGTACCCAAAATATTGCTTGATTTTTATTGTTCCAATATTATCTTACTTTTCACTAGCCATTTTTATCATTATAAGTAGACAGTGCTTTCAGCCATTTCATATGTTAGTCATTGTTTTTAACGGCAAAATGATGTGGTTATTGTAGGTCATTAGAACTTGTTTGTATTGCAGGATGACATTTTTCTACACTGGGTAGAGAGCCATGAAGACAACGTTTCCTGTCAGCCCAGAGCACTTCTTACACTGACTCAAGGCTATGATAAAAGGTCAGTGGTGGGCTAACAAAGGCAAGGGTGAGAGGAAGAAAAACACACGAATCAAGCTTTATAGACCGTAGGCTGTGTGACCACACACAGATTTAATAACAGTCCACCAGGCACAAAGGCATGGGGGGGTGGGGGGTTAGAGGAAGAAAGAAATAGCCTCATACACTCATGGTTACTCAGGGCAGTTTTTTTGTACACAAAGATTCACAACATCCTAGATCATGCTATTTGAGTTTCCAAACTGCTTACCGCTTGGTCTGCTGCTGGGCAATGATGTTGATGTGCACAAATTAAGGCGCAATTTGTGTGCTCTTTATTTTTATGTGTGCATGTTGCAATATTTCTAATCAGACTGTCAATCTGTCAAACGTTACAGTTCTCTCTCGCTATCTTTTTTTGTGGGGGTTTTTTGTTGCTGCAATAACATTAATAATTTTAAATTCATAACTTATTGTATTTTTATGCTTAAAACAGCAAATAACTGTTTTTTAGTAAATGGCCTGTTTTAATTCACTGTGTTGGAATGAGCTTTTAGACATCTGCATGTAAAAATTAATCTATTTCAGTATAGGAGAAGATCACATCAGTAATTGGTATATTTACAAATATGCACTCCTTTGTGCAGCAGAGTGTGTATAAGTTATTCCAAAAAATTCACTTAATCACACTTCCAATGAAAAGGTATTCACATAACATACAAACACAGCACTGAATATTTATTAGCACTGGATTTAGCAACTTCATTTATTTTCTCTGAAGATGTGGTGAATTTTAATTTTATTATAGACTTTTTCACAGCAATAAGTTTATACAGATTAATTCTTTCCTGATCTCTCTTCTTTTTGTCATCCTTCACTTTTCTCTGTGTTTTCAACATATTTTTTCCAGGCACTGTTTATGAATCCACTGGCATGAGCGCACACTGATTGCAGTAAGTGTTACAAATGACTTTTCTTGCTCTGTGAATACTATAAATGCCATTATCTAACATATAATGTATGAATTACTCCAAAATGTGGTAAACCTGTCACAGATTTAGGGTGAGGAAGGAATAGGATCCCTCAGAATCTGTCATGTATTACAAACACTTCTATTATTGAGTTTGACAGGTTCCAACAAGAATCATATCTCATTGTTTTCAAACAGAAAAGAAAGACAGGCTTTTTTCCTACTATTGGAATTAAAGCTTTGAGTAGTGCAGTGCATCTGCTCTTTCATTTGCTTTCTTCTTCAAAGCAGCTGAATGTTTATGACACACAGCAATGAGAGTTACACATCCACAAAACCTCTTTGCAACAGATGCTTTCATGCCATTACCTAGCATTGCTGAGACATCAGGAGCAGAGCCGGGTTAAACCTGTTTTCAACAAGGCTCCTTTGTCATCCTTTCCTTGCTACCCCACCATGCCACCTCACCTCTTTTTCTCTTTCATATCATAATACGGTTATAAGGTTATATACTATTTTGCTGAGAAATAAAAGTTTTGTGGATTATTTTATGAACTATTTTAAACATGGTGCATTCTGTCTTAGACAGTCTAAACTTACAGTATCTCATGACTCCATGTTTTAATTACAGGAGAAATGTAAATGAAAACCGAATGTCTTATTATCTAAAGTACATAATAGAGAAACATGGGTCGGGGTTGAAAATCAGTCTTGGACCGCTGTGATCTTCAAAAAGTTCGGCAGCTTTAATATCTGGAGGGGCACCATCAATGCTGGAAAGTATTTACAGGTTTTAGAGTGACATATGCTCCCTTCCAGATCACGTATTCTTCAGGAAAAGCAACGGACCGACCAAAGCTCCTTTAAATGGCATCATTAGTGTGTCAAATAGTCTGGCACTTGTACAGTGTTTTATATGCTAATAGAGCACTCTAAGCTTTTCTATTTTTACTACAAGCGAGATCAATCAAGATTAATGCAATGCTTTATTCGATGCCTTTAAGCTCTTTCTGATTCTATCATACTCACACTTTGGTGAGTGCAAAAGGGGCAATTTGGGGTTCAGTATCTTTCCCAAAGACAACTTGACATAGAGACTAGAGGTGCTGGGCATCAATCAATCCTCCTTCTGATTAGTAAATGACCCACTTTATGTCCCGAGCCACAGTTGCCCTAAGGCAGGGGTCGGCAACCTGCGGCTCCGGAGCCACATGCGGCTCTTTTAGTGCGGCTCCGCATGGTTTGGGAAAATAAATTATTTTTTTTAAGTAATTAGCTGAAGTGTATTTTATTTATGTTAGTTCTTTTTTAACTTGTAGTTCTAAATTTGAAGATTAATGTGATATTGAAATATAAATATAAAATGATATTCTATTTTTTTTTTGATCGCTCAAAATAAGAGTCACACTTGCGGAAGCCGATATACCTGCCATAACGCCGTGCATTTATCGAGACTTTCAACCCCAGGTAAGCCAATTATGGATCTTCGGATCCACATTATGTCAGCAGCTCCATCGTGAACTATGTTAAAAACAAACACCGCTCACGCCTCACAGATGACAGCTTACAGTCCTGCGTAAAGATGAAAGTGACTTCGTACAGCCCCGATTTGCAGACGCTGTGCGCAGAGGTTCAGGAGCAGAAGTCCCATTGTAAACATATCACGGCAGACCCGACGATGTTTGCATGAACACGCTTTTCAGCATCTCTTTATTGACCACTTTTCACACACGGTTGCTGTACGCATACAGCCGGTGTTAAAGCGCACAGCCCGACACACACCAACACAAGAGCATAGATAGCACAGAGTTAGGCGGTGAGGCGCGATTGCGGGTTGAGGTGCGATCCTCCCCTGCAGCGGCCTGCAGACCACGCCCCGCCACACATAACCAGGTAAAATACATATTTAGGCAGAATTTTGCAAATATCTATTTTTCATTTTTCAGCAGCATAGTGCTTTTTTTCCAATTATTTTTTAAAAGTCAGGTCAAGGCTCCAAAAGCCCAAAGGCGATATAAGGGTGGCGGCTCACAACAGTTTTTGTTTGCTACATGGATCATTTTAGTTCAGCTGGGCGTCTTTCCTTTTGTTATATTTCTTTAAGAGTTCAAAATGTGTTAATTACATAAATAAAATGTAATTTTCTCTGTAGCACTTCATGGATTTCATAAGCAACACACCTTAGTTGTTCACACAAAGCATAAAGGTAAAAAACAATATATACAGTGTTATCTTCATTTTAGATGTCAAAAAGTATTTGCGGCTCCCAGTGTTTTCTTTTGCGTGGAAATCGCATCCAAATGGCTCTTTGAGTGTTAAAGGTTGCTGACCTCTGCCCTAAGGCAACAAAACCAAAGAACACCTCGAGGATATCGGTTGAAAGCTTCTGGCTTTTGATAAAACAGCACTATTCGAAGACCTGAACCAAGATATAAACTGGTTTTACCTCCTTTATACCATGCTTTTGGGTTGTTTATTCAACACACGCTCATAAAAAGGCACCTACATAAAAACTTTGTCAGCAACATATATCTATGTGTTGTTCATAAAATGTAAAGTTTGTATATTATATTGTAAAAACAATATGCCTTTTATGTAGTGGGACAAAACATTTCCTAATCACTATATGGAACAACTTTATATGCAGTAATGTAACAAATATGTGAAATGTTTTCTTTGACATTTTTTCCTGATTATACTCGACTTTTTTGACTAGAAATTTGAATACATTGTTTTTCCTCTGTGGTATTATACTTGAGAAAAAAGGTTGTGAATACTACATCTACAGAAATGTCATGTCATTGTGTGTGGAGGCTCCTAACTTCAATTATATGAAGTATTTTTTAAATAGTGCTAATATTTAACAGTTCTGTCCATCAAGCTCTGTATGGGCAAAGCTGCTTTTTAAGCCTCAGTCTCTAAAGCATTGGGCAGTTATGGACACCTGTTATTGAGTTAATTGCCCAATTAACTCATCCATCATTAAAATAAATTAGGTCACGTAAATTAGCGTATATTTTCACTGACCTATGGGAGCTGAGTATAAAATGGGCAGGTGTTTTCATATTAAAGACAGATATTAGCAAAGCCTAAGTACAGACATATTCAATTGGTTCCATCTGTTTGGATATTTCTTTCTGAGAATTTAAAAGAATGATCGCTTAAATCAGAATTTTGTGTCTAATAAAGCTCGTGAGCTGTGCCTCTCTAGCTTCAAATACTGTTAGCACTGTCACCAGTGTAACCTTGATAGAAAACAAAAGGATTTAAGACTGCTAGTGTCTCTCTCGTGCTCTGCCAGGCAACATGGTGCCCTGTCAAGAAGTAAAAAGGAGAGGACGGAAAGGTAGACAGGTTGCCAATGGAGAGGTGAGATTTCTTGTCCCTAATTGCTTGCAGAAATTTACCCTCCCTGTTAAAAATGTCTCCTCTGAATACACAGCACATGTAGATTTGTGGTTGAAAGAACCCATCTACACATGTATTGATACGACACACTGAAGGCAGCAATTGCACTGTCAAAAGAAAAAAAAGGCAACATGATGCAGCCTAAATGCTGATTGTAGTGAATCGCATTTCTTCTTTGCTAAACTTTGTGGTGTGATTAGAAGGAGCTGCTTTTTCATTTCCCCAGTGTTCAACAAGCAGAAAATGTCTTTCCTTTATCTTACGCTAATGTGACAAACAGTGTGCTTTGTGATTTCTGCCAAAGACATCAAATGTCTCTTTTGATATAAATTGGGTGGTGTGAGACTTGCTGGGAGAATGAGAAAGCAAGAGAGGGATGTCAAGGGAAGAGAGATGAGCATTCGGAGAAGAGTGTTTATCAGAGCCAGTTGTTTACACTTGACAAACTCTAATCATAATAATCATAATCATAATCTGCAAAGGGCATTCCAAGCAGTTGGGGTATCAATCTGGTGTGACTGAGCCATGCTTCAGCTTGGATTCATCTATTTCAGAAAATAAAATAAAAATAATAGGAAGTCTGGGGACAGTGATGATGGCACCTGGTGGGCAGATGTAAATACAAAAAAACAGTAAAATACAGAGTGGGAATTAAAAGTAATACACATGCTCAAACCTAAATTACAAGTTTCACTTCACAACCAGTGTTCATTAAGCATTGCCACACTCCACTTCCACCGCGCGTGTCTGTCCATGCCCTGTCTCTATGGTAATAACATAACAGCTCCCCCCAGTGTCAGGAGGGAGAAATAGGCCTGGTTTAAAAACCGAGAAAAAATTAAATTGGGGACACTGAATCTGAAGCTTTCATTGTAACATATACACATTTTTTTTAAATTGGGGGATTTTTCAGTCATAAAATGCAAATATGGATTAACTTGTCATGCAGAAACCGCATATCCTTCAGTATATGAGGAAAAACCATATTCCTCTGAATCTTAATGAATGAATTATATTGTTCTTTAATAGTATGGTGACTGAATCCTGATTTTAAAATAAACACTGCTGTAAAGTATTCCAGCATGTCTAGCAAGGCCTTGGATCATATCATAGAGCAGGGTATAAAACAACAGGAACAGTGTATACATGCAATAAAAAAACTGTGGTTTGCTTGTCTTATTTTTCTCCCAAGAGTTTGGGGGAGTTTCTTTTAAAATGAGCCCATTCTAGGTGGGCTATGTATTGTGGCGATCCCCTCGTCAGTGATGTATCGCTGCTTGAATTATAACCATTGTATAAATTCTCCTGTAAGACCTCGTGCACCAAAAATGGGAATTTTATCATGTGAAAAAACCCCAAGAGATTAATCGCAACCTTGATGTGAAAATAATGGAATTTTCGGTGTATGTGTTGCTTGGTACCAGCAAGGCAATTGCTCTATTTTTTTTTCTTTTTTGAGGGGGGTGGCAAGGGGTTATGTTTAAGAAAAAAATTAAATTTAGGTTCTTTGCAACACAACTGTAACTGTGCTTATGGTTTTGCAGACTGTATTGGAAGAGCACTAAAAGGGTCACATGAGATATTGAAAATATAATTGAAATGGCAAACACGAAATAAATAAATAAATAAATACTAGTAACAGAGGTTAAAAGTTATAGTTTCAACTGTCTTCTTTTTCTTCTCTGCCCTTAAGATCACTCTTCTTTCTCAAAACAAGATACTTTATCACTCGCTAAAACCAAAATTTCCTCGGCTTCCCATGCCCTAACGAAAAATTAATTCACAGTTTTACCATTTTAATCTGGCTTCATGAAGCCATAAAAGAAAAGGGAGAAGTAAAAAATCTGAGGTGTAATATAAAACCAAATGCATTAGTTGACAGGGCACTGATGAATGTCACATCCATCACGCAGTGCGAAGTGGGAGAGAATTGATCTCCATCCATTTGGAGCATTTTTTTTCTTTCTTCTGCCGAGCTAGTCAGCATTAGGCTCCGCTGCCTGCCCCCATTACAAATGCATCAGTATGCTCTGTAATACCCGTGTCCGTTATTCCCAAATGCAGACCCCAAAGTCAACTGAAGGTTGTCGGCGGCTCATGTAAATGAAGCTTGATTGTAATAGTTCTAAGTGGATTCCACCCACACAATCCTGTCACATTCGCTCATTGTTATCTGCGCCCACCCCCCACCCATCAGGGTTTACGGCGTAAATAATAAAAGTTGTGTCACTTCGCAAATTACCCAAACAGCTTATCACTTATTCATTGTGGTGTATCACAACAACTCCTCGGTGTGTACAAAAGCCACAGCAAGTCAGACACAGGCTTTTGTTAATGAACTTGGAAGATTACCAGATCTGAAAATTAACTGACAGTGTTCTGGTTTCTTTCCCCTCGTGTGCATTTCTCTCCTTTTTCCCCCCCCTGTTTATCCACCACACACAATAAGTTATGAGAAATTTCTTTGGCTTGTTGTGGTCTTATCTTTTACTGTTTGACTCGACTATGCTGCATTTGGCCTTCAGTCTGAGTTTTACCGTTTCAGATAGGTGTCCTTCACATCAAGAGTTTAGCACTGAAAAGGGGAAAAATGATGTGTGACACATATGCAGCTATACTACAAGTTCTACATTTTTGGAAAATGCAGGGAAGTGGCAGCAGTAGCAGATACCATACTCAAAGAGCTTTTTTTCTGTGTAAGATGTGTTTCTATATTCTGCCTGGTTTCTGTGTTTGAATGAAAAGGCTCCAGGACAGTAATTGCAGATGTGTCACGTACAATGTAACAACGTAATTGGATGCTTGAACTCCCAAACAACATCTGAAGTGCAATTTGGAATCCATGAAAAAAAAGTGCTCATCAAATACCAACTGGACAGCAGTGGAATGTGACGCTGGAACTTAACCATGTTGCATTTATGTGACTGAGTTAACGGCACAGCACAGTTAATTTTTAGGGCCCCTTTGAAAATGATCTTCTGCTGTTCATTCGCTACTCCCTGCATGGCCCCTGTAGCTATTTTATGCCTGGCTGCCCTTAATTCTGATCCGCAGCCACCTAGCTCATAGACTACACTGAGATACTGAGACAGAATATTCCCAAGGTGATGAAGAAGAAGCCAGAGGTAGAGATGGATTGATATTACAGATATGAGAAATTGCAAAAACTTTTATTTAGAATGTAAGATGACAGAGAAACTGAATCCCACGCAAACTCAGCTTCACAGTGACTTTGT
Organism: Haplochromis burtoni; assembly: GCF_018398535.1. Classification (NCBI taxonomy): domain Eukaryota; kingdom Metazoa; phylum Chordata; class Actinopteri; order Cichliformes; family Cichlidae; genus Haplochromis; species Haplochromis burtoni. Next base: position 661,140 of record NW_024582363.1, read on the forward strand.
TAGTTGCCTTTTGTCTGCCTTTTTATCATCATAATTGTGTTGATTAAATAAATATCTCTGTCGGTGCAAACTGTGCATCACATTGTGACTTCAATTTGCATGTTTTCAGATGGTTCGGATTTGTTTGTTCCTAACCTGCTGCCTCATTTTTAACATTTCTATAAGTGCAAATTAATCAGTTACAGTTTTGGCCTATTTATCAACAAAAATACATATTTATCAGTAACCAATAAATTTTACTTTTATCTGGTGACTGACCAGAGTAATTTCTACATAATCCTTTTTAACTTCTTGACAGAATCCTTTAATATACCCTTAAAGGTTATATTTAAGGTTACCAATCTATAAACTTGTGATGCTGAAATCATATATATATATATAATATATATTAATTTCTATATTATATATTAATATAAATATATTATTATATTTAATAATTTATATAAAAATATAACTATTATATGTTTTTACCTCAGGAGACATGTTTGTCTTATAGCAAAGCAGCAAAGGAAATAGAAAACATAGGAATAGAGTGTGATGTGAAGTCCCGATCCTCACCAGAGAATAATTTCACAACTGATAGTCCTCAGTCCTCTTTTATAGAGTACTTAACAATTTACTGTGTAAACTGATAATTCCCTTAAAAGGATTGCATGTAGAGCAGAAATGGTTTTATTCCTTTGGAATTCTGCTTCTTCTCTCCTCACAGAAACTCAGAAGTCTCATAACCCTTGGGGAAGGCCAAGGATTTGCCATCAAGGGATTATTCAAGTTTGGGGAATAATGACCCGCTTATCTTTCTCAGTTTCTTTACAGAGGCTCCCCTTGGGCCCTGTCAGTTCCGGGCCCTACAGTTTGAATAGATACATCAAGAGAGATCCCTCCCTCACCATTACATGCTCTTCCTCATCTTACTTTTTCCGCCTTATGCCCTTTTCTAGCTGATAATACCTCATTGTGGAAACCATAAAAAGAGAGAAAGTTATCTCACTTTCACCTGCGGTCATTTTTTTTTGGGGGGGGGGATTTTCATTTTTTTATTCTTCTTCTTTTAAATTGCTCTCAATTTTGCTTCCTTCCATCTGTGGCCTTGTTCCCGCTCCCCCTCTTCTTACTTTCTCTTTCTTTTTCTCAGGCACACACTCACTATATCGTTCTCTGTCTCTCTCTGTGGTGTGGTGGGATAATAGGCTTCAGCTGTGAACAGTAGTCCAATTTTAATTCCTTTTATTCCAGCTAGTCCAGCCACTGTACGTCTGTAAATGCATTCAGAGATATTGTCCATTCAGTGTCAATTGAAGTTAATTATCCTTTGACTTCTTCACCTCCTCCATGCACTTATTATTGCCTCATGAAGGAATTATCTCATTTTGAACCACTATGGCAAAAAAATTGCCCTATGTCAATTGGACAAGTAGGTAGGACAGAAAAGGTTTCATGTTTTGTAATTTCATTGCAATATTTAAACCCTTTACCATGTTGGGTTCCAATTAATCGATTTTTGCTAGTGATACACTCTAATTGTTGAAAAAATGTGCCTGGTTGCATTAAGTTTAGTTTGGGCATCTAATTTGCGCTTCCATTTGTTTTTGTTTTTAATTACCACATCTACAAGAATGCTATTTGACTCTACTGGTTAAACAGTGCTTTAAAATCAACAGACAGTATAAAGCGAATGCTGAAAGACTGTTAAACACTATAATCTTTTGCAGTTGAGAGCCATGTTGGTATTATCTCAGGAATACAGGAACCTTTTAGGATCTGAGGATCCTGTGGTAAGACAAAATAATTACTAGTTGACTTACAGTGCAAACAACTAATAGTAGCTATCCCTATTACCTTCTGTAGCTATTTAATATTAAATTAGTAGCTAGAATCAGTTGCACTCCATAGTTATGCTGCCATGCCCTTAAAAAACACAGCTGACACCAGGGAGTAGCTCTCACTAAGTCCAGCTGTGCAATTCACAGTATGTTCTTAACACAACTCCATCATTTGTGACTACCACCCATGGCTTTAACTCGAGGTCCTTCAGTCTGTGAAAGTGATTCAGTTAACAATTTTTTTCATGGCATCTGCCTGATGATGCAATAGAATGGGCGGGTGATCATTTATACAACATATTCAGATTTCTGATCAAATGTAGCTTTAAAATAGAACAACATGGTGTCCTTTCCATATGATGAAGGTCACTGTGGAAAATTGAAATATGTGACCATAATAATGATAATAAAACAGTGTTCACTATTATTATTAGAACATCTTTCCAAATAAATAAAGTCTTCTTATTTCTTTAGTTATCTATCACAGCAGAACAATAGTACAAGTTTTTAATTTATCGAAAATAAAAGGTTCCTTACCTCAAATCTTCTTGATATTTTAGGAAGTTTTATTTTACAAATTTGTGAATCTGTTTGGGTGGATATCAACCATGCTGGCAAGTGCTCAGCAAACTGGTTTTCTCCGGTTTCTGTTGGGATAATTTACATACTCAGGTGGATTCCAGTTCTTAGATTGTTGAGCTATGCCTTATGATTTGTCATTTGTCATATGTTGTAGATCCTGCTTCTGTGTTTTCTTTCTTTCTTTTTTGATTGATGTATATATATTAGGGCTGTCAGCGTTAATCGCGTTAAAGTGACGTTAACGTCAAAAACGCGTTAACGCGGCATATCTCCATTAACGAGTTAACCCTTTGCGATCACCCTTTGCCTGGGGCTGGACGGCGTCAACGTGTTAGTGTGGGTAGCTCGATTAACACATTAGCGCCGTCCAGCCCCGCACAAAGGGTGATACTCGTTAACGGACATATGCCACATTAACGCGGTTTTGGCGTTAATGTCATCATGACGCGATTACCGCTGACAGCCCTAATTTATATATATGTAAAAAAAGGGAGTGTCTACTTCTAGTCATGGCAAAACACAAGTCTGAAAATGGGACTTGTGCATGTGTCTAAAATGTCCTTTATTTACGATGGTTAAACTGTGCACACTTTGCCTTTGTGCTCCCAATTTATACAGATGTATGTGCACCTGGCTGCGGTATAAAGTGCGCATTAAATGATCTTAGATAAAAATATTAAATTTTAGAGAAGATGTAAGATAAACTATAAACTTAAAACTGACCAGAACTCTACGTTACTAGAATATCTTTGGTTTGCTCTTTGTGTAGAAGGAATTTAAACATTTATCGCATCCATTAAGACTTCTGTACTTTTGTTGTTGTTGTTTTTTGAATATTGCACTAAATAGTGTTTATCTGAAATTTGGGGGGCTTTTTTTATCATTATGTGTTCATATTGATATTTGATTTTAGTCAATAATGAAAGCTGTTCAGGATGCAAAAATTAAAAACAGCATTCTTATTTATACTTCTCTCAAAATCAGTAAACCCCATGCTCGGTTCCACAGTTTGAGAAAATTCATAATGGTTTACTAAAGCTTCACATCATCTGTCTCCCTTAGAGAGAATCAAATGTCAAAAAAGGGGAGGGGGGAAAAACAGCGTAAAATTCCAATTGCTTTCGTTGTACAAACCCATGCACTCTTCCACAGCTGGCATCTTGAGCACTGACACCTAGCACCTAACCTAATAACATTCTGCTCCACATACATCATCCTTGATTTGATTTGGGATCTGATTTATTTATTTGTTTAGCACTGAGACCCCACTGTCATTATTTTCCCTTGTAAATAATTCAATAAAAATGTCAACCAGCGCCCTGCTCTACATTAATATTACGTGTAATAAAGATAGTGGGAGGGAGCAGGTGTATACAGGTATGATGGGGTGAAGCAGACATGTAAAACAGTAGTATCACAACAGACTAAAATAATTAAATAAGACTAAAATAATGTAGGTAGGATCCAGAAGAGCTATAGATATGCTTTACTGTCTGATGATGATCTGATCCATCATACACTTACAAATACACACTCACAATAAGAGTTTATTTCCTCTAGACAGCCACCATATAGGCACACACTGAGTTAAAACATAGTTTATAAATTATTAAAAAGGCTAAACATGCAGTATTAATGTATTCTACTTTTTCTGTTCTTATAATTACCTCACATCTTCAAATCATGACTGAACTGAATAGGAGACTTTTTTCATTAAATCTAACCTATTGCTCAGATTATAATCATTGCAGTAACATATAAATGTAACTTTCCATTTAAAGGCATTTTTCTTGTAATACAATTTTATATTTTTTAAAACAACTTCTAATTGTTGTACTTTCATTATTTTGTTTTGTTTTTTTAGTTTTGAGTGTGAATTTGGCAGTTAACAATGCAAAAACAGTCCCACACCATTGATTTCCACTATCAGAAAGAAAATACAAAAGATAATAAAAGCAAATGCACCTGTTTTTAGTAACAATGTAACAATGTAATACAATGCTTACAGATACTTTGATTAAAGATTGATATATTGTTTCTTGTTTTAAGTAGTGATAGCTACGGGTGAGTAAATTGAGATAGAGAAAAACAAAGTGCACACTGATAATGATCTGTGGTGTGTTATTCTATATCAGCATTTCATGTAATTTAAGTTTCATTGTTTAAAATATGAAAAGTTAGTTCCCATGGCATTCAAAAATCCAAATATGGCTACAGTAGGAAAGACTCTGCATACTTTATTAGTCATGATATAATAAACAAGCTGTAATTACTCTTTCTGAGAAGGTTTGTTTGCGGCACAGTTTGCCAGTCTCATCCAGAATCTTCCTCTTTCCTTTTTCCTTGTACAATGTTTTTTTGTGTGTGTGTATGTAACACTTCATTTGAAGGTGTTCAAAGAAATTCTATAATCAGAAATAACCTAGGTAAACAGTGCATGCATGTACAGTGGAAGGAAAAATAATTTAATATCAGAAAAAATAAGATACAACACCTGTAGCAACCAAAAACATAACTTGTCATTAAAAAAACAAACCTGCATTTTACCCGAAAATGTATCTGTCAAACGAAATGTAAGGTCATCAGTCCATGCTTAAAAGTGCTAAAGAAATTCTACTTGAAATGCAGCAAGAGTATATTGAAGCAAAGGTTTTTAAATCTAATTAAAGTTGAATCTGATTAAAATGCTTTGACTAGTTTATGGTAAACTCTAAAACGTGACTAAATTAAAACAATTTCTTCAAAGATGAGCGGGCCAAAATTGCTACAAACACGTTCAAAGACTGTTTTATATGTAGTAGATGTGTTTGGTGGCAGCTGTTGCTACTAAATGTGATGCAATCAACTGTGCTGCATGGGGGAAAATGACTTTTTTTTTTAATTTGGTTGATGTAAATATTGTTACGTTTAAAAAAGGTAACCTAAAATGTGTATTCACACTTTTTTGTTTCATGATTGTTTTCATAAAATTGAAGTGTTTTCTTGTAAATATTTTAATAAAATGTTTAGTTTACTGTCTTATTAGTATTAGTGATAGTAATAGTATTACAGTTTTAGCAGTTTGGGTCAAATGAGGTAGAAACTACTGACGACATTTATGCTATTAGTTGTATTCGCCCTTCATTTTTGACTAGACACTCTGCTCCTGTTTCTGAGAAGCACTGCCACTGCACATTGCTGCCATCACTGCGTTTTACCATGGAGGAGGTATTAGACATAGTGTTTGGAGTTCTGCCATAAGTAAAGTTTTCATTCTTTGATCTGAAAGTCTTTTTCAATATGCTTCAAAGTCCTCTGAATTATGTTTTGCAAACATCATGCAGACTGTTGTTTGCCTTTTACTCAGATAGATGTCTCTTTTCCTTGGTGGCCTGGTTGATGGAGTGCTGCTAAGATGGTTGTCCTTCATCCAGGTTTTTACATCTCTGTAGAGGACTTCTGAAGCGCTGTTAGAAATATACTTTAATGTCATTGTAAAACAAACAAACAAACAAACAAACAAACAAAAGCTATAGATAGTGTTCAACTTTTTTATGTATAATACATTAGTATTAGGTAGGTCAGTGGTTTTCAAACTGGTGGGACATAGTGACACTTAGGTGTGGATGACAAGGAGAAAAATATATTCACATAAAGTTGAATTATCCATCCATCCATCCATCTTCATCCGCTTATCCGAGGTCGGGTCGCGGGGGTAGCAGCCTAAGCAAAGAGGTCCAGACCTCCCTCTCCCCAGCCACCTCCTCCAGCTTGTCCGGGGGAATACCAAGGCGTTCCCAGGCCAGCCGAGAGATATAATCTCTCCAGCGTGTCCTGGGTCTGCCCCGGGGCCTCCTCCCGGTGGGACATGCCTGGAACACCTCGCCCAGGAGGCGCCCAGGGGGCATCCTTGCCAGATGCCCGAACCACCTCAGCTGGCTCCTTTCGATGTGGAGCAGCAGCTGCTCTACTCTGAGCCCCTCCCGGATGGCCGAACTTCTCACCCTATCTCTAAGGGAGAGGCCAGCCACCCTTCGGAGGAAGCTCATTTCCGCCGCTTGTATCCGCGATCTCGTTCTTTCGGTCACTACCCACAGCTCGTGGCCATAGGTGAGGGTAGGGACGTAGATCGACCGGTAAATTGAGAGCTTCGCTTTTACACTCAGCTCCCTCTTCACCACGACTGACCGGTGCAGCGTCCGCATTACTGCAGCCGCAGCCCCAATCCGTCTGTCGATCTCCGGCTCCCTTCTCCCATCACTCGCGAACAAGACCCCGAGATACTTGAACTCCTCCACTTGGGGCAGGAACTCATCCCCGACCCGGAGTGGGCACTCCACCCTTTTCCGGCTGAGAACCATGGCCTCAGATTTGGAGGTGCTGATCCTCATTCCCGCTGCGTCACACTCGGCTGCGAACCGTTCCAGTGCGAGCTGGAGGCCCTCACCCGATGAAGCCAACAGAACCACATCATCCGCAAAAATCAGAGATGAGATTCTGAGGCCACCAAAGCGAAAGCCCTCCGCCACTTGGCTGCGCCTAGAAATCCTGTCCATAAAAATTATGAACAGAACCGGAGACAAAGGGCAGCCCTGGCGGAGCCCATCACCCACCGGGAACGAGTCCGACTTATTGCCGGCAATGCGAACCAAGCTCTTGCAACGGTTGTATAGGGATTGAATGGCCAGCAATGGCCTAGCAATGGGCCAGACACCCCATACTCCCGCAACACCTCCCACAGGACACCCCGAGGGACACGGTCGAATGCCTTCTCCAGGTCCACAAAACACATGTAGACTGGTTGGGCAAACTCCCATGCACCCTCAAGTATCCTCGAGAGGATAAAGAGCTGGTCCAGTGTTCCGCGACCAGGACGAAAACCGCATTGTTCCTCCTGTATCCGAGGTTCGACTAGCGGACGAACTCTCCTCTCCAGCACCCTGGCATAGACTTTCCCAGGGAGGCTGAGGAGTGTGATCCCCCTGTAGTTGGAACACACCCTCCGGTCCCCCTTCTTAAAGATGGGGACCACCACCCCGGTCTGCCAGTCCACAGGCACTGCCCCTGATCTCCACGCAACATTGCAGAGACGTGTCAACCAAGACAGCCCTACAACGTCCAGCGCCTTCAGGAAGTAAAGTAAAGGCGCATAAAGTTGAATTAAAAGAAGAAAATAAATACTACGCTGATGCTGTCATTCTGACCTTTATTTAGACATTTTTCATTATTAAGGATAAAAACGGTCAGGTTTTTAGCATGAAAACAAACAAAAAGATTTTAAAAAATGAGTTGTGATCAGTGGGAAAATGTGATTTCCATTTAGTATTGAATAAAACTGTACGTAATGCTGCTATATGCCATATCACCGCTATTAAAATTATTTTACTTTTTAAAAGATGTGCCAAACAAATTTATTATGATGTCTAATGTAACCTGACAACAATGAAGGTAAAATGTCCTTTGTAAGTTTATCGCTTTCTATACTTTTTTAAATAAGAAATTGTGATTTCAGTAATTCCCAGTTATCCGTTTTAAGGCCATGCTATTGCTGTTTATTGTGGTTTAACCTTTCAAGGACGAAAACATACAGAATATTCTGCATCAAGCCTTGTAATCAAAGCTTTCCCAGTTTTGTTAAGCCTGGATTGACAGCTTGGTGGTGTGATGGTTACTGCTGTTGCCTCATAGCAAGAAGGGCCTAGGTTCAAATCCACAATCTGTCTGGATTGCAGTGTGTAATTAGAGTTAGGTTAGTTGGTGACTCTAAATTACCCATGAATGTAAGTGCAAATGGTTGTTTGTCTCTATGAAATCATCAACCCCAATATTGGTTCATTAAGCAAGACTAGCAGTAATTGCCTTGACTAACAAAGTAGTTGTTCAAACAAGATTTCATTGTCTTTCCTAAAGTTTTTAACTTGTGTAGAATGAATTAAAACAAATTTTACTTTACATACTTAAATTAATCACTTCAAATGAATGTAAGTATACAAAAATGGGTTATTATACTTAGTAAAATCATGTGGTAAAAGGTGCCATGATTAAATTGTGTTCATCCAACAACAGATTTTTTTGAGTGCAGTGGAGGCTGGTATGTATGTGCAATATCTATTTGGCTGTTGTGAACTAATGCAGCCATACTGCACATGAGACCTAAGATAATCAATACTCTGTCAGACATACTTAGAGCACCTCTGTGTTAAGTTAGCTGTAGGGTGATCTTCTCTGTCACAGACAGAGATGAAGCCACCAGCGTGGCATCCCCCAAGAGTTCCCTTCTGCAGACAAGGGTCACCATAGGCCTAATCTTCTCTGGCTTTAGAGCCGTGTGCTCACAAGAAATGGAGAAATAAAAATAAAAATGGCATCTGCACTCAGGGGAGCATCAAACTTGTAGAATTGGCTGCTGCACAATAATTGCTCGTGTAGTTCCAGGTGAAGAGCAATATGACAATCTGAGATGGCAAATTGATTTTCACTCAGCATGGAGCACATGATTCTACATTAAATATTTTAGATAGATGGGAACTTACAGCTTCTTCTTAGATGATCTGAATTTGCATCTCTTTTGCTGCAAATCCTGCAATTTGACACTTAAATTGGCAAAAGCAGACTAATACGATATATGGTCAAAACCATCGCCAAATCAGATTTTCGTCTTGCTGTGAATGTTAATTTGTATACTTCAGAAGTGGAACAAAATCCCAGACACAGAATTCTCATTTCAACCCATAAACCAGCATCAGGATTTTTCATCTCCTGGATAGGGCCTGTTTCACTCAAGCCTCCCATCTCAATGTTTCTGTAAGAGCATGTGCCTTATTATTGGGTTTCATCTCGCGCCATATTTTCTCCTATGGGAAATCCATTGTTTCAGTATAAAAAGCATCTCATTTCACTCTCTGATTTGTTTACTTGGCTAATGGGACTGCAGTGTCCTTTGTTGAGCCTTTGCAGAGCGTGACAGAGCTTTGCTGTATTGTAGAGAGAGAGTTTGGCTTGAAGAGAGGCAGAATTTCCCCATTTCATATCAGGGAGCCTTTCATGCTAGATTTAATGACTCTTCGCTAGCTGACATAATTGCACTTTTAGATTTTTAATAAGAATTTTAACATAATAAGGGAGTAATGTGCAGTGTCGTGAACACCACTTTTTCACAAATGCTTTCCTTTTTAACTGTGATAATAATAGTAATTACAGAGATAATATGCTCTAAATGCCAGGAGGGGATAGATTACTCCCCTCCCTCTTAATCCCATATCTGCTTGCTGCCTTCTCATACACTCATTGTTTTTCCTTGCAACAGGTTGCATCAGACATTACAGGAATATTTGAACATGCAAACAAGCTGTCGGTCTTACACAGTAGCAAAAAGGATCAGCCATGAAAAATATTTGATTAAATTAAGCCAATAAGAAGCCAAAGTGTAAAAATTATTGTCCCAGGGTGATCACCGACTCTCTGAATTTAAGACAGTACATACTACACAGGTGGTATAAGTGGTGTCGTTGTATTTCTACTGTAATAATAATGCCAATAAATATGGACCCGAACGCATGAGTCAGGGACAAGAAACTGTTTATTTAACTGGAAACAAAAAATGATAGAATCTGGATTCCTGAAAAGGTGAGACAACAGGTAAGCTATTTCCTGACAGGAACTTTGTGGGAATTACTGGTGAGAGCAGAGGAAAAGTTAGAGCTCGACAAGGTGAGAGTTAAAGTTACAGTTTGAAGTAGTTTGGAGTCTTGGTTTGTTTGCTTAGTTGGATTTTTTTCCCTTTAGCAGACTGAGGGCCAGCGCGTACTGTAAACCATCTTTACTCTGACCGGTGGCGACCAGCTTGAACGTGTAGGTGAGTTTTCATGAATGATTCGGAAACTTTCTACAGGGCGATGAGGTTTAGAGAGGAGTTTCCGGCTGTCTCCACACCAGACAGTTCACTAGTGACCAGAGAAAAAAGCAAGGTTAGGAATTTCACGGAATAAGGAGCTGAGAAAGAACACTACAGAGCCTGATTCCCACCACTGAAGAAGTAACGTTCATGGCGCGTATCGAGGCTTGAACTGGTCTGTAAATACTGCATGACGGATGAGTTGATGAAAATCAGGCGATGGCTGCCACTGTGGAAAACTTGAAAACCCACAGATGTGCAAACCAGAAAGGCCAGTCCGCTGCACCAACTGAGGTGACAGAGAGAAAGAAACAAACTTGTTACATGCAGTTTAGTTACCGCACAGTTGTTTGTTTGTTTGTTTTTGTTTTGTGGAAATATAACGCAGATGAAGAGCATTCAGAGAAATCAGCTCTACTATTTTTTTTCAGTCTGGTAAAAAAAAAAATCACAGCAACTCCAGTTAGGTTTCAGATGAAATTGAGACATTTGACTTTTCTCGGGGGAATGCACTAATACGTCAACCTTTATGTTGCTGAAAAGCTTTCAGAAATAACCAAGCTCAAAGCAAGACATGGTTGCACTATATTTTACTTTATTTGTATTTATAAAGCACTTTTCAAAACAAAGTTACAAAGCCCTGAACAATAGTAAAAGCAACACATATGAAAGATTTATTTAAAAATAAATACAATGGAAATGAAAATTTTATTTTTAAATTCAAAAGAATAAAGAAAACGAATAAAAAACCAACACAACTACTCTCTTGGGTCTCAAAACTCAAAAAAGATTTGATAAATGCATTGACAGTTTTAAAATAGCCATTTATCTATTGTTTTTCACTTATCAGATTCAGGGTCATTAGGTATACCCTGGACCGGTCGCTGGTCTTTCACAGGCCTAACACAGACAGCCATTCTTACCTATGGGAAATTTAGAATCATCAATTAACCTAACCCCAATAACTGCATGGCTTTGGACTGTTGAGGCGGGAGTACACCTGGAGGAACCACGCAGACATGAAGAGGACATGCAAACTCCACCAGATGGTGGATTTGAACTCAGGCTGTTTTTGCTGTGAAGCAACAGTGCCAACCATTGTCACACCGTGTTGCCACATCTCCTTTTGGGAGGATGCTAGGAGTCCTTTGGGCTGGAGCGCAGCTGCTGAGACACAAA